>NC_090876.1:41188090-41215590 GCF_036669935.1 Montipora foliosa
TGCGTTTGAGAAACAAGATTACCAACTTGGATAAGGACCTCGCCGATGTAACTGGCGAAAGAGACAGGCTTCTTAATGAGATCCAAGTGCTAGCAGATACTCACAGGGTGTTGGAGCAAAGGATGACTGCCCCACTGGAGGCGAGCATCAATCCCGTTTACAGTCAGGCTTTGCATGAAGAGCCGCAGTTTGTTCAAGAGTCTTTTGAGGCTCTGGAAGTTCTGCCAAGCACTGGGTTTTCTGAAGGTACTGTATTCTTGGAATTGTTAGTTGTGAGGTGGAATCCGTAACCGTCTCGAGCGACTTTGTTCCTTATTCACAAAATTTGTTTATTTCATCAAAATCGCAGCCGACTTCGGGCCGCAAAAGTACCCAAGTTCTTGACTTAATAGCAGTCCAGGATTTTAGCTCTTTAGGCAGGGGCAAAATTAGGACCCGAGGGCCTAGTGGCTACGTTTTTCGCCCCTCCTCCCACTGCATCTAACGTAGTTAACCTGTTGCGTAAGCGATTGTTCCTCCTCAGTCTCCCCGCTCTTTTCTTCCTGCGAGGCGGCTATGTAAGAAGACAAGACACGAAGGCCGAACGAAAAAAATACTTGACAATAAAGGCACTTAAAGCTTAATATTTGCTATGATTTTGTCGTCAGATGGTACAGACCATGCCGAGTTGGCATCTAAGCTGAACCAGCTACAGGAGTTAGTGCGACAGAAAAATCAAGTGGAACTCAAGCTGAGCCATCAACTTCAAGAGACCAAGAAAGAACTTGAGAAAGAAAGAGAAGTGTTCAGGGCAGAGTTGAACGAGCGTGAAACACGAGAGCGAGCATTGGAGGTCAGCAAGCGACAACTGGAGACACAACTGACGGCAGTGGACAGAGAAAACTACGAGTCGTTGGAAGAGCTTTCCTTGTTACAGGTTTGTGGTACTGCTAATAGGGAGATTTAAGCAGCGCGTTTTTGCGACTCGGACGGCAACCGGAAGAGAACATTTCGTGTGGCAGGACAGTGGTGTCTCCCACATTGTTATACTAATCATCTCTAATTGAGAAGTGTACTTGGTTGTTTGAAGACAAGTTGGCAGGGAAAATAGCTCACTTCCGGTTGCCGTCCGCGTCTCAAAAACGCGCGTGTTTGAGCTCCCTAGTTAAGAGGCTTCAGGTAACCTGCACTTAGGTCTATTTCCGGCTCAAAGAACTCGGTTACAGATTGTTGCTTGGACCAATTGCAATCTTGACCGCAAGCAGTGTGGAAATTTCCATAGTTTGAATAGTATGCGATAAGTATAGGAAATCGTATAAAGGCGTGTGCATTTCGTGGTTTATGGGCACAAGTGATGTTTTGAAAGTTCTCAAAAAGGCGAGTGCAATTTGAGAACATTCAAAACATCACGAGTGACCATAAATTACGAACTGCACTAGCACGTTCATATGATTTTTTATTTATTATATGCTCAACAAAATCACTCCATCGTTTTGTTTCCATAGCAACTTCCGTATTGCACTCTTTAACTTCTCTTGCACTCTGTAACCTACAGTCGTGTATTTGCATGTATGCATTCGTCGTTGACTAATCAGAACGCAATATTTTGTTGTTGCGCAGCCGGAAATCGCCACTAAAGTGATCATGGGAGTGTTTGGACCGATTCAAACGCCGAATTTCTTCTCTGTCGATGTTCGAGTTTTAAAGGGTAAAAGTTGCAAACGGAAATTACCTAGAAATGATAAAAGTTGTTTCCAATCCGAGCTAATCGAGCAGAACTCGGTCCTAGGGTATATCTGCTCTCTGACGGTAATCCTTCGGAACGAGGCTGTTTTCGGGTTACCGATAGCTGGAAGGTCTGGAATCACATGCCATCATTTATCAATTTCGTAACTTTGTTCGGGTGCAAAGAGAAAGCCGGGAACAGTCAGAGTTCCAAAAGGCGTTACGAACAGGAAAAGGTGTGATAACGCGCGCGTTGGTTTTGAAGAATATTTTTTTTGACTCACAAGGCAAGGTTGCTGCCTAAGAATCGCCCGGTCGCCTGGGGCGCCTATTTGCGAGCGCGGGCGACCAGATTTCTGAACAAGTAGCCCGAACGAGCGCCTTACTTGATTCATCCTCACTCTCTTGTAAATATGATCCCAGCTGGAATTAATTAATTCTGGGCTCTTGAAAAGATGACTCGGGCCACTAACTTTTAATGTTGGAGGCCCGAAGGGCTCCCGTACAATTTTCTTATGCAGCAGCCTTGCAGGGCGAACGATGTCATGAAATATATAAAGGACTTATTTGAATTACAGGAGCGTCTTCAGGAGCGGATAAGAGTGGAGAGCGAACTCCGAGAAGAGAAAAACAAACTGCTCAACGTGATAAAAGAGAAGGAAGGAGAGGTAACGAAGGAAAGAAGTGAGTTAACGCAGAGGCTACAGCAACACGAACAGGTCATCGAGGTAAGGGCCTCTTCTTCGTTTATTAGGGAGCTTACGAAACGACGACGCCGGTGGCAACGACGACGCTACAGAACAATAGGTTTAGTGAGCAAAAGCAATGGCTCTGCACATTTTGGTACATTTCTTTGCCGTCATCTCCTAAATGACGATGTGAAATGACCAAATTCAAGGTTCTGTGGAGGACGTTAACACGTGACGATGAATTTTCGGTTCTTTATCTCGACACTTCCAACTCACTCATACCAGTTTAATTCCTCAACAGTTACTACATATTTTTAACGCGAAACAACATGAAATAGTTCCGTAGTGATATGAATAACGCGAACTTGTATTTTGAAGTGAAGTCCTCGTAGCCGTCCTCGTTTCGTAAGCTCCCAATTCGTAAAAACTGATCACTTAGTGTTATTCTCGTCAACACTAGGTGGTTACTCAAGTGTCTGAAATTATAGTGCAAAATTTTGACTAGACTTGAAAAAAGACGGGATTCTGTTAAAGTAGTAACTACACGCTACTGTTTCCATGGTAACATACATTTCCAAGAATACGCCCCTTTTTAGCGGGTTTGGGCGAGGAGACGGCTGACGCTTCACATTGAAAGAATCCAAAAGTCGCACTCCGGAGGATGAAAACAAAATTCGAAGCTCGTTTGTGGGGAAATTTCGATTCCATAACATGCATCCCGTAGCTGTAAACCGAGATAAGCCACATTATTGACTGTCGAATCCTCGGGGACCCAGGGGCAGATCGTGGGGGCGCGGTGAGAAGAAAACGGGCAAAAAAAATGGCGACAAAGAAAGGCATTGTAGGGGGGCTTTGCTTTTCTTCGTCTCCATTTTTTTTGTCGCCCGTTTTGTTTTCCCCGCGCCCCCACGATCGACACCTGGATCTCCGAAGATGTGACTGTCTTTGATTTAAGTGGTTTCCAAGCGCAGTCACTGGTTTTAAAATCTTCAGTCAAATTTCCAGCGGATCATGGGTATAGCGATACTCACCGTTACGTCACCAATTGTCATTATTGTGCAAACCAGAGATCTATTTGCTGTCGAGACAAAGGTTCTTTTGTCCTGTGGTTGGCAAAATTTAAACATCAAAAGAATTGTTTATAAACAGTGAATATCGCTATATTGTCTTCCTACAGTTAATGATTGGGTCATGTGATTGTTTGCTCCTTTGGTGCTGTTTTTGTTTTCTTATCATTCTGCCAATGAGATCACCGTTGGAAATATTCTTCTTTCTCGTACAGGAGCTTCACGAGAGAATCTCCACTTCCGACTCGGTGTCTGATGAAGTGCAAGACGCGTTCGGTCGACAGTTGCTCATATTGCAGACTCAAAGAGATTCCCTTCTTCAGCAACTGGAACAACAGAAAAAAGACCGCAACTCTTACGTGGATGTGTTGGAAGAGAAAAATGCTCTTGAGGACAGTTTAAGGTAAAAGAAGAATTATAATGATTAGGCTTTAGCATTTCGTTTTGCTTAAACGTGCTTCACAACAACATAATGCAGCATGTTGTCAAATGAGCACCCTTTCAGTTTTCGACGGCCGACCGGTTGCGTCATTTGGATTGGCATTGGACAACCGTACGGGAGGTTGTGTGTTCAACTCCGGCCGGACCACCACTCAGGTTCTTTAAATAACCGAGGAGAAAGTGCTGCCTTTGTAATGAGATCTCAGTGCGAATGGGTAGACTTTCAAATCCTTTTGGATAAGGACTATAAACCGTAGGCCCCGTCTCACAACCCTTAATCATAAACTCTGTGGGCGTTAAAGATCCCACACACTGATTGAAAAGAGAAGGGCACGGAGATCCCGGTGTCGTGGTCAGGTCTGAATTCTGATGGCCACAAGTTTATCCGTCTTGTTGAGCGGTTTTCAATTGGGTGTCGAAAGTAATTAGTGAATTACTTTGGTTGCTTCTCTTAGTGATTGGTTCAAAGTTCTCGCGCCCCTTTTTCAACCAATCAGAAGTGAAACCAAAACCAATCGTGGCTCGCGCGTGCACATTTTCCCGCGCTTTTCGTCGGCCATGTGTAATTACTTCGAGTTTTGATTGGTTTACTGGATTGTCTCCGTCCTTTTTGATTGGCCAAAGTAATTACTTTGGTTTTGGTTTTACGACACTCGGTTGAAAATCGCTCTAACGCTATTAAGTTCTTCCCATTTTTAAATAAATCAATTGTTTACTTCGATTTGAATAATTAATCCCCTCCCAGAGTTGAGACAAACATGAGATTCTGATTTCTTTCGTAAAATTAGGGGCCCACAAACACCCCATAGATTCAGTCATTTGTGGTTGTCTATGCAGAAGAATTGTCTTTGTAAACGGAAGAGAATGGTTAAGCGTACGTTCCTGAGAATTGAATGAGATGGAATGCGCGCAAGTAGTATCCATGGTGATGAGCTGGAGGGAAGGGATAGCGAGGGAAAGAAGATGTTCTTCTCTTCAGAAAATGTGTTTCTGTTTTTGCACGCAATCAAACTAAACACAACCGACGGCGACTTGCTCTCACTTTGTTGCAGTTGGTTTAAAAACGTGGGTTTTTATCTTGTGTTTTTTGTTTGTTTGCGTATTTTGATGGGGCGGTGAGAATTGTTCGCTGCGGCTAACTGAAGGAAATACTTATTGTAGTCATGGCTGGCTTAATATGGCAGTGGTTGCTATGATCCTGATCACGTAGTATGTTTAAGGTTGCTATGGTATGGAGAGATAAGTCAGGAATAAAGGCAGGATTTCGTAGGTCATCCACTCTATTTCAAACCACACTAGTTTCAGCCTGAAACCTTCTTCTCTCGGAGTTTATTTGGGACTGAGGGATAAGTTTTTTCCACAAAGATTGGTTTTTTGCAGGTGGGAAGCAGGTGCGAGTTCTTGGAGATCATACGTTATGTATAGTAAAAGTTTCTTCAATACTGGTGCCAATACTGGAGGCAATACTGGCGCCAATACTGCTTTCACTACTGGCGTAATGCCTTTGTCTGGTCATGCCTAGCAACATATTTGGTTACATTTTATAAACTGCAGGCCAGCATGTAGTTTCCAAGTTACCAGAATGGATTTTTGTAAGTCGTTGACTGAGTCATGTAGGGAAGGCAAACGGCCATTATCAAATTGCCTTGTGTTTTTCTGTGCAGACTTGAGCGTGAACGGTTAGCAGAGAGGCTTCGCCAGAAGGAGGTTCTAGAAAGAGAATTGAACCGAGAGAGGGGCGCACTGCAGGAACAATTGATTAAGCAAGCGAAACTGAACGAAATAATCCGGCAGAAGGATCTGTTTGAAAAGGAGCTCGTTAAAGAGAAAAACGAATTACAGGTTTGTAATATTAATGTGGTAAAGCAGTTTGTCGTTTAGTCTACACTAACAGGGCCGAATTATTGGAAGCAACGCTTGTCTGGGCTCGAATCGGATTTAAACCAATAATATGTCATGGTCGTGGCTTGTAAAACTACATTTATTCAGCCGCTGACTAGTCCAAAGTTGGTAGTGCGTTACGGTTAAGTTGCAATGATACAAAGAAGTGCATTTGGCCATTGAGCGATGACTTCGAAGTCCGTCACGCGTCACATAAAACAAGCCAAGGATTTCTCCTCTCGGATTGTTGACTTGTTTTGCGTGGTTGAAGCGGGTAGCTTAACCTTCTTTAAATGGAAGGCTAGCGGTTTTTTGGTTTTATGAGAGGAGTTTACTTTTTAAAAGTTCCACCTAAGACTGTTAGACGTTAGACTCGCATGTTGTGTGACGGTCACGCCTTGTCTTTCCCGTTACGTGTGTAGCTTCTTTTCCCATTGGTCGTGGATCTCGAGGTCATTCTACTCGCGAAAAGAAAAGGAAAAAGATGTTAAGCGTCCAATAGTTCTTGTTTTATCTGTAAAGTTTCGGCTCATTTTGTCTTTCATAGATCGAACTAGAGGCAATAGAGGCCAAGTTGCTCGATAAGGAGGAACTTTTGCTGAGCGAAAAAGAACGACTTGAAGAGGAAATGAAACAGAAAGAACTTCAAATACAAGAATGGGAACACGAGTTTCACCAGAAAGAAATGGAATTCCTCAGCAAGGAGGAGTTCATCAAAGAACAGTACAGTAAAAACCTCTTGCAGACGCGAGCTGATTTAGAGTCCCAGTACTCCAGTTCCATGCAGCAACTGCGGACCGATCTGGACGGTGATTATCAACGGCAGCTTAGGAGTTTGGAAACTAGATTGAACGATCACTACGGCGCTGAGATTAGCCAGCTCAATTCCCGGCATCTTGAACAGGTGTTGTGGTGAATTTGTTTTTTTTTTGTTAACATGGGAGCGTGTTTTTTCTTAATCGCGCGCACCTCTGAAATCTGACGCGCGATTTTCACTTGAGCGCTTCAATTACATGTGGATGAAGCTTTCATTCTAAAGTGTCTCCGTAAAATAGCCGTAAAACCAAGATTATTGGCAATATTCACGCGTACACCCAAAAGTCAATAACAGCATATCGCGTGAAAGGGTCTCAAGGTTTTCTATTGAGTGAGATCTGCAACCAGTTCCAGATCAATTTAAACTCCATTTCAAGGCGAGGCCAAAGCAAAACTTTTGGTAATAAATGGACAATTGGTGCTATTTTTATATGAATACAGTAATTTTCACAGAGGAAAAAAAGAGTATTAATTTATCGTTTTACTAATGACGGGGTTTTTTTCTTACTCGAGTCATTGTTATTATGTGCTTAACTTGCTTAGACTATCGTCGGTGTATCATCGGCGTATCGGTTGTCATTGCACCTTGCGAAAAAGTATCGACAATCGATGAATTCGATTAGACCAGTTCATCACCAGATAGAGGTTTAAGCACTTGTGGGGATCGGAAATTTAAGCACGCGGTTGTAGCCAAGGGGACGCCAGTGATGACCTTTGCTTTTGAATCAAGCGATTTGGAAAGTGCTACTATGACAAATAAATTACTTTCTTTTTTTTTCCTTGAGATTTTGAAAGTGTGTTTGCTTAACCACTGCAGTAACTGCCTGGCCAATTTTTCAGCTTCGATTTTTATCCAAAGGCCGTTTACTTTGAGTGTAAGTTTGGGATTTCACGGTCCGCCATTCTGGACCTCGGAGGGTTGGATCTAGGGGAAAGTGACGTCATCTACTCACTAGCTTAAATTTTCTCAGTGTAAATGAAACTTATTTTGTTTAACAGTCTGAAAGCCCGAAACCCCCGTGCTGCATATTAATTCAGCCGCGTACACACGCATTGCATTCTTAAACTACGTCATTTTCTCCTCGATCCAGCTCTCTCCAGATTTTAAAGTTTGTGATGGCAGATCATTAAATAGGAAAATTCCAGTTAAAAGAAAGGTGTCTTCTGTTTTAAATCAAGGCGTAGCACTTGGTCCACTTAGTGTTTGGTAGACGTAGTTTTGAAATCCAAACAAAAAGAAGAATTGATTTGTTGGTCATAGTAGCACTTAAACCCTTTCACCGATCAAACGGCCTTCATTGGCTAGTTAAGCATTAGACAGAGCAAAATCCATAAGTATCACTCTAGGAAGGGAAAGGATTGAACATTTTTGCTTATTCTCTTGCTTGTTCAGACATGGCGAATAACAGGAGTGCTTTCTCTGTGTTATGCCCTCCACCTTGGTTTCCTTGTGTTAATCCAGCCCCTATGTTATATTGTAGTACTCTTTCGTGCGTTTTTAAGGCAAAGGTTTGTCTTTCAAGGGTGTCTTTTGAATGTTGCTTTAGCGTAGTGGTTAATTGATTACATTTAGATGTGACTGTGATATAACCTGAGTTGTGTTTGCGTACAGTTTTTATGTCTGTCTGAGTGAACTTGGGCAGACGCCCTTCCGTTTCTTTCTTTCGCGCTTCAGTGGCAACCGCGTTTGATTTTCTTAATTTTCCCGCACGTGGTACGTCTTGAGAGCTTGAAAATAGTTCGTAAAATATTAGACCTTTCTAGTCAAGGGCATGTATTTGTAACAATTGTTTGCATGTCCGTAAAAGTTGAACATTTTCGACATTTCATTTTATAAAAAAGAACCTTTTCCCTTGATTTTTGATCAAGTGTGTTTAAGTTTTTAACTTGACGCGTCGAAAGTAGCTTATTGGATCGCGGAATTCGCACTTTCTTTGGTGTGAGCAAAATTGTCTCTTGTAAGCGTTTCCTGCGTTTTCCATTCACGGGCGTCGGCAGCCTTAATTTTCTTTCACTTCGGATTGATTGATCGCATATGATTGGCTAGAATAATAACTTTTTTCGTATAACAAATATCTAATAAATATTGTAATTTTCTTTATTGTGGATGCCCTCGTTGACTCAGATTGTCATTTTAAACTGTTTACTGGTAGTCAACCCTGCTAAAACCATTAGATTGCTAATTTTTGAATTTCTACGGTTTTATCTCGGAAAAATATCAGTTACTTTGTTTTGTGGGAAGAAGGGGAATGTCGGATAAAAAAAAGAGTATTTTTTTCAAGATATATTTTAGACCTTTAAGTCACTATTGAAAGAATAAATGTCTTCAAGTTAGAAATAACTATAATATTCAAATTGAAATTGAAATTTAGAGGAAAAAAGATATATATATATATATATATATGGTCTGAATTGAGAGGAAAAATATGAATTGTTTTACTTAGGTAAAGTAAACATTATTTTTAGGTAATGTAATCAAGGCTGACTCTTATGAAAATTAGAAGTAACAAGTCGAAATCGATTGAACTTGTATGGCGGATCTCTACGAGACCAGTCTAAAGATTTAAAGTGTTATAAACCGTTACATTTTGTATCACGATGCGAAATTTTATAATGAAGAAGGATTTGACCGAATAAATAGAAAGGATAAATGAGGAGATATTAAGAGTTTTCAGGCCTTTTGTGCTCCCCTCCCTAGCTCACTCTCAGCTTTCATGCCCACAGCTTATCTTTCCGGACAATAGTTATTCGATGCTATTCGGGCATCGTTCGGAAATCATCGGTTATGTCCAGCGGAGGCTCTTCCCATGTTTCACTCAGAGATGTCATGTGTTTTCTTGTGGTGTTTCTTTGTCTTGTTTTCTTGTCAGTGTCTTCTTGTGTTTGTTCGCTGGCGTGGCAAGCCCGTCGTACGCATGCTCCGTAATTTGTTTGCCGCTAATTTAAGGCCAGTACAAAGACCTTGCAGTAGCACTTGTTCTCCTAACACAATTGTAAAATGGTTCATCCGTCGTTTTCGCATGACGTCAGGGTAATCGGCGGCTATGTTGATGACGCTAACCGGTCGCTATTTTCATTATGGCGTTATTTGCTACGAAGACTCTTGTTCCCAAGATAAGGAACTTTCATCAATTGTTTGTCTTTTTGTTCCCAAGAGAGCTGAAAAATTGAAAGATAATAGAAAACACCCGAATAGGAACTTAACGGAAAAATCTGAACAAATCATACTGATCTTGATGGTAAAAGACGTCATCACCCTGAGCCTTCTGAATGCTTCACGTGATAATTCACGGACACTGTACATGCCGTCTTTCTCAAATTTATGATTACTGCTCCATGGCAATACTATCGCTAAAATTGCGCCAGTATTCTCTTGCAAGGGAATCGACTGGCGTGGTTAAAGCGCAACGCACCGGGCATTCGTCTTGTAAATGGGTTTACATGTAAATATGGTTTCCTTGTGAACAGTCCTGAAACTTCCGGCAGTAATTCTGTAGGCAAAGGCGAAATAAAAGTTTTCTTTCAAAGTCAAATTTCGGAAGACGCGCTTGTTTTTTTTTGGAAACACCAGCACTAAAATAACGTTGAAATTGTTTGCGGCATCGGCGTCTTGTTAAAATTAATTGCTCGGTTGCCGGGCGATGAACTTCCTCTCTTCCGAAAGTGAAGCAAAGAATATTACTGAGCAAATGTAATTGAGTCAATATCATCTCAACCTAAACATAATATCCGTTTGTCTTGTAAGTCGTCACGTTTTAGGGTAGTTTTCTGTTCAGTACAGCGCATTCGTTGACCCTCGCAGAGGAAAAATTGCGAATCGAATTTCGCGATTAGAAAGCTGGGTCGGGTGAAGTAACATGACAAGTCAATTAACGTATTCTTATTTATCGCACGGCCCGGCCGAACGAAACTGCCGGTCGTTTTTACCTCTTCGGATGCTTCGTAAACGGGTCTCAGAGTGATTTTGGCCGTAAAATCGTGACGATTGTTAGGAATCCCCTGATGGAATGGCAAGAATTGTCGCTTTGGATCGTGGATTCACTCTTGGAGCGAGAGTGCTTTAAGGTTAGCTCGCCTGAACTTTGTATTACTACAATGATGAGATTTTTAAGATTTTGAAATTTATTTCACTGTATGTTAATTTGTGTATGTCGTTTCGTGTTGTTACTCGTTTGCTTATATTGATGTTGTGTTTTCGTATTTTGTTTTGCCTTTCACCAAGTTCACGCCACCCGTAGTATTAGTATTTTTAACTCTTACCTTCCGGGAGATACAATCGTGTCTGGAACGATTGCTTTTTTCAAGATTTTGTACCACTCGATTGAATCAATAAACATCCTTATCGATGTATGAATTATTTTCATGGTTGATTAAATTCTAGGTGAGTTAGCAAAAAAACAAAAAACTCATTTATCAACTGGGTCATACTTTACATTTATGTTTTGAACGGCAATTTTATTTTTTCGCATAGAATGCGAATTTGTCAGCGACAATTTCTCGTAAACCAATCATAACTCGCGAACTATCGTGTAAACACTGGCTGAGCACCTGTTTGGGATAGTATAACGAACCCTGTGATTGGCTAAGAACGTTTATTCCTTTAAAATATGGGTATCTATTTCGTGTTCAAATTTCGCGTGTCACGCAGTTCATTAGTAAAGATCTTTCCATCCATTTTTTCTGCAAATTTCGTTTGGTTTTCTTAGTGCAGAGCCTGCCTCTTGTTTACGCAAAAAATCGCTTTCAAGAAAGTCTAATTTTTTTACGGTATCCGGTTAAATTTTGTGGCAGCGACAAGCTGTTGTGCAGAGATGTCACATAGATTAGGCAGTAAATCTTTAATCTGTATAACGTTTTTCGATCCACTGTGAATACTCGCTGGTTTCCCACCGTGAAAAACAACACTATCTATAAAAACCGCGGTAATTGTTCACGGCTCGCCTGCGTACCACTCTATATTGGTTTGAACAAAGATTTGTAATATTTTTTGGTCATAATTTACCAGCTTTGGCCCGACGATCCATGAAAGATATTCGATAACTTGCATTTATAAACGGATGAAAACTACACCAAATTTATAGTTGCCCATGCAGAATTAATGGTGAAAGGAGCTGATCTAGCAGTAAAGCGTAAGTTTTCGCTAAAACAATGTTAAAAGTGAGATAGTGATACAGTTAGTTCCTATAAGACTAAATCTTTCATCTTGTGTCTTGCGCTGCCGGCCGACAAGGGGACAAGCGTCCGCCTTTGATCCGTGCTTGGACAAGGGATAGTTTCATGTTCGGCGCATGTCCAAGCTGTGGTGCTAGTATAAATCTTTTTTTTTTTATTTCTCTCTAAACTTGAGGTATTTTAGCAATCTCAGAGAATATTTTAACAAACACTGTGCGTGACTAATTCTTAAATTTTGCGTAACCTGTCGAATTTTACTTTAGAAGATGGAATTTAGTCTTTGGTCGAAAGGGTTTTTTTTTTCTGGACTCACGTACACATTGTCTGTTCGCATCGGATTGGTTTATAAACAGAAGAAATGGTTGCCAAGCGAGAGATACTTCTATTGCAGCGTTCTCGGTACTGACAACGCTTTTTGATTGTTTTGTTAAAACCTTAAATTGTAATAAGCTGTCGTTACCGTTTGCCCATGCATGCGCCGATTAATGCAACGAGAGTGCGTTTTTGGGTTATCGTAGTCCTGTATTGCGCTCCTGCTGTGGAGCAAACTGGAGCATTTTAACGTGTTTTGTTTTATCCCTTTTCATTCCCAAGATCGAAATATTCATTCTCCTAACTTGTACCATAGATTTCTTTTTTGGGTAGTCATGAGAAATTTGTGTTATTTCAAGATCACACATGTGAAGCTTATAATTATCGTCATTCTCAATTCCTGTGAGACTGAAATTTCATTTAAGTTGTGAGGAGGATTTACATGCTGGTCTCTCCTGGAAGTCGAAGGGTTAATTAATTCGTGTGTTGGTAACCATCCAATTGAGGCAAAGCACTGAATAAACTTCCTACACATTAATACCTCACGGGCTTTTATCTTACTTCTCTCAGCGTAAAGGTGAAGTTATTTAGTTTGTTAGCTTGTCCGCCGCTTCTATTGGGAGATGAAGCGAACAGGATGATCTGGTGATTGACAGCTGGATGAGAGGCTTTGAGGAAAATCACTGCGGGCGCAATGTCTATTCCACAAGAGAGCTTTAGATTCTAGGACGGGAACGACTACGAGTACGAGATTTTCTCATTCAACAACAGTGCGCGCGCGCAAACCAGCCTCACTTTGACGGGAAAAACGTGATATCGGCGTCGTTGCAGTACGATGTTTTGCAAAAATGTCGTCGTGTCAAAACAAGTCAACAACACGGTAGCAGTTTTGGCATTTTTCGATCAGCAAAAAGGCTTAGCTACTAATAATAAGAATAGCTGAGCAACCTATACTGCTAACAAAGAGTAAGATTAATGTCCGGGTTATAAATCTTCTAATTATTTTCGCTAAAAATGGGCAGTCAAATCTCGTTCTCGTCCTCGTCCTAGAATCTGATGCTCTCTACTGTCACGCCAACAGCGCGGAGGTCGTCCTTCTTTCTTGCTTTGAACTCCTACGACCTGACAGGCAATATGATTGGCGTTTCTTCACATCACCAAACCACTGCATTGGTGTACTAGTCTATGAATTCGTAAACGCGAGTATTCAGTGTTGTTTCACTCTTGAGGGCTTGTAATTCGCCAGGAGCTTTAGATTTTTACACTCTCTGTCTAGTCCCTTTTACGTGGTCTGTGACCGTTTGTATATCTCTTCGATGTTTAGCGGAAGACTTTTATGAAAACTAAAATCTACACGGTTATAATCGTGGAAAGCGTCAGGATTATCATTTTATCTTCATTTCTGTTTTTCTAGGTAGAGTATACAATGAGAGACGTTTTCTTCCAGAAACGCTCGTTAAGCAAACAAAGAGTTATAAGAATGGGCTGATTGCTAATCTTATTAGCAACTTAAAATAGCACCATTTTTGAGCAGGTGGTGCATTGTGCATTGTGCATTGTGGGTTGTGCATCGTTTACAAAAATAAAAAGAGGTTCTCTAGCTATTTTCATTTAGCATTTATGCTATAATATTATTCAAACGTTTCTGCATTTTACCGGCTCGTTAATGTTGTGAACTTAACCCTTCTCTAATAATACTTATATTTATATGTTTTACTCTGTTTAACGCCAGACGATTTTGCTCGTCAATGTGGACCCGGTCATGGGTAAAAAGGATAACAACGTCTGTGTGCACTAAAAGACTACCTTATTATAGAAAATTAACACTTCATGAAATTAAATAAATTTCAAAATTCGCGTTAATTTATGTTAACGTTAATTTATGTGCTGTTAATCAAGTAGTGCGTTAATTTACGCGACTTTAATTACCATTATTTTTCCCCTTCATCCGTGACACACTCCAAACATTCATCTTATACATATTAAATGGACCACCACCCCCGGCTCCCCAAAATCAGTGATGGGGAAATGGCGCGTTTTGGCCTTCACGTGGCTTCATCCGAGTGAATTTCAAAAATGTTAATAGACCTCTTTAGCTTGTACGTTTTGTTTTCCCATTTCAGACCACGTGTTGTTCTCAAGGGAATTTTCCTTTTGTTTTTTCATAACTTATGCGTACATATTCACGTGCAGAGGACGACATTTGAAAGAAAGTTTTCCCTAGAGTAACATCACGTGGTCTGAAATGGGAAAACAAAATGTACAAGCTAAAGAGGTCTATTAACACGAGTTTTGATTTCCCATAATAAGGTATGGTCTCTTTTGTAGCTGTCATATGTAAGGGGCGTGGCTTGTTTCTTTTCAGAGAGGTCCTCAGCGATTTCCGGGTCTGGCCTTTCCAGAGCTGGTCGTTTGTTGATCAAATTTTCCGAAATAACATCGAGAACCTCTGATTTATCGGATTTGTTGTCTTGGTTTTGTGGTTTTTTGCTTTTTTGCCTTTCGGTCTTCAGACAACGCTGAAGTGGATTTTCGACTTTGTTATCGGTTTGTAGCGTTCGATTTTTGATCGTTTCATGAGTGCAACTGGTTTTGGTGCATCTGTTTCGTTTTTTCCTTCATCTCGTAGGTGTTCACGAAAGCGGTCCGCCAATCTTCTCCCTGTTTCGCCTATGTAGGTCTTCTTACATAATTAATCTTCCTAATCACTCCCACCACAACATGACAATTTGCGGCCTATCCTTACACTACGGGAACACAGAAAGCCGCCAAAATCTCGAACAAGAATTCATCTTTCAACTAGGTACACTCTATCTTCACGGAATCAACGAATGCCTTTCATTCCATTAATTTATTCACAAATTAACGTTACCATATTTCCACCAATGGCAAAGCTCCTCCACACCCTCATAAAAACCAAAAAAAACACCTACAATTCCTCTATTCGCTCTGACGAAGGGCTAACGCTCGAAACGTCAGCTTTCCAAATCGTTCATGGTGGTAATTCGACCTTTATCAACACGTTTGATAAAACCAAATTTTCAAAAAAGAGATTGGTCTGTAAAAATGCCGTGACATAGGCTTAGTATGGGAGTTGCTCGCTTCTACTCATGGACCCATGCCAGTGAATACGTCAAAGCAAAGCCAATTACGCTATCCATTGAATTTATCCGGCGGATATCGTTATCCTCCTTTTGAACAACTGGGGCCAGGTTTTTAGCGCATGCGTTATTTCCGTTAATCAGAAACGGCGTGGCTTGAGGCCCAATCAGTGAGCGATATCGGTAGAAAACTGCGCTTTTGTCCTTTGTGCCTTCGATTTCAATTCGAAAGCGTCTTTAGTTTGCCAAAAGCTATTGAACGGAGTCCCTCTTTTAATTTTCAACTTCTTTGGGCCGTCATGTTTCTTTCCAAGCACAACCCTACAAGTTTCACGCGTTAAATACCACTTGCATAAATAACAATTCTCTGCGTTACTTATCCCTTTTTTAAATAATATTTTGTACATTAAGCTAAGTAAACATAAACACAGTGAAATCTGTCAAACGTAAGTCCAGCGTCTTTGTGTCACTTGTATGTAAGGTTAACGCTCGTGTGACATTTGTGGCTTTCCTCGCGCGATAGAACTCTTCAATTAAGGTACCTGTACTGTGATACTTTAAAGGCGGTATACGATTTTTTTTTGCCAGCAGCTGAAAACCTTTAGGTATCCCAGTCTTAAAATCAGATGTACATGACAGCGATTTGGTTTTATGTTAATTACTTTACTTGCCTTGCATGCTTAATGTATTTAAGCTAGCCGAGGATAACTCTTTTAATAAGCCTGGTCTTACCGTTGTCGATCGAACTAAAAACGGGTTCGAAACGACTAACCTCAAGAACTTTTTTATCATTCAAGTAGAGTGCATAAAACTAGGAACTGTTAAATTTTCATGCATTACACAAGACATTGAATGGAATTGTTAATCAGCGAATTTTCATCAAACGTTTTGAACTGCGAATACATAATAATCACGTCCCTTTTTTCTTGTTTGTGTGAGTTAGAGAATATGCAAACAAACCTTGCTTATCTGTACAAGCTCCCCTTTTTGCATCCACATTTCGCGTGGAAATATCGAGCACGCCTATTCGTTAAGAGTCGTACTCGACGGAATGAATGAAAGAGACTTACTGTGGCTCAAGGAGAGCGCACAGGAAAATTGATAGTTGCCCATGATATATGTTTTAGTCTGGCTCGTATTTGCCTCAGTTATCGGCTCCTTTATGGGTGAATTAGTCACGCGGCACTTCAACACCTCTAAAAAGACTTAAAACTAGATCCATCTCAATGCAAACTGAACTTTATTTGTTTTTTCTTAATTATAATATTTTTAAAAATACAACCACACTTTTGAATTTACGGAACATGTTTCGATGTTTCAAACATCATCTTCAGCCACAGTGAATGTAACATTAAAATCCTTTTCAATTCTCCTTTTCTGTCCTCTTAGATTTCTCGAATGAACGCGGACTTTGAACAGCAACTCTTGGAGCTCAAACACGAACTGGAGACTCAGCGTCTACAACAAGTTGGTACCATAAAGAGTGTATTGGAAAGACAACACTCAAAAGACATTGTACAGCTTGACGATGCTCACCAACAGCAAATGGACGGGTTGAGAGAAGGTAGAAACAATGTTCCGAGATATTTGCCCACTGGTTAGGGCGCTTGCCTTGAGATCCGGGGGGATCCCCGGTTCAAGACACGCTCTGGTTACTAGTTGAATTTGATCCTGGTGGTTTGTGGTTCCACATCTCGGTTGCACTTGTAAATAGGACAACCTCATGGGCCGAGCGAAGTTGTTTGACATTTCTGCAGCCAATCAGTATCAGGGCGGCTAATGTATTTTTAGCCCGCATATTTCCCGTTTGGCCCGCAAAAAGGCGCGTTTTACAGAGGCCAGTTTGTCATTTGGCCGCGCGTATTGATAATAATAGTCAACTGTTTTGCCTCCGGCCCGTTGGGATTCTTAACAGTTGTTGTTGTTGTTGTTGTTCTGTTGAGTGTCAGTAGCTCGCAGATATTAACCATAAGGCTACTCTGAAGTCCGAGCTAAAATAAGGTTTGTAGGCATGTATCGCATCGCGTGACGAAAACGTTGGCGTAACGTTTAGAAAACGAGCAGCATTGTTTTATCGGGTTTAAAAGCACAAGGCGTAGTTTTATGAACGGCTTCAAAAACGCTCCACAAGAAGGGTGTCACTCGAAGTCCGAACAAAGGTTCAAAATGTGAGGGGAAGATATTATCATACAGGAAAACAAACCGGGCCTCATTGCTGTTCTTTATATAAAGAATTCTAAAGAGGAGTGTTTTATCGATTTGCAGGTGATGTTTTGATAGAATGTTAGGCTCTTATCTAAACAGAAACTAAAATATTATTTCCCTAGTATTACTCATTTCAATACCATCCTTTATTATAAAATAATTAGGATAGTACACACACTCTCATTGGTCAATGGCTGTGTTTAGATGAGTGTATGGAAACACGGCTGTGACATCACACGAATTTTGATTGGTTATGTAGTCAGACGCGCGTTTTGATTGGCTGGTAGGAAATATGAGCGTGTACCAAGGAAATCTGTTGCAATAAAAATTCATTTGCCGAATTATCTTTGAGGAATATTTTATAAAAGCAATAGAGGACTTTTTTCCGTGTTTCCATAGTCTCATCTAAACACTCGGGGAAGTTGCATGGAGAATTCTCGACAGTTATGCAAATTTCGACTGTGTCTCCGATTTGCATAACTGTCTCAAATTCTCCCAACTCCTCTTCGTGTTTAGATGAGGCTATGGAAACACTGAAAACGTCCTCTATTGCTTAATTACAGTATATATACTGAACAGAATATCGCGTTTCAGATTCGAGGGCCACCAGTTTTTCAGTGATTACTGTTGTGTGTTACCCTCTATAAATAAAGAAGATTATTATTATTATTATTATTATTATTATTATTATTATTATTATTATTATTATTATAAACGCATACAGAGGTCATAGAGTGCAATTCGGAAGTTGCTATGGAAACAGTGATGGAGTATTTTTGTGTAGTACATAATAAATTAAAAAATAGTATGAGGTAGTTCGTAATTTATGGTCACTCATGATGTTGTGAAAGTTCTCAAATTGCACTCTCATACGGCTCATGCAATTTTGAGAACTTTCAAAAAATCGCTCTTACCCATGAATCTCTGAATGCTCGTGTTCATACGATTTTTTGATACGTATCGCATTCTGAAAGTTAACTCCTTTTCCTTTTTGTTGGTTTTGTTAGAACTAAGCGAGAGCCACCGTGACGTCATGGGAGCCGTTAAAGCACAGTTGGAAACGACCCACCAAGACGAGCTAAATGAAGTCACCGCCAGCTTTCTGGCGGAGACAGCCATCAAGGTGGAGTCTGCCCGTCTGGAGACTGAATCCGAGTATCAAGAAAAATTAGATGCAATGAAGCGAAAACACGAGGAGGAACTTCAAGCAATGACGGAAAAGTTGACACAAGTAAGTAATAACGTGGTTAAGCTATAGAGCTTTGCGGCAATACTGCGGAACGGTACACAAGCTGCGTGTAAGAAAAGCCTGTTCCAGAGAGGGTCCGTTCAAAAGTTTTACACTTATATAAACGGGTACTTTCAGCTTGGCCGTCGGTGAGTTTTGTTTTTGTAGAAATCTCAGGGCTTTTCAAATGAAGATTGCTACTACGTAAACATTGTAACATGTAATCAACTTGGGATTAGGGAACTTGGGAAGAGGTTTCTATCAAAGCGGTCAACGAAAGGCCTCCGTTCTACGAAAGGCTTGATTACCTAGCACGCAAATGTAAAGTGGTCTGTAAAGCCTAAAGTCAAGGTGGCCAAGTTGCTGTTCCAAAACAAAGGAATAGCGGCCGTTTCGAGATTCCAAACTAACTTTCCTGGACCAAAACCCTATTTTTGTACAAATATAGTCTTTCGTCTCGGTTTAAGGAAACTCAAACCAGTTTCAACACTTTCAAGAAACTACTACTGGAAAGATTGACTCTGCGATACTTCATCACCGATCAGCCGGGCTATCGTATGGTACCATATAAAACAACAATTATTGCTTAACAAAAGTGCACTCATTGTTGTGCCGTGTTCGTTGCTATAGATCTAACACACCCTATGTTTTGCCGTTAAACGCTTATATCTCAAAAACGATTTCGGTGAGCTACACTTTTTTATTGCTGCAAGGAATTATTAGGCTACGGTAAAAATCTTTGCGAGTGAAAGACATTTCTCTGGAGCCGATTCAGAGTCATCATAATTTATGAAGGTAGCTCTGAGAATCCTTTAACTTTGCAAAGCGTTTCAGTTTAACCTGTTGATTGTTTCCCTTTAAAATGGGGGTTCATCGAGTTCGTTTTAAGATGTGGGCATTTAAAAACATAGATATAGGGTGGTTTAAGATTGTTTTTCTGTTGCTGTGTTGACCTAATACGTAACAACAAAGAGTGCATCTTACTAAGGAAAAAACTGAAGTTACATATGATACCATGGTATTGCGTGTTCTGAAAATTTTAGAAGCTGTTTTGTCTGCCATGTTTTTTTTTGTAGCTCGAAAACCAGATAGATGATCTGCAAGATAAAAATGGACGCGAACTGAGTGAGAAGTTATGCAAACAACAAGAGGAATTTGAACAGAGACGGTTGAAAGAAATGCAAGAATTGAGGGAGGAACAGCAAGGAAGTATTGATGATGCAATACAAGAAAGCGAAACAGCCACAAACGAAGCACACCTGAAAGAGATGAACACTTTGCGCAACGAACTCATGGAGGAATTTCGAGAAAAACTCGAAGAAGTTGAACAAGCTCTTACAGAACAACACGCACAGGAGCTGGAGGAGTTGCGCGAAGAACTTGAAGCGGAACGAGCTGAAGTCACAGGTGCTGCCTTGGATGATTTAGGAAAGAAGCATGCTGAGGAATTAGAGTTTTTGAGGAACGAACAAGAACAGCTGTTGGAACAAGCTGCGGAAGCGCGAAAGCGCACACAGAAAATGCACGAAGAAGAGATACAAGAAATTAATGAACAGGTGAAACGTGAACACGAGAAACTGGCGCGCATGCGTGAGGACTTGGAACGGACTTACGATGACACGACGAAAGAGCATGTGAAGGAACTTGATGGTTTGCGGGCTCAGTTGGAGGAGCAGCGCTCTGATTTGAAAGAAAAACACCTAGCAGAGCTTGAGAGTTTGAAGGTGGATTTTGAAAAGAAGCTCGTTGAAGGTGACCAAAATCACGCCGAAGAAGTGGAGAAGCTTCGATCAGAGCTGGAACAGGAGAAGATGGAGAAAGAACTGGATCATGTTCGTGACTTGGAGAAATTAGCCGAAGATATGGAGAGAAGGTAAACTTTGGAGCGCTCCCAGATTTACAAATTCTTGAATTTTTTCGGATCAAATGGAACGGCTTTTTCGATGATCCAAAAAGTCTTTTTGATTTTCAAAACTTACGGTATTTTTGGTTAATCTAATGAATCCCCTTCTATGGCATTGTGTACATTAACGGCGCAAATATCAGCACAAGCAACATACCCAAAGTTAGGCGCGTTTTAATCATTAGTGCTTTTTATATGTAATCACAAAATTTGGAAAACTTTGAAAATACAAGTGAAATTAATCCTTTATTGCACGAGGGCACATTGCGATTACATGCTTATCACATAAAGGACAAAATTATTGAGGGATGCTCTTTCAATGTCGCGGCAAATGACACCCAACTTAACACGCTTCCATTCGGTTAAAGTTCAATTCAATAAATCGTTGCTGTCAACAGAAATACGCTAAAACCCTATTTAATATGCGCTCAAAAAGCAGGTTAATCAGAGTAAGAATCTGGAAGAAGCTCTGGATAAGCAGCTGTTAACCAATCAGGATCAAGTAATCATGCCTCAAAAAAAAAATGCCCTCCGTCTCAGCCAATCAGCATTCCGTAATTTTGCCTTACTCGGTAGATATCAAATTATTACGAATTCTGCTTGTGCTGAAGCTTTCTTCATACCACCCTTAAAGACGGAAGAAGTAGTGCACTTCTCTGCAATAGGATGGAGATTACTTTGTTCAATTTTAGCAAACCCAGGAACTTCATAGTGTTATCTAGCCTCAGAGTGTTTATCGTTTGGGTCGTGTTTCTTTGGGGTCAACCGTTTTAGTTTGATTGGGAACACCCTCTTACTCCAATTATGACGACAAAACAGTGAAATTGCCGGCTAAGTCCCCCTGTGACCAAAACATCAATTCTTATTTTTCTTTGGATTTCAAAACTGTTAACTAAACACTAAGCAACTAAACTTTTAACCTTGATTTCAAAAAGACACCTGTTTATTTTAACTGGCGTTTTCCTTTTTAATGGTCCGCCATTACTAACTTTAAGATCTTGAGAGAGCTGGATCGAGGAGAAAATGATGCAGCACGGGAGTCTTGGGCTTTCGCGTTTTGCATATATAATAAACTGCATTCACGCGCTGAAATTTTAAGCTAGTGAGCCTTTGACTTCAATTTTTCCTGGATCCAACCCTGTCCAATCGGTCAGTTTTGAACTTGATTACTGGTGGACCGTGAAATCCAAAACTTACAATCAAAGTAAACGGCCTTTGGGTAAAAATCAAAGCTCAAAACTTTGCCAGTCAGGTGTTAAGCAAACACACTTTCAAAATCTGAAGAAAAAAGAAAGTGATTTTTTTCATCACCGGGGTACTTTAAATCACACTGAAGAATCGCACAAATCATGATCGCCAAAGTAAAATTGCTTTTCACATATTTGTTGAATGTTATGGTTTTTCCCCCGAGGTTTATTTCAAATCCTTGACTCTTTTTTAGGTACATTTTAAAGGAACAACAGCATGCTAAAGAAGTAGGAGAATTACAGACTGAACTTCTGAGAGTTAAACAAGAGATGGACAACGAACATTTCACTGAACTTCAAAGTACTGTAAAAGACCTCGGAGGAAAGTACGAGGAAGACTTAGGAAAGCTTGTGAAAGAACTACAAGACAAACACGAGAAGGAAATAGAAAGCATCAAGGGTGAGTGCGAATGCCGTACGGAACAAGTGTTAGAACGATGTAAGAATGAGCTGGCTGAACAACATCAGGATGAAATTCGTTCACTCAAGTCGCGCCACGAGATTGAAATGGAAGATATGAGGGGAAAGTTCCAGGAGGATAAGCTCAAGGATTTCGCTAGATTGAGCGCCAAGTCAGCGATGCAAAGTGCCCAGGCGTTGGAAAAATTGCGGCTGAAGCTAAGCGCTGATCACGAACAGGAAATGGAGGCGTTAAGGATGGAGAGTCAACAAGATTACGAGCGAACGGTGCTACGTTTGTCTGCAGATGTCGAAAGCATGGAGATTGAGCACAGGAAAGAACTAAAACAGTTAAAAGCGGAGCTCACCGAGAAGCATCAGAATGAAATGGAAGCTTTACGAGAAGAGTTATCCTTCAAAGAAGACGAATTGAGTGATATTAGTGAAAAACACGAAAAGGAGCTTAGGGGGTTAAAGCGCCGGCAGTTCAGTGACTTGTTGGATGAGGTTTCGAGCGTGCGAGCGGAGCTTGCTTTGCAAGCAGTTCAGAAAGTCGAAGAAGCGAAGTTAGAGATGGCGGAGGACAGTTTTAGAAAGGAAGCCACTATTCAAGAATACGAGGATAGAATTCACGAGATCTTGGAACAACACGAAGGGCAGGTCAAAGACTTGAGTGCAGAGTATGAATCACAGATAGAAGAATTGAAAGAGGAGATCGAATTGTCAAAACATTGGGCAGCGAAAGATAGTTCAAGTGATGAGCAGTTGTATGAAAAATACGAGGCGAAGCTTAAAGATATTAAGCAACACTATGAGATGGAGATAGTCAGTTTAAAAGACAAGAACCAGTCATTGAGTGATGGCCAAGAGGTCGATGAGAAGTACTTGTTGGAGGAAATGGAAAAATGTCGAAAGCAAGTCGATGAATTGGGTGCCAGACTTGAAACAGAGCGTGAGCAGTTTAAAGGTATTTGTGAAAATATGACGACCTCTCATAAGCAGGAATTGTTGTCTTTGAGAAGGGAGTTGGAGAGTCAACACCACAAAGAACTGAGTGACATGAAAGAGCTTTTCACCGAGGACGTTGAAGCCTTGAGAGAGGAATTTCTTGTCGCGTCGGACGAAGCCAAAATGCAGTTTATTGCGGACGAGCTAGAGACGAAGCACCAAGCTGAGCTCGAAGCTCTTCGAGAACGTCTTGCTGCTGAACATCAAAGCGAGATGTTGACTTTGAAAGAAGAGATGAGCGATGAAGTTGAAGCTCTCAGAGAGCAAATGTTGGACTTGTCGGAGAAGGAAAAATTTGATGCTTTGAGAGAAAGCTTGGAGAAAGAGCACGAAACTAAAATGGCTGCCTTTAAGGAGGAACTTGAAAGGCAAAATGAGGAAGAGATTGCGAAGCTCAAAGAGAAGTTTGCCGAAGCTCTAGAAGAGGTAAAGGCAGAAGAGTCGGCGCAACAAGAAGAGGTCCAACAATCCGAAGAAAGGTACAAGAAACAACTGGAAGAAGAAAGGTGTCAACTTGAAGCTCAACATCTTGAAGAAATGGAGAAACTAAAAGAGGAAATGTTACATGAAGTAAAAAATCTCCAGAACCAGATTCAGCTTAACGCTGACAGAGATGTAGAGGAAACGAGGGCTCAACTCCAACTGGAAATGAATAAGAAAATTGAGACTCTCGAAACGAGAATGACGGAAGAAAAATCACAACTAGAATCAGGTATGAAAGACCCATCTTAAAAACTGCTAATGAGGATCTAGAATTTCATCGAGGTACCCTACAGGCGCATAAGTATTTAGAAAGTGAGGGATTGGTTCATAGGCATGCACCCGATGGGGAAACCTAATTGAAAATTAGTTACCAGTACGTTAATTTTTTTGGTATTTTGTTTGTCCAAAGAAAGGTTTTCAAACATTTCAAATCACTTGTGACAAAGGCCTTTCAAATAGATTGCAGTTTCAATATAGATTGTTGCAATCTATGGAACGGCCCAGCAAAGAGAAGCAGTAGGCCAGTTTCGAAATTTCAAATATTTAGCTTGATAGTGAGGCAGTGAAGACAAATATAATAGAAACACGTTGGAATGAAAGTGAAAAATATTTACATATCATCCACTTTCCTTTGTCCTTGTCCTCACTGCCTCACTATCAAGCTGAATTTTAATATATCGAAAAACGCCTATTGCTCGAAGTCTCTGATGGAAGAGAGTCACTTTTCTATGAAAAAAGGTTTTTTATAGAAATGTTATTCTTTTTCTTTTTTAGGACACCTTTTAGATGTAATAAATTTCTAAAGGAATTAGAGACTCCTATGACGTCGGAAATCGATTGGATTTCTTCTTATTTAAAGTGAAGCCCAATGCCTGAAATATCCTTTAATCGTTTGGAACGTATTGAAATTTAAGCACGATTGGAGTGCAAGGGAGTCGATGTCTAAAACTCACTCAAATAAGTGTGCCTCGTAAGTGCTTAATCCCTTAGAAGAAGGGACATGTGTATTGCTCCAATTTCTTGCTCAATGTTTCGTCTTATGCCCCATTCACACCAAACCTTAAACATGTTTTAAACATGTTTAGTTAAACACGGTTTTAAAGGTTTACTGACTTTTGTCGACTACGAATTTAGTACAGGTCAAAGCATGTGTTGAAACAAACCTGAATCTCATGGAAAAGCCAGTCCTACATTTTTCTTTGACTGATTTTTATTTTGGTAAACCAAGTTTAATTAAACATGTCTTGTTGGTGTGAATGGGGTATTAGTCTCAGCTTGGCAACTTGAGAACTCAAAAGCATGTTACTCTGCGTGCTCCCATGACAGTTTTGTTATTATGGATCACACACTGAATGAATTTAAGGCTTTTGTATAATTTATTTCTTGCAAGTGTACAAGTTTTCTTCATTTTTTTTTTTATGGTTACAAATCCGTGGCTATTTATACCACAGCACAGCACCTTTTGATGGCAGACGAAAGTAAGTGCTGAATACCCTGTCCTCTTTGTGTGTATTCGACGTATCTCTTTGGAGAAGGAGTGAGAACACCACGGATGTTAGAGGTGGTTTGCAACCAATCTCTAGAGACACAGATAACAACGATGTAATGTACAATTGCTAATGGACGGACAAAAGCAGCTAATGGCAGATCTTTTGTTTTCGTCCTCCAACATGGCGGCGATGACGTCACATGAAAACCACCTATTCTTATGGAAATATGTGGGAGGGTGTTCAGCAGTTAAACTGGCAGACGTATCTGCCGAAACATGTCTGTTAAAGTTGAATGTCAAACTTATCTCTTCACCGCTTTTGTCCAAACTACTTCCGAATTGTTCTCGAGATCGTTCGACGTCCTCTACAAACCGTCCTCTCCGGGGACATCTTGGCAAGTGCAGTCAAATTGAATGAACAAATAAGAATTAAGCGGCGGCATTATTTTCCTGAGTGGAACATGCAATCGCAAATGCAGCGTCTAGCATTTCCATATTGCAAATCTTCGGAGTGTGACAGTATTGTAAACTTGTGAATATAATCCCTCCTAGTGCATCGGATCAGTTTTCGTTTCTTTGAAGTCGCCAAGGGAATAATCGTTGGTAAGGTGTCATGTACTACAAGATCTTTAGCTACAGATTTGTTTCTTTGTCGGAAATTTATTTTCACCTTAAATATCAGCTCTGAGCGTTACTGCTGTTTTGAGCCTGAACTTCGGTTTCTTCTGCTCTGTCCAATGACTCTGACGTTACCGAATGAGTACTGACAAGGTATTTTGTATCGGCCTTAGTGCTCCTTTCATCAAGTCAACTTGAGCACTCTGATGTTCAAATTCCAATCGACGATCTAGTTTTTAGTTGGGGTCAATCACTAGCGGGACGAGTTAATAGCTCTGACTTGGATCCACCAGCTGTCGCAACAAGCTGTCGCAACAAACTTGTTTGACGATGCTAAAAAGCGAAACCATTGATTATTATTTTTCTGCGACAATTATACACGATTCAAACCTTGCCCTGCTCCTTACACCCTCCTGACCCCTCCCTAACAATGCTGACTTCTTTGAGGTTAAATTTATCAGCCTACGAAGTCAACATTGAATCGGGCGCGTGAGGAGTGTTAAAGAGTTATCGAAGTTAGAAATGCCTAACAGGGTTGATTTTGAGCGTGCTTTCCCAACGAGGGTAAACGAAGTACTTTGAGACCCAGATGGCATTGGTGTTTGGTACAAGTGCTGATACGGGAATAGAACGAGGTAATGAGAGAGCCGTTGTTTTTGTCCACCACCACCTATCGCAAATGATAGCAGAGCGTTGTAGAAGCACCGAAATGGCCCGTTGTGTTTGGCGCAGTGATTAGAAACACTCTTTTTAGAGTTGTATTTCCCGTCAGTGAAGTTCGCAGAATTCCTTTTTGCAGGACATTTTGATCTTCAGGAGATTTTCATTTACTGTCCATTTGGCTTGAGTCCTATGAATCCATGCCACATTGTGTGTTGATAGATGGTTTGCACTTGCCGAGTTTGTAGATGGTTTGCACTTGCCGAGTTTGTTGCCGTGTTGTATGACACAAACAATAGCTCCTATTGTTTGTCAGACAGACTTTGTGAAATAGTCTGTCTTCACAAAACCAACAAGTTAGGCTTTGTGAGAGAAAGAGAGAGAGAGAGAGGATATTTTGTCAAAACAAACGAATTTTTAAATCGCAAAGAATAAGGATCTTCCATCGAGAAACTCGGGCTGAAATGAAGACCTTGTTGCAAGACAAGCATGGCAGTTAATGTTACATCTTTTCATTTTGCTTTGTACAGAACACCAATCACTCATGGCGCAAGTGCAAAGGGAACAGGAAACCTTGAATATGAAAGAACTCGGAGCTGTTCAACAGAAACATGATGACGAACTCAGAGCCCTCCAGGAGCGATTTAATAAAGAGCTGGAGGCCGAGCGAGCGAAACTTGAAATGGAAAAAGAGGCGGATCTTGCGCGCTTACAGGAAGCGCTCAGCGGTAACCTCAGCCAACAGCAAGAGCTACAACTTCAGATGCTGAACGAACAACATGATCGTGAACTCGAGGCCGTCAGAGGAGATCTGGTGCAAACCCACATGGAAAAGTTCACTGAAATGACTGCTCGGTTAGAGTCTGAGCACGAGGTATGTCTTGCAGTTGTTCGTTTTACAAGTCATCACTAACATCTATTCACTGAGGAAATACGCTTGTACTATTCGCAACCATTTTTTTCGTTTCTGGAATTAGCTAGCGTCTGAGCTTTTCCGTTTTTTTTTTTCAATGTCCTTCTGTAGGAAGACCTGGAGAAAATGAGAGACTTTACCCGAACGGAAATGACACAAAAGTT
>NC_090876.1:41225590-41228090 GCF_036669935.1 Montipora foliosa
CTCTTGGAGGAGAATGAAACTCTCAAGGAGATGGTTGATCAGATAACGGTAGAAAACAAAGACTTGAAAGAAAAGGTCTCAAAAATCGAGGCACAGAACTTCGAGGAATCCGATGGCCCCAAAGAGCTCAAGTCGAAGGTAAAGGAGCTTAGCGAAGAATGTAAGCTCCTGAAAGAAGACAAGGAATCTATCACGGCTAAATTGTCGTCTTTGGAAAAGGAGGCCAGCCGGTCACAAATGACGGGCTCTGAGGGAGAAGTGATTGAAGAGAATGATCGGCTTAAAGGAGAAGTGACGAAGCTGCAAGAAGACATCTCTGAACTGCACGAAGAGAACGAAAAGCTCAAAGACGCTATTGAACAATTCCGAGAGGCTGTTCAAAGCCTATGGGACGAGAAAGAAGAGTTAAAGATTGAATTGTCCAGGGCTAAAGGAGAAGACACGACAGAGTTCGAAGAGCTGCAACAACTCCGAAAACAACTTGAAGAAGTGAACAAGAAAAACGAAGAGCTGGAAGCGAATTTTGTCAGCGCTGAACTTGAGCACGAGAAGAAACGGGAATTGCTTCAAAAAGCGCAGCTTCATTTAGAGAAAATTCCAGTCTTAGAGGCGCAAACAAAGGAACAGAGTGATCTGGTGGATAAACTGAAGGAGGAGAAAGAAGTGGACAGACAAAAGATTGAGAAGTTACAACGAGCCGCTTCTCTTCACATGGAAGCACCATTAATTCAGGTACTCTGTAGCCCAGTGGTTAGGCCCCTTGCTTTGAGACCCGGGGCCCGTTTCTCGAAAGTCCCGAAAACTTTTCGGACCCGAAAAGCCATTTGTGAAACTGCCAACCGCTTGTTTTGGAAAGCCGATCTTTTAACATGTTTTTAAGGTAACAAAAAGAAAAATGACTGTGAAGTGTGACGACTTAAATCCTCTCCGTCCTTGAGATACAAAGGGAATTGTGTCACGCGAAAATGGCCCGTCCTGACCACTCGTTAAATTTCATCCTGGTAATCGCTGGTTCAACTTTTCGGGGCTGCACTTAGAAAATCCCTGAAGTTAACTACTGGTGCCAAAATGACGCTTTCAAAATAAATTCAGCTGAGAGCTTAAGCAACAAGGATGTCGTCGAGGACGACTTTAAAATGGGGAAAAATATTCAGTTGGTTAAAGGAGAAAAATACAATGGATCTGCTCGCCTTGCATATCGATGCATTTTTTTTTCGTTTTCGCTTTGACAAAGACGTTAAATTGCCAAATTTGATGTTAAGTGGAGGACGTTTGCAACCGACGAACTAAAACTCTGATCCTGTTGATACTAGCGCAATTCCAGGATAATTGTAACACAGTTTCCATATTGAACAACTCGGAAAAATCGCGAAATTTCTACAGTGAAGCGAAGTTCGTTTTCAGGGGTTAGTTGGCCGTTTTTATATTAGAGACGCACAATCCGTCCAGACGAATTATGCGTCTCTCGTGTTATTCGTCTAGTGTAAAGAAGGGATGAACTATATAAGACGAAATCCGTCTGGACGGATAATCTCCCGTTGTGCGTCGTTTAAGACGCACAACGAAAGATAGTTCGTACAGACTGATAATGCATCTTGTACCCATCTTTACACTGGAGACGCATAACCAGACGGATTATGCGTCTCTGGTATAAAAACGGCCGTCGATGCGGGGTCGTGTCGTAGCTCACTGAACGGGCTTCAGTATTGACCAAAAGAACAATAGAACGAACAAAGATAACAATGGATTTAGCACAGACAACAATAGGAAGTACCACGCTACACAGCCAATGAAATATAGTACAACAAGAACAAGAGGTACAACCCTACCCCCTGAGTTTCGATGAATTGACTGGTTCATTGACTGATCCTTGTTTCCGTCAACAGGTGACCACCGTAGAAACCGTTGAGGGAGGGATGCACGGGGAGGAATTATGGGGCGTCGAGCAAGAAGGCAGCGAGGCACAGCGAGATGAAGAGAAAATGCTGGAATTACAAAGTAAAATTGAAGAGCTTGAACAACAGGTTGAGAACTATAAGAAAGCTCTGGAGGAAAGCATGCAAGAACCTGAAGCTAACAGGCTTATGGAGTTAGTTGAACAGATCAGCGTAGAAAGAGACAACTTGGCTAGGAAATGCAAAGATTTTGAAGAGAAAACAAGCGCTGATGGTGAGTCCAACGAAGATTGGCAGTCCGTTGTCGAAGGCCTCAAAACGCGTTTGATCAAGTCTGAAGAAGACACCCAAGAGTTGAGCAAAGAATTGAGTGCAAAATCGCAGACAGAGTTGGACATGCTAATGCAAATAAAGGAGCTACAAGATGAGCTCGCCAAGGAACTGGAAGCTTTGACACAAGTGCAGCAGATGAAGGATAAGCTGAAAGAGGACCTGGTGATAAGCGAGGAAACGCAAAGAGATCTGGAACGAGAGAAGGAAACGATCCAGAAACAACTGAATGAAGCTTTTCTCCAAATTTCCGCGCTCAGGGTAATTTTTTTAAA
>NC_090876.1:41235590-41255590 GCF_036669935.1 Montipora foliosa
GGAGAGGGAACCTCTGACCCCGTTTCACAACCCTTGCTGTTAGCAACCTTGGGAGTTTAAAGAACCTTCACATTACTAGACTAGGACTTGGAATTCCCGGTGTTATGGTCTATCTTATCTAGTGTGTTATCGACCTGTGTGGATTACCTTGAAGGGGCTTCTTAGAGGATGAGACCACAACAACAAAAATACAGCGAGAAGTCAGGTTCAAGTTTACCATTAGAACGTATTTGGGACTAAAGATTCTCGGTGTAAATTGCAAATGCAAATTAGTACAAAAACACTGGACCTTGCCAATTCTGTTGCTGTCGGAACTAAAGACTTACTTAGAACAGTTGCTATTTCATCCCAGTCCTGGGGTGTTTGTGGCTTTCCAGAAGAAACGTCTTAAGAAGTCGCAGTAATAATATTTATTACTGTTTTGCTTTGTTTAGAAACTGAAAAGCGTGGAGGAAAACCTTAAACGCCAATACGAGCACCAGATGATGGCCGTAAAGGAGAACGAGGAACGGAGACGCCAGAGAGACGTGAAACAAGTCAAAGAAGAGCTTGAAATGGAACACCTAGCAAAAATAAACAATCTTCGCCAGGAACTGCTGACGACGCACAATGATCAAGTGAACAGAATGCGCCAAGATCATCAACGGGAGATAGAACGACTTATGAGTATATCAGGTCAGAGGAAATGTTACAGGTGCACTGCCGCTGTAGTTTGGCTGTTTTCATGTTGAATTTTTGTAAACTCGAAACTTACCTCTCAGTCTCACATACCACAGCGCTTTCAGCCTAGCGGAAAAACATATATTGCATTGATGTGGTTTTTGGTCGTGAAACTGAGCAGCGCTATTTTTTAATCTAAGTCAAACGAAGACGGGAATTTTTAGTCTTCAGAATAAAGCTCCTGACACAACCCCTACACATCGTGTCTGTCTTCCACTTGCGGCTTGTCACTCACTTTATTCATTAATGGCTGTTCACTTTTTAAATCAGGTATCGAATCTGCTTCGCCTCAAATGCGCATGCGCCTCAGCTCAGCATTGGATGAGAATGAGGAACTGGATAATGAACTTGTTGGTCACCTAGTACGGCAGGCTCAGATAAGACCCGCGGTTTCTTCACCTCTCATTTCTCAAAATACCATTGAGGTAAGACACTTTTGAAAAAATATACCGAGACAGTTTTGTGAAGATGTTGTTTCCCCACCAATTAGGAGACAGGTTATCAACCAAGCAAAATTCACAATTTTGTGCTTCGGCACAAAAGTGCGAGTGCCTGCACAGTGTGGAGAGTTTTCATTTTCCTCCTTCCCTGGTATTTGTTGGCAACTACTTTCGTCTTAGATTTGTTAGCGCACAGACAAAGCTGCGCTTGCCAGAAGCCAGCCGGAGACTTATCAAAAGAATGAAGGGGGTAGTTTCTAAAGAAACTGTGGTGCTGCGTCGGTAGTATACAAGAATTTGGTTTTATCAACAGAGTTGATAATGTAAATTGACCACCGTACAGAGATTCTAAAAGCTGACGTTTCGAGCGTTAGCCCTTAGTCAGAGCGAATCCACGAAGGATTGGATGAGCATGAAGGATTCGCTCTGACAAAGGGCTAACGCTCGAAACGGCAGTTTTTTAAAATCTCTGTACGGTGGTCAATTTACATTATCAACTCCGTTGATAAAACCAAATTTTTGTGACTTATCAAACGAACAGCGGGTTCTGCGGTCCCTTGCACTTTCTGCTGTCTTTGTGAGCTTGCGTTATAATCTTCTATTTCGTTTTTGACCAGGGCCTTCTCAGTAATCTTCATACTGAGGCAGAAACGATTCAGTCTCTTATTGGTGCAGTGTCAACTTCTGCTCGTGACAGATCATTGGCTAGTCCAGATATTTCTAGTCTCCAATCGTCGTGGTCAGCGGAGAAACGCGCTCTTCTCGAAGCTATCCAAACACTGAAGAATCTTCTCGCGCAAACACGAAAAGCTTTCACGGTAAGTAGTAGAACTTATTATGGGTACGTTTACCCATAATGGACTCCGCTCAGGACCTTATGGTCTGGATTCTACAACTCAGTTTTCGTTTTCTCAAAACAACGTTTCCGCCAAGTATTGTGTACCTATTAACCGATCAACACACAATGTCCCCGTTTACTTCACATATGCTTAAATTAAACGAGGGCAAAACAAAGAGGATACGATTCTAAAAATAAGCAGGTCTGTGAAAACAGACCACTCGATTGAGGCACCAGTTGTTTGAAGAACACGCTTTCCTGTTCAACATTCCTAGCGCGCGAATCACTAAATATAGCAATTCAACGAAAAAGAGAAATGATCCTCGCACTTATCTGAACTTAATTAATTAATGCAAATTAATTAATTAATCAATTAATTTAAGAACTTAATTAATTAAGCGATTGTCTCTTATAGACTCCTGGAAAATTCAGGTTGCTCCAACGAGATTCGAACCCGTGACCTCTGCGATTCTGGTGCAATGCTCTATACCAACTGAGCTGTGAAGCCACTCAGTTGTGAGAAGGTCAATATTTGGGCTCGTGTCTTCCCGTTGGTTCGAATCCTGGATTTTTCTGGTGTCTACAAGAGACGATTGCATAAATTGTTTAGAAAAGTGCGATTATCATTTCTCTCTTTCGTCTATAGCCCTCGCTTCATGTATATACATTTCTTTTATAGCAATCCAGGAGACCATTACTCAATCTCTCTTTTACTTTCGAGAATCGGTGGGCTCGACTGGTCGATTTTTGTTGGACGTCGCCTTTGTACGTACGCATGCAAATGGTTGGACTTTCAAGTCTTCACGAATAACTACCCATAACCCTTTACGCTTGGTTTGATCGCAAACACTATTCGCAAAGCCTTGCGCAGGGAGTCTCCAGTGTTGTAATCTTTCTTATTCTCTTTCGTAAAAGTGGTCGCCTTGGCGTGATATCTTTACTTGGCACATTGGGCACGTAGCAAAAACAGCCAAAAGCCAAAGGGAGGTTTGCCCAGAGCAAATCATGCACTCATTTTTCGTTCGAAAGACTTTGCAGTAAACGCCCTTCCAGAAAACCAGCCTGTTTTCATTTAGAAGCTGAACCCAATATTCATTTGCATTCTTGTTCCCTACAAGCCACTATCCTTTTTGGCAGTTCGAAAAGTAACGACCTATGACGAGTTCCCATACTGCGACTGCTTGTATTTCGAAATCGGCAAGATGTCCTTCTCCTTCAATCCCGGACCAAAATGAATGCGTGTTAAGACCATCTATCATACAGTCCCCCTTTTCAATGTTGATGGCAATCCGGGGGAACATTCAGAAAAAACTGCAGTTTGTTTTCGACATTGCTTCGGGGGAGGGGGAGAGGGTGTAAGCAAAATCGTTCGTATTACAAGTTTGTAGAAAAAATAAAGCACATACTGGGAAATAACTTGCAATTACCTCATTATTCTGCAGTCTGGAAAGCTTCCCTTAGAAACTGATTGGAGAACAGACTTGCTTGATTCCATCCAGAAGGTTTGTAGCTCAGATTTCTAATCCTTGCTTTTCGTAGCATCATTTTCGAGTGTTCAAAGGTCCATAGTGGTTCAAATAGGGTTTGCTCGCGTCTTCAACACCTCTGAGTTTGAGAAGTCCGATTTGAAGTTCATGAACATCGTTTGTGATCATTATGAATCTTTGTTATTTCAAGGAAAGAGGAAATTAAACTGTCCAGACCTAAAAATGCAAGTGCAAATGTCCGCTTAGAATGAGCGAAAAATTCCGATATCAACGTTAATGTTTATCTACACTTTTGTATGCCCCAAACATCATCATCATCGTCATCATAATCATCATCATCATCATCATAATCATAATCATAATCATAATAATAATAATAATAATAATAATAATGATAATAATAATAATAATAATAATAATAATAATAATACCAACTTTATTGATTTAATTCAATGAAAGGGAAGGATACCAGAGATTATCCCTATCGAGGGTATCCGTCTGCAGCCGGATGTAATTGACTGAGAGTCGATTTTGATGAGGGAGGAAAAGCGGAGTACCCGGAAAAAAAACCCTCGGAGTCAGATTGAGATCTACTGAAACTCAGCCCACATTTGATCTGAGGCCAGGGTTGAACCCCGGTCAAAGAGGTGGGAGGTGCGGTTGATGACCGCATCACAACAAACATTTATCGTGGGTGAACGAACACCAGTAGACGTTTACTTAAATTTCGACATAATCAACTACCAAAGCGTAATTTGCATCACAAGAAATGCCAGGAAATCCATCCTACTGTTAGCCGTATTGTGAAAATGGGCCACCCAGGGAAATATCTCTGACCATGGTATTGGTTGAGCCCACATTCTCGGAATCACTGTTGCTCTGCCGACTCAGCCACAAGGCCAGGCTGGAGCAGGGCGTGGATTTCGGCCTGAGAAAGTTGCAAAACACTGAGCAATCAATATAGTCCATTTTCGCAGGACTGTCGACTACTGTCATTAATTTTTGTCTCTACCTGTTTGAACTTCGTTTCGTTGAATTCCGTTTAGTTTATATACGGGCATTTGTAGATTGCCTAGTCGACTGCAGTTGGATCACACATTCCTTGTTCCTCGTCAATCTGCTTTCGTTTTTAGGTATTTGAAAAAGACAGAGATGTTTTGGTAGCGGAGCTCAGGACTTCTCAAATTGTAAACGGCCTTGACTCCCCTGCTGTTGGATGCCAGCGAGCTCAAATACAGACCCAGGTTTGTAATGTTGATTTATTCCCCTTCCACACGTATCTGCAACTTTTTCTTTCCGGATATGCCTTCCTTCCACACGTATCCGGCGAATTCGCTGGCGAATCCGGAACTTTTTGAATACGTTCTCCAGAGTTGATGTTTTTTAATCCGATACGAATCTAAAATCGTGTGGACGCCAAATCCGGATATTTTTTATCCGGATGACGTAACAAGATCGAGCCCAGTTCCTTACCGTGAAATCAATTCTCAAGATGGCTGCCGAGGACTTGATGGCGCAAGCTCTGTTACATCTGTTTCCTCGAGGACTTCTGAGTACTAAAGTGAATCCGGATACGTTTCGGATACGCGTAGACGGGCAAATTCGATTTGAATACGCTACATGTGGATGGAAATATTTTGTTGCGGATTCAAAAATATCCGGATACGTGTGGACAGGCCTTAGGGAAAGTGTTATATCCGAGGATACTCTGGTTGACAAAGCCTTTCGCTGCGCGGTTTCCGGGTTTCAATAGGCCTTTTGCAACTAACGATCACAAGGTACAAAATCCGCCATGCTGGAGGGCAAGCTCATTATTATTTCCCCACTGGGACATTAAAACAAAGGCAAGTCAAGCTTGACTGGTTCAGGTCTCTTTGTTTTAATGTCCCAGTGGGGGAATAATAATGAGCTTGCCCTCCAGCATGGCGGATTTTGTACTTTGTGATCGTTAGTTGTAAAAGGCCTATTTACTTGTTTCTCCGTGCATACGGCAACAGCTACTGAAATTTAAATTGACCAATCAGAATTCAGCGAACGGGAAAAACTGTGCTATCCGACGTCACGTCAATTGTTCGCAATTAAAGGGCCATTTTTTAAAAGGTTTTGTGGCAACTTTTTTTGTCCACACACTTTGCCGCCAAAACTGAGTGTCTAGCGAGCGGCGGTTAGATCGTCAGCTGTTGTCCTTAGGCTGTTATTTGTGCATTTTCTAACTATTTTAAGAAGTATTCAGTATGATATTTTCGAGTGTAAGAAGACGTCAAAACTGTATTGATAATGTATTTATTTGTGTTAACTTTGCGAAAAAATACTTTGGTGACGTCCTTTCGACAGGGTAGATCGACAACAACGTCGTTTGCGCACAGAAATGCACCATTTCCAATGAAAGAGACATGATTTACAGGATAGCACAGTTTTGACCGCCGCGCGCACTGCTGGGGCGGGTTCCGTATGCAAGGCTACTCTATGTCAGTTGTCACCCTCATGAAAACCCTCCTGAACGGGGTGCTGGTATTCTACAAATCCGAGCCAACGTGAAATCCCCTCTGACGAAGGGCTAACGCTCGAAACGTCAGTTTTTAGAATCCCTGCAGGGTGGGCAATTTACATTATCAATTCCGTTGATAAAACCAAATTTTTGTATATACAAGTCCGTCAGGTCCAAATTTTGGATTACATCACCTATTGACTTCCTGGTTACCGACTTGTCTGGTTTTGGTTACCAAAGAATAGCTACGCACAACATGTGACAGTGATGTGTTGAGTCCAATTAAAGTTATGGGGAACCATAAATGTTAGGCCTCTTTCCCAGGGGCTTTTTTTCGCACCGCCATGCTTCTCGAACTCGAGAATTCCTCGAATTCGAGTTCGAGAATTCCTGGTACCCAAGGCAATCCGAGGACTTCGGAAGCCTCCTGCTGGAAGCCTGCAGGGTGTATTCTAAAACGTTATTTGTAGATTACAAACCAACGTAATTGATTTCCGCTCGCAGGATGAGCTCACAAGTCGTGTTATGGAAGAACTTCGGAAGAAGGACCGTGATTCTTTGCTCGCTGAGATCCAAGAACTTAGACAAGTTGCCACGAAGAAGTCGCTGAACGAACAGGTAAGGAGATGATAGCGCTACCTCTGCTTTGACCTCATGTCCCATCGAAGGCACTAGAATCACCTCTTAAATGCATTACGCTGTTTGTGGTGGGCCGGGCAATTTAAGCCTCTTTGTGAGACCTAAGATTAAATCCATCTTAACGTTAGTTTTGCATGCGCCTTAATCTGTATGCCCTACAGTGCTTGAATTCTTGGCATACATCCCTTGAAAATCCAGCTCAAAATTCTTGTTTGATTGTGTTTTCTGTGGTTGTACGAGATGGTTAGGTCAATGGACTGGACGGACTTCACAAATAAGATATGTGAAACTTGGCTAGTCTCATTTGAACTTTCTTATTTTCTCTTTGTTATGGGATAAACGAAGTAATTTTGATTTCCCTTTTGCGACTCGTGATTTAAAATTCACGTTAATATGGTTTTCTTGGTGTCCCTCTGGATCGGCGCCTTTAGATCGTAACATTAAATAGAGATTCAACCTGTGGAAATGTTTGAAAGTCCCTGTAAGGTCATTAACATTTCAGCCGGCAAGAAAACCGACCCTAAAACACCTTCGCGTTGATGGCGTCTATAAAAACATTCATTTAATATCCGTATGCATGAGAGGTATTTTGACACTATATAAAAGTAGCAATGGTGTGCTCATCACGGCTTTCTTTTTCCCTCAGAATCAAGATAGCCTGGAACAATTGCGAAATGAGTTGGGAGAAGCTCTCCAAAGGGAAAGGGACATCAAAACCCAATGTAAGAACAGGAAACAACATCGCTTTATTTTTTAACAATCAATGTACAAAGACCTTGGTAGCCTTCGATGGGGAGTCAATTAGCTTGGCTTTACTGCCTACCAACTGGCTCAATTTGATGAAATAGGGTCTTGAGGCAACCTTATAATGATCAGTCATTAGGGGGTTTGCTGATTGGCTTAAAAACTCGCGCCATTTTTACGGCCAATCAGAGGCGAAACAATTGTGTTTTCTACAGACACTTGTTGTCGCGTTCCCTTGGCAACTACAGGTTTGTCCAGGTTTGACCCTAATTAACCGTCACGAAGTGTCCCCTTGCTTTTCTCGCTAACTTCAACATCACTTGTGTCTCGGAATACAGACAATTATCGTCCTAAAGTGTTCCCCAAATGCTGCTCTCTAAGTAGAGATTAACTGCTGCATTTACCCAAAGCTAAAAATAACGCTAACCTTTATCCTTACCTTGCTGTTGAAAATAGGTAGTAAGTGCTTAGACTTGAAGGGACAATTCGTGTTGGATGTCAAAATTGGACGTTCATCTAATTAGGGTCAAAGTGGGAAAAAGTGGATCTTTGTCGCCAAGTCAACGAAGACGTCATTTAAGAGTGCAAGCTCACGCTAAGCAAACTTTTTCTTCGTTATTTTCGGTTCTCATAGGAGAATTTTGCAAGGACTGGTTTTGAAGGAAAGGTGTTAAAGCTAAGAAAATATGAAAATTTTCCGTTGTGCGTTCACGTTTTCCATAAAACTTGAGATTTGGGGATTTCATGTTGCAGATCCGCGGAGAACGGGAAATAAATGTTAGCGCAAAAGTTCAAAAATTTACTTGAGCAATAGTTTTGCTTCTTAAATGATATTGTGTGGTGGGGTTCTTGTTGACAACGTCGCGTATATCTACGGGGTAGGTCGTAAAATCCCTACTGCGTCACTTTTGATGCGGTTGCGCTTTCAAGGTAAACGATGGGAGATCGAGACGTTACCAAGGCAGTGACGTTACCGAAGCCCATAAAACAATAGGAAAAGTGGGTCCGTTTAAAAGCTCTACGGTTTCGTCCGTTATATGGGCGTTTTCGATGCAGTTTGCGGTAGTGAAATCCCGTCCGTGTAAACAGTCGCTTTTCCCGTTTTTCGAAACTGTTTCGGGTTGAATGCTATTGCTTGACCGTTTCAAAACGAGAGTGAAGTCAACTCATTTTGATCTCAGTTCTAGTAAAAAACCAACATGCTGAGCACGTACAAAAGGATCTTAGCAACTCGCTTATGAGAGAGAGAAGCCTGGTAACTAATCTGAAGGAGACCCTGGCGAAGGAGAGAAGTCGGTTAACAGAGCTTGGCGCCGCATTGGAAAAAGAGCGTGTTCAGGCCTTGTCACTGAAGTAAGTGGGTTGATAAAGAGCTTGGCTGCCATTTGTATTTTGTTTTCTGATAAAGATACCGATGAAATACTAGTAATAAGGATTTTCCTGTTTTACTAAAAAATCATATCTTCATCGCACGCATTGAAGATATCATTATCTTTCACATGCAAGGACGATATAGGTGTCGTCAGGGTTACTAACATGATTAGCCAGTAAAAGAACATTGCAAGATACTTTAATAAAAAAAAAGTCTCTGCTTACGAGCCAGAAGGCTCATCAGGCCGGCGCTGATCTCCGGTTTCAGTAGCATGAAGCAACTAGAAGTATTTATACTCCCCCCTGGATGGGATGCTAGTCCATCGCAGGGTTACCCCCAGCATTACGCCGGTACCCATTTATACACTTGGGTGGAGAGAGGCACCGTGAGAGTAAAGTGTCTTGCCCAAGAACACAACACAATGTCCCGGCCAGGCCCCGAACCCAGACCACTCGATCCGGTGTCGAGCACACTAAGATACTTTAATGCTGTAATATAATTGTTCTCTTCAAGATTAAATGGCTCAATTGGCATTATCATGAGTTGTTTTTTATATCTAGTTTTTATGTTATACAACATGCGTGTCTCAGCGCTTCATGACCACTTTTTCGCCGTTTCAAAAATGAATAAAACAAGTCGGTTTTAATCTTGTCATTTCATCAGTATCTCTGTAATAAACAGAACATTACATGGCCGCTTGGGGATACAAATTTTATCTTCTCGTAATGTTAGCATCTCTATCTCGCTCGCTGCGGTCACTATGAGCACTGGAAGATAACATTCGTATCCCCTTGCGGCCATGTTATATCCTCTATTTAGTATATACTAAAACAGTGGATAGCGTTGAACTCGCGCGCTGATTGACTATTCCTTGAAACTCCGGATATCCTTTGCTATTCACCTCCGAGCAATTCGCGAGGCATTTGCGCCCGAAAATGTTGTAATCTTTGCAGGAAAAAATGAGTTAAATCATCTTTTTGTGGTATATTATCTCAGTGTTTTTAGTATATACTAAAACAACTATTCGCCGCTTCTGGGCTCAGTAAATAGCCACCACTAACCGCCTCCACTTCGGTGAATAGTTGTTAAATATTTGTGTGTACTATATAAACGGCCTTATCGATAAAACAATAGAGGAAACTATTACATTTAACTAAACAATCCACGAAGGTGTTCATACAGTTCAAAATACCGAGTGGTATTGAAACGTGGTATAGTAAAATCATTTTTCGGAGCGAGTGCGCTTAATTCTTACGAACGAACAGGTTGGAAACATTATCAGGCACAAGTCCGTTCTTGACTTTATACACCAGCACTACGAAGACGTCTGTTGTATAGAGTGGGGAGGTTAGCACGTTGTAAGAGTTCTCCATACATATCCGCAGGGTATCTGTATACTTCTCTTAGTGCTCATTCTAACTGTCTCTTGATTCATTCCATTTGAGACCGGTTTATCGTTTGTCACTAATAACAATTCTTGATTCTCAGAACAAACCTTGAAGCCGAGAGAGTACGATTATCAAACCAGAACCAGGCCTTGGAGGTCGAGCGAGCAAACACCAAGAAATATCAAGACGCCGTTGAAACCGAACGGCAGCGCGGCAAACAAGAGAACAATCGCCTTCTGGAGAGTATTGAAACTCTTCGCCGTCAAGTAGCGTCTTCCAAACAGGAGAAGGCTGATTTGGAGGTGCAACTTGAGAGGGAAAGAAATTCACGATTAACATTGGAGTCTGAATTGGAGGCAGTCAAAGCTCTGCAAGGAGAGACTTATGGTTAGTTTTTGAAATTAATTTTGAAAACTGGCGGTGAGGAATGGACCACATTTCATGCCTGTCCAAATTGTTTCGTGCGGGGTAGACAAATTGCTTGGGTGTGAAATTAATTTCATCTGTCCCGATTGGGAGACTTGTAATTACATGTAAGCTATAGTCGTAGACGTTTTCCTTCGAATTTTGGTGAAGGCTGGATGGGTCTTGATCCAATCCTTGGATTAAATCATTTCGATCCTGTTTTGTTTCAGCAAGGTTAGGTCACGGTTCAGTGCTGTATAGGTTTCATTCGTGAGCCATGAATTGCTTAGTTTATTTCCTATAGGAGCGAAAAAGTTCTTTTCCTAGCTTGCGAGACGTGATTTATGTGAAGGCCTTCAGCTGTGATTTGGAAAAACTTTTAAATACAACTTTTTTAATAATTTGCCCATAAAATTATAGTGAAAAGGCCGAAAGAGAGTCAAGTTCTCTACAGATCGTGATCCGTGGCCGAAACACCAAGACCTTTGATTGGCATAGCTCTTTTCCACAAATCAAAATGGCTAGAGGAAGCTCAGAAAGTCAGTCAAAAATAATAACAAATAAATAAATGAAACAAAACATACACGACAGAGCATTGCTTTGGGTTAAATTGTTCAAAACAAAACTTTGGTTCTCGTTTATTTTTCCCGTGAAACGCGAAGTGCCCATGCATTTTGTGGTCAGTGAAAGTGAAAACTATTTTGTTTCCCTTGAAGTGAGATTCAATCCCCAACTCTCCCTTTATCACCCTAAAGATTAGGATAACATGTCTTGTGTCCTTACTTTTTTCTTCATTAGAAAGAGATCGTGAAACAATCGAGGAACTGTCTGCTGCTTTGAGAGACGAAAAAGCTCGCGCAGAACAGATTCAACTCGCTCTCACGAACGAAAAGCGGCAAACGGAGACTCTGAAACATGCGAAAGGTAGAGCGGAGCAACTCAGACACGCCAATAAAGGTGAGTTGAGTGTCTTCGTTTGGTAACTACTTAATGCAATGTGAAACATTGAAAGAAAGACATAACATTTTCTCTCTAATACAACACCGTGCATGAGCACTGAGCTCAAAAAATAACTTGTTACTTATCTGTAAAGAAGGTTCTTAACGAGTAGGAAACTGCACACGGGTAATCTTTCTACTTTGAAAGTCTGCAGATATTAGGATGACAAATGAAATAGACCATTTTCGAATTCTCACGGCTGGACTGGATCTAGCATGAAATGGAGGCTAATGCGGGCAAATCTTTTCGAATGCAAATTCATTTGCCCGCATTAGCCTCCATTTCATGCTAGATCCAATCCAACCGTTAGAATACGAAACTGGCCTATTATAATCACGCCTTAAAGTCGGACAAGGAAGGGAGCTTGATACCCTGTTGGATGGACGCCTGTATCTCATGTATCTGATATTTATTCTCATAAGAAGGCTTTTTTTACCTTCCTCTTTAGAGCTGCAGGCAGCCTTAAATGCGGCCAGAGATCGCTCCGTGGAACTCAGCACGTCACTAGAGGAGGAGAAGAATCGTAGTGCGTTCCTTGAAGTGTCGCTCGAAAATGAAAAGGAAAAGAAAGACGAGTCTGCTAAAACGGAAAAGCTTGTAGCACAGCAGCTGAAAGGAGCGCTAGATGTTGTACAAGTGAGAACACGTTTCTGCCTTAAATAAGCAGACATTTCAAAACTTAACCGTTCTCGTCCTCATTCCCAGATGGTGCGATTCAAAGATGGAAATTTCAGGTCGCCGTGGTAAAAAAATAGTACTGTACAGGTGGCAGTTGATATTTGTAACCGTCGTTGTCGATTACTATCGTTTCAGATATCTTACCCTGTGCGGTGGAGCTACTAGTTGTCAATGATTCGCGAACTTCTTTTACAAAATCAGCAAACTATCTTTGCGCTAACTGACCAAAAGGAACAAAGGCTCTTGGGGCGAGAATATTATTAACCATTTATCCGAGCAAATTTACGGAGAGCAAATGCAAAGGGCTATGCACGATGATGTCTGCTTTGGAATAACCTTCTGTTGACCTATTTGCCTCTCCATCCACAGTTTACATGAAATTTTAGTGCTTCTTTCCCTTCTCAGGCAGCAACGCAAATTTTTATCCATAGCTTTCGGACACCTGATCAGCAGCCAATTTATTTTAAAAGAAAAGAAAATGTCTGCTTTGGAATAGAGGTTAATTAACAATGGTTTAGCTTGTGTAAACGAAGGAGGAAAACTCATCCCTTGACCATTTTTCACCTGCCTTTGATTTTGATTATCCCAGATATGGAATGCGAATTTTTGTCGAGATTTAAGAGAATATACCTTTGAAAGATTTGCGACGGTCGACCATCAGTCAGTGACAAGGAAGGATTACGTTTTTTGCAAACGTTGGCCGTGAAGCACTTATACTTGGACAAACTTAACTGATTAGAGTGTAATGTGAAGTGCTCCGTTTCTACCCCTTATGAGCCATGTGAGCGTTTTCTCTACTAATGGAAATGGGCCCACACAAGGACAGAGAAAAAATCTGACCAGGGTGGGAATTGAACCCACGACCTTCGGGTTATGACGGCCAACACGTAATCCTTCCTTGTACTTGTATATGTTAATTGCCGTGACTTTAAGATCCTCAGTTCCCACGGTCTGCTCCCGTCGGACCTTGTAGCTCAGGCGGTAGAGCAGCGGTGATCTAACCCAGAAGTCGTGGGTTCAATTCCCACCCTGGTCAGAGTTTTTCTCAGTCAGTGAGTTGCCTGAGTTGCGTTTTAATAATGGTGACTACTTTTTATTAGAAGGGCATAAAAAACCTTATGGTAGACCACTGTAGATAAGACAGTTTTCGCGATTTATTGCATTTTTAACGAGGCAAGGGCATAAAAAGTCACGGTAACCCCCGCTGAGTCCACGCCTGAATAGATTTTTACTTAGCGCTTGCGCGGGTGATACATGACGGAAGCCTTTGCATGAGCAAAAACGATTGTCCGTCGTCTTTTCTTCTTGCAAGCTGACATTTCACGAAAAAGGGGATAATTGCTTGCAAGTTCCAAAACGGGACAAAAGTCGTCCTAACGATTGAAGGGCTTGAAAAAAGTAAATTATTCCAACCGTTAATCCTTTAATACTTATCCGAAATGAATCTACAAACGCAGACTACCTAGGCCTGCAAAGCTCATCAGGGTAGACAGCACGAAGACGTATCATTTACGCTGTTACAAATACGAAGCGAAAACTAAAAAGAAGTTCGTTTGATCGAAGAGACTCAACTCTCTCCATCTAATTTTTTTTTTTTTTTCGTTTTTGCAGAAACAACTTGTCGAATTGACAGGAACTTTAGAGGAAGAAAGACTTCGTGCAAGAAGACTGCAAAACGAACGGGACGTTCAGCAGGCTTCTGCCATGAGCCACAAGGAGAGAGAACGACAGATTCAGGGCGATCTAGACAACGAGAAGAAAAGACGGGCACACCTTGAGCAGAAACTAGAAAAGGAGAGAGAGAAAAACTCCACTTTGAACAGGGACTTGACTGAACGGGACACTAAGGTAGACGAACTACGTCAAGATTTAGAGGCTCAAGCATTGAAACAATCCGAGAAAGTAAGCACTTTGGTTCATAAAATGTAATCTCTTCATAGTTAGAGTTATTTCAGAACTTATCTGATGATTTCTATAACGCTTCAGAAATGTCCGAGAAAGTTTCAGAGTGTTTTCTAAAAAAAGTTTGAACTGACATTAAGTTTGACAAGTATATATGCCGCGGTCGACTTTCCTGAAATAAAGTAAACCTCCACTACCACAAGACAATAAATTTAACTAGAGGAAATAATGTTTGCAACCAAATTTAGTTCAATTTCTCTTTGGGCGGGGCGGAAAAGAGTTTGTTCCAGACAAAAATTGGATTTTAGAATCGCTTATTTTCACTTTCAAATTTCTGATTCATTTGGAGCAAACACCCTTCTTCCCGTTCATTCTGTTATCTGAAGCAGAATAGAAAGGATGCTTTCTCATCATACCGGAAACGTACATGTTGTTCGACCCAAAGGAACTCGTATTCCGGAGATTCTTTCCTCCGTATCCTGGAATATTCCTTCCCCCTACCACCCCCCCCCCCCCCAAAAAAAAAAAGATAGAAAAAAGATACGCCGCTAAATCACTTGCTCTTCCTCTTCTACTCAGGAGGCCTCTATGTACCCACTGCGCATGCGGCTTTTACTTCACCAGCAACAACTAGAATCCATGCGACAGCAACATCAGGTCATCATCAACAAACATCAAAACTCCATAGACTCAACGAAACCCAGGTGAGGATAAACCGATTTATTCAAGTAAACTTTTGTTTCCCCGCAGCGTGCTGATATGCTCCCCAGATCTCGGGTGGCTGCCATATGAGCGCGCCAAGTGTTGCCAAGTGGAATTTTTCGAAGTATCCAAAGAGAAACCATCAAATGTTATTCAAATGCAATAAAACAATTGCTCTATTCCCGCCAACACTCGGTGCCACATTGGCTATTTACCATGTCATCCAAGACGCGCTTGTGGATTAAATGTTAAAGTAGCCTCAGTAAAATTTGGTATTAACTGTTGGTTCCTGTTCAAATTTCGCTTCAGGCACGAGTGTTGTTTAAGGCTTGTCGTCTAAGGTTGAGAAAGCTTTGCATGAACTTGAGAGTTAACTCTTTATTCCCCACTTAATTTTCAAGTGTATTTTACAGAAGCAACCAAAATCATGGTATTAAAACCCCAGAAATGCTTGGTCTTGTCATTTACTTCTCATTAGAATCGAAATCGGTCAGTTTTACCGTTTTCTATCGACGTGCAAAGTCTTATAATACTCTTAGTTCCCCAGAGAATGTTAATGCTAAGAACGTGATATCCCTTTATAACAGGATCTTCTGCAGCGTGTTTAAAAAATGCAAATATTCTATCAGTAATGGTTTGTAATGTCTTGTGGCTTTTAGTTACTTACCGTTATAAGTTTTTTGGACCATACGATTGCTTTCAGTTAATCTTGACAAAGGTGTTGTTGACCTTCTTCCTCTTATAGGGATAACAAGGAAATGGAAGCAATCAAACATTCCCTTGGAAATCTTCTAAAAGAACTGGAGCAAATTAGAGCAACTTTAACAGTACATATAGACGTATGTTATGAAACTCTGGATTTTTTCCGTAGTTTTATGAATTTACCATGGCCCCTAGTGACCCAGTATCTAAATTCCGCCATGACGCAACTTTCTTACGTTCGCTCTTCGTGTGGACCGCATGGTGTTGGTTTTCACACACGACGCAAGCATGAGCTCACGCAGCATACTCGAATGCGTTTGTCAACTCGTAATGGCTATTATGTCGCGTGGGAAACCCAGCATCCAAACTAGTGGTTCGACTGCCGGAAGTATTCTGGTCTTTTTCGAGTTTGCACGCGTCATACTGAATCGATAAACAAATCTCTTCATGTGCAAAGGCATTAGCACAATCAATGATGTCCCTTTACTCTGCTCTCTTAGCGAAAGTTGAAGATTCCCTTGTGATCTAGATTTAGTGGACGAACTGGCAGTGTGTAGATACACCAAAGGCTGTGTCACTGATGTTGGGAGCTGGTCATTTGTGGGTTTATACGTTCTCGTGATGAATGACGTGTATAGCAGGCTTGAATACCATTTCGCCCTTGGGGATTTTCTCTATCAAGTTTACCCTTTTTAAGCGTTTTAGAACTCGAGAGTCTGTCTCTGAATTCAAAAACTCCTTTTTTATGAATAGGACAACCAAACTGTTCCTTTGTCACCGATAAAAGCTGCTGCCCAGGAGAGAATCGTTCGACAGAACACGGAACTGGCAGAGTTCGTCTCAAAGCTGAATGAAGAGAAAAAAGAACTAAGAAACGCGTTGGGAAACCTCGAGGAACAAATTTCTCAGTACAGACAACGAGAACGAACAAATGAAGAGGTAGGATGTACCATCAATTCAAAGGTGCATGCAACATTTCCTCTGAAGTGCATGCACTATGGTGTTGCATACAGGTATACGGGATTTGAAGAGGGGAGAAAGTCTTGGTCTTATTTAGAAAAGTAGTTGTGTTTTAAGTATCATTTTCAAGACAAAAAGTAGAAAGTTGTCCTCAAATGCCTTGTATTGTAGAACTGAGTTTGGCTATTTCAAGACGGTAAATGTACTCCAGGTGAATTCGTCGCCTGCGTATTGCTTTCAAAGTTCCAGTGCCAAGTCGAGTAAATTCTAAAGAAACTGTGGTGCTGCCTCGATGAGGAAGTGAAACACAAAAATGGGTTTTATCAATTGAGTTGATATATGGTATAGTGACCACCGTAAAGAAATTCGGAAGTTGACGCTCGAAACAACCTTCTGACTTTCAGTTTACAACATCAACTCAGTTGATAGAGCGACTTTCATATTACCTTGAAAAATAAACGTAAAAACAGAACGTAAACAAATCCAAAACATTTAATTGGCTTATCGAACAAAAACAAACGAGCACCACTTTTCATTGGCTTAGCGAACATGGATATAAAGAACGTCATCTCTCCGTGGAACTTTCTGGAAAGTTTCGCTTTAACGTCATTTGAAATGCAGTAGTGTGATTGGGCAATCGAACTGTTTACTGCCCGTATTAGGAGTTTCCTTGGCGGAAATAAGGAGAAGCTTTGTTTTAATCTTGCTAAACAATGGTCCGTGAAACAAATTGCGAACACTTTTTCAAGGTCATAAGAAAGTCGCTCTAAACCCATTTCTGTTTAAATTTTGAGTCACTCGTTTTCCACCATTTGCCGTAAACGCAAAGCTGTCAAATGATGAGTTTTATGTTAAAATGCGGCATCATTTATTCGCTTCAACCCCGTTATACGAGCCACCAAAATCAAAATCCATCTTCGATTACTTTTTCTTTTTTCATCAACCAGAGTTCGCGGCTAGTTAGAGAGCACGCCGAGTCTGTGCTTAAAACTGAACGAGAAACTTGGGCTCGGGAAAAGACGGAATCCCAGCAAGCCTTGCGAGCAGCACAAATCGAGTTGTTACGACTGAAAGAAGAACTCAGTAAGGAAGCTGTAACACGCGCTCCTGTCAGCGGCAATGAACCTCTTACGGAAGAAATAACATGGCCCCGCGCTAAGGTGGGTGTTTTCCTGAAATTTAAAAAAAAGGTTCTCTGTACGTAAGCTAATCGAGAGAGGTTAGATGAGAAATATATATCTTTTGTGGGGGTCTATTTATCTCAGCAACGCCCATTGTTGTATTTTACGATTATCGCCTAACTGCGCTAGAAGAGCTGTGCCGAGTTCGATAAGCGCAAATCCAGAGTAGTTAAGACCCATGGCAACTTGAAGGTTTTCTTCACTGTTCTAACAAAAAGTAAAAAGGTAAATTAACAGGGAGGATACAGGATGTTGTCAAAGTTTCCAGTTAAAAATTATTATCTTTCCAGTTAATTTCGGTTCTCCTCTCTTTTTCAGATTCTAAAGCTTTACAAACGTTTCATCAAAGCAGAAAGTTTCAGGAAAGCTCTTGTCTATCAAAAGAAATATCTGCTGTTGCTGTTAGGTGGCTTTCAAGACTGCGAATCCACGACGCTCGCTATGATCTCTCAAATGGGGATTTATCCGAAGAACTCGGACCGTTCATACAGGCGAACTGGAATCAGCAGATTCCGCACCGCAGCGCGCGCTGTCCTTGCGATTCAGCGCATGAACTTTCTGGTAAATAAATCAAGACGAGTCTCCATCGCGGGATCACGCGAAAGTACGAGTCGATCGCGCGTTGTCAATGGTGATCTTAGTAGTCACACTGTGTACCAAGCTCCGGCTGGCGACTACGCATTACGATCCTCCAGAGATATCACTCAAACTGTTCCCTCGTTGGATTTATATCAAAATGGCGTGTCTTTGTACCCTGAAAGATATTCGCCGAGAAGTGATCGCCGAACGTATGAAATGTACAATACTGGTGTGAAAGGAGATATGGATTCTAAACATCATCGTCATGACAAATCAGCCACTACCGCCGCGGTTGACAAGTTTAGTCGACGTAAATTCGATGACCCCTTACCACATCGAAGTCATCCCATAATGTCTTCGAGATCACCCAGAAACTACTCCTCGACAAGTTGGTCGGACTCTCGTTCATCGTCAACTCCACGAGCTCGAGAACCGATGACTTCCGACTATGCTCAAGTCATGAAGTCTCCTCCAGTTCGCGACACTGCGAGCGCACGATATGATTATAGTGATCATGATTATAGTGATCGTGATCGTTTCGTTTCGACACCTCGTCACTCCTCGCCGAATCGTCGGGAACGTTCGGGTTCGCCCGTCCGTGTATACGACGATGATATTATTAACCGTCCGTTGTCACCTTCGGGAGCTTCGTCTGTGGGGTCAGTTCATAATGGAAGTGACATAGCAGATCACTCGCTGAATTTGTATATTCACAGATTAGAGTCGTTGCAGGACAGACTGGGAGCAATCAACAGAGGTAAAAATACTACCTTACTCTCTCACCTCATTTTATCTATCCTCCCAAACCGAAAAAAAGAAAAAGCTTAACTACATTCCATGGCTAAAGTCATGTGACAAGTACAGGGAATAGTTTGAGCCCAGGAGTAACATATTATGATGGAATTGAATTGTCCGGGTGAGTGGTATAGAGAGAGGGAATGCTGTTGACGATTGACCTTCATAATCTAGAGTTAAGTGCGACCAAGAGAGGATTACTGGAGAGAACACATCCACCATCCGTGGGCCTCTTCCAATGATAATTTTTTTCAATCTAAATTTAGCCCTTAGTCATGATGCGCAGCTATTTTAAGGAAGACAACTGATTGGTTATCATTGGCTGCGTGACCATGAGTCCGTGACCAAAATAACTTTCACACCATGGCCCGAAGCTTAACCCTAACCCTAACCCCCCCCCGCCCTTGACTCATTTGTGGCGAAACTTATTTTTTATGTTTTCCGTTGAATGCGAATGTTAAGTCAAAATTGTAAGAAAAAATATATATATATATATATGTATGATGTGGATTTAGGAGCGTTGTGTTATACTGATAGCTTCTCGACTTTCCTCGTTCGGTGGCATTGTCGGTGCACCGGCAAGTCGTGGATCGGGAAGTGCTTTGGAGTTCTCCCGGCCAAAGAGCTTTCAGACCTTTTGGTATTTGACTCCATCTTTGACCCAATGACCGAATTGAGGTTGAATCTTAAAAATGTTTCCTTACGATAGCAAGCAGATTTTGTCGTTTTCGCCTTGAAATTTTTGTCTGAAATGCGATAGATTACTTTGCAATACAAGCCGTCACATTACCAGAACCAAGGCAGAGTCCACTTTTCCGACGACGTCCCCAACTATTTTGCAGTGCACGTTTTCTTTGAAAGAAGGAGTGCAAAGTAGTTTGTGATTTGATCGAAGGAAACGACCTATTTCGGAAGTGGTTCAACAGTGAAGAGTCAACGTATTAATTCGATGCGTTTCGAGAGTTTGATGATGAATCGTAA
>NC_090876.1:41270590-41325590 GCF_036669935.1 Montipora foliosa
TTTTGAGTCTTCCGAAGTTCCACCAGAAAATCGGCCTTGTTTGAAAATCTTGCCTTGGTGCCCCCTTGGCCATTTTCGATGCTTTAAGAAAAAATACTATTTCTCGTCTAATCTGTCTTTTTTCATAAGGCTTTTTCCATAGTTCAAATCTAGGATAGTTTAGCTTTCGTTCCATACTAAAAAGGCTCTTATAGGATTTGTTTTTCCTATTACTTTAGCCTTCCAAAGTTCCACCAAAAAATCGGCCATTTTTGAAAAGTTTGCCTTGCTTACCGCTTTGCCTTTTGCAAAAAATTGTCATTTTCGATACTTTTGGAAAAATTAATATTTCTCGTCTAATAGCTCTTTTTTCATGCGGTTTGTGCATGCATAGTGCAAATGTAGGATAGTTTAGGTTTCGATCCATAGTAATTAGGATATTATAGGACTTGTCTTTCCTATTTTTTAGCCTACCGAAGTTCGACCAAAATTTCCTTTGGTCCCCCCTTCGCCTTTTTGCCAAAAATGGCCATTTTCGACACTTTTAGACAAAATGTTATTTCTCGTCTAATCGGTCTTTTTTCATGCCGGTTTTTGCGTAGTGCAAATCTACAATAGTTTACCTTTCGATCCATTCTAATTAGGCTATTGTACGACTTGTATTTCTTATTTTTCTAGCGTTGCGAAGTTCGACCAAAAAATTGGCTATTTTTGAAAATTTTCCTTTGGTCCCCATTTTGCCATTTAGCCAAAAATGGCCTCCTTTGACACTTTTAGACAAAATGTTATTTCTCGCCTAATCGGTCTTTTTTCATACGGTTTTTTGCTTAGTGCAAATCTACAATAGTTTATTTTTCGATCCATAATAATTAAGCTATTGTAAGACTTGTATTTCTTATTTTTTTAGCGTTGCGAAGTTCGACCAAAAAATTGGCTATTTTTGAAAATTTTCCTTTGGTCCCCCTTTTGCCATTTAGCCAAAAATGGCCTCCTTTGACACTTTTAGACAAAATGTTACTTCTCGTCTAATCGGTCTTTTTTCATGCGGTTTTTTGCTTAGTGCAAATCTAAAATAGTTTACCTCTCGATCGATACTTATTAGGCTATTTTACGACTTGTATTTCCTATTTTTTTAGCCTTCCGAAGTTCGACCAAAAAATCGGCCATTTTTGAAAATTTTCCTTTGGTCCCCCCTTTGCCATTTTGCCAAAAAATGGCCATTTTCGACACTTTTAGACAAAATGTTATTTCTCGCCTAATCGATCTTTTTTCATGCAGTTTTTTGCTTAGTGCAAATGTACAATAGTTTACCCTTAGATCCACACTAATTAAGCTATTGTACGACTTGTATTTCCTATTTTTTTAGTCTTCCGAAGTTCCATTGAAAAATCGGCCATTTTTGAAAATTTTCCTTTGGTCCCCCCTTTGCCATTTTGCAAAAAATGGCCATTTTCGACACTTTTAGACAAAATGTTATTTCTCGCCTAATCGGTGTTTTTTCATGCGGTTTTTTCCTTAGTGCAAATCTACAATAGTTTACTTTTCGATCTATACTTATTAGGCTATTTTACGACTTGTATTTCCTATTTTTTTAGCCTTCCGAAGTTCGATCAAAAAATTGGGCATTTTTGAAAGTTTTCCTTTTGTGCCCCCATTGCCATTTTGCCAAAAAATGGCCATTTTCGACACTTTTACACTAAATGTTATTTCTCGCCTAATCGATTTTTTTTCATGCGGTTTTTTGCTTAGTGCAAATCTACAATATTTTACCTTTCGATCCATACTAATTAGGCTATTGTACGACTTGTATTTCCTATTTTTTTAGCCTTCCGAAGTTCTACCAAAAAATCGGCCATTTTTGAAAATTTTCTTTTGGTCGCCCCTTTGCCATTTTGCGAAAATTGGCCATTTTCGACACTTTTACACAAAATGTTATTTCTCGTCTAATCGGTCTTTTTTCATGCGGTTTTTTGCCTTGTGCAAATCTACAATAGTTTACCTTTCGATCCATACTAACTAGGCTATTGTAAGACTTGTATTTCCTATGTTTTTAGCCTTCCGAAGTTCGACCAAAAAATCGGCCATTTTTAAAATTTTTCTTTGGTCCCCCCTTTGCCATTTTGCGAAAATTGGCCATTTTCGACACTTTTACACAAAATGTTATTTCTCGTCTAATCGGTCTTTTTTCATGCGGTTTTTTGCTTAGTGTAAATCTACAATAGTTTACGTTTCGATCCATACTCATTAGGCTATCGTACGACTTCTATTTCCTACTTTTTTAGCCTTCCGTAGTTCGACCAAAAGATCTGCCATTTTTGAAAATTTTCCTTTGTTCCCCCCTTTGCCTTTTTGCGAAAATTGGCCATTTTAGAAACCTTTACACAAAATGTTATTTTTCGTTTTATCGGTCTTTTTTCATGCGGTTTTTTAATTAGTTCAAATCTACAATAGTTTACCTTTCGATCCATACTAATTAGGCTATCTTAAAACTTGTATTTCCTATTTTTTTAGGCTTCCGAAGTTCGACCAAAAAATCGGCCATTTTTTAAAATTTTTCTTTGGTCCCCCCTTTTCCATTTTGCGAAAATTGGCCATTTTCGACACTTTTACACAAAATGTTATTTCTCGTCTAATCGGTCTTTTTTCATGCGGTTTTTTGCTTAGTGCAAATCTACAATAGTTTACCTTTTGATCCATACTAATTAGGCTATTGTACGACTTGTATTTCCTACTTTTTTAGCTTTCCGAAGTTCCACCAAAAAATCGGCCATTTTTGAAAATTTTCCTTCGGTCCCCTCCTTGCCATTTTGCAAAAATGGACCATTTTCGACACTTTACACAGAATGTTATTTCTCGTCTAATCGGCCTTTTTTGATGCGGTTTTTTGCTTAGTGCAAATCTAAAATAGTTTACCTTTCGATCCATACTAATTAGGCTATCGTAAGACTTCTATTTCCTTTTTTTTTGTCTTCGGAAGTTCGACCAAAAGATCGAACATTTTTGAAAATTTTCCTTTGGTCCCCTCTTTGCCATTTTGCGGAAATTGGCCATTTTCGACACTTTTACACGAAATGTTATTTCTCGTCTAATCGGTCTTTTTTCATGCGGTTTTTTGCTTAGTGCAAATCTACAATAGATTACCTTTCGATCCATACTAATTAGGCTATTGTACGACTTGTATTTCCTATTTTTTAAGCCTTCCGAAGTTCGACCAAAAAATCGGCCATTTTTGAAAATTTTCCTTTGGTCCCCCCTTTGCCATTTTGCGAAAATTGGCCATTTTCGACACTTTTACACGAAATGTTATTTCTCGTCTAATCGGTCTTTTTTCATGCGGTTTTTTGCTTAGTGCAAATCTAGGATAGTTTAGCTTTCGATCCATACTAATTAGGCTATTGTACGACTTGTATTTCCTATTTTTTTAGCCTTCCGAAGTTCGACCAAAAAATCGGCCATTTTTGAAAATTTTCCTTTGGTCCCCCCTTTGCCATTTTGCGAAAATTGGCCATTTTCGACACTTTTACACAAAATGTTATTTCTCGTCTAATCGGTCTTTTTTCATGCGGTTTTTTGCATAGCACAAATCTAGGATAGTTTAGCTTTCAATCCATACTAATTAGGCTATCAGGCGACTTGTATTTCCTATTTTTTTAGCCTTCCGAAGTTCGACCAAAAAATCGGCCATTTTTGAAAATTTTCCTTTGGTCCCCCCTTTGCTACTTTGCCAAAAATGGCCATTTTCGACACTTTTACACAAAATGTTATTTCTCGTCTAATCGGTCTTTTTTCATGCGGTTTTTTGCTTAGTGCAAATCTAGGATAGTTTAGCTTTCAATCCATACTAATTAGGCCATCAGGCGACTTGTATTTCCTATTTTTTTAGCCTTCCGAAGTTCGACCAAAAAATCGGCCATTTTTGAAAATTTTCCTTTGGTCCCCCCTTTGCTACTTTGCCAAAAATGGCCATTTTCGACACTTTTGCGAAAAATGTTATTTCTCGTCTAATAGGTCTTTTTTCATGCGGTTTTTTGCATAGCACAAATCTAGGATAGTTTAGCTTTCAATCCATACTAATTAGGCCATCAGGCGACTTGTATTTCCTATTTTTTTAGCCTTCCGAAGTTCGACCAAAAAATCGGCCATTTTTGAAAATTTTCCTTTGGTCCCCCCTTTGCTACTTTGCCAAAAATGGCCATTTTCGACACTTTTGCGAAAAATGTTATTTCTCCTCTAATAGGTCTTTTTTCATGCGGTTTTTTGCATAGCGCAAATCTAGGATAGTTTAGCTTTCAATCCATACTAATTAGGCCATCAGGCGACTTGTATTTCCTATTTTTTTAGCCTTCCGAAGTTCGACCAAAAAATCGGCCATTTTTGAAAATTTTCCTTTGGTCCCCCCTTTGCTACTTTGCCAAAAATGGCCATTTTCGACACTTTTGCGAAAAATGTTATTTCTCCTCTAATAGGTCTTTTTTCATGCGGTTTTTTGCATAGCACAAATCTAGGATAGTTTAGCTTTCAATCCATACTAATTAGGCCATCAGGCGACTTGTATTTCCTATTTTTTTAGCCTTCCGAAGTTCGACCAAAAAATCGGCCATTTTTGAAAATTTTCCTTTGGTCCCCCCTTTGCTACTTTGCCAAAAATGGCCATTTTCGACACTTTTGCGAAAAATGTTATTTCTCCTCTAATAGGTCTTTTTTCATGCGGTTTTTTGCATAGCGCAAATCTAGGATAGTTTAGCTTTCAATCCATACTAATTAGGCCATCAGGCGACTTGTATTTCCTATTTTTTTAGCCTTCCGAAGTTCGACCAAAAAATCGGCCATTTTTGAAAATTTTCCTTTGGTCCCCCCTTTGCTACTTTGCCAAAAATGGCCATTTTCGACACTTTTGCGAAAAATGTTATTTCTCCTCTAATAGGTCTTTTTTCATGCGGTTTTTTGCATAGCACAAATCTAGGATAGTTTAGCTTTCAATCCATACTAATTAGGCCATCAGGCGACTTGTATTTCCTATTTTTTTAGCCTTCCGAAGTTCGACCAAAAAATCGGCCATTTTTGAAAATTTTCCTTTGGTCCCCCCTTTGCTACTTTGCCAAAAATGGCCATTTTCGACACTTTTGCGAAAAATGTTATTTCTCCTCTAATAGGTCTTTTTTCATGCGGTTTTTTGCATAGCGCAAATCTAGGATAGTTTAGCTTTCAATCCATACTAATTAGGCCATCAGGCGACTTGTATTTCCTATTTTTTTAGCCTTCCGAAGTTCGACCAAAAAATCGGCCATTTTTGAAAATTTTCCTTTGGTCCCCCTTTGCTACTTTGCCAAAAATGGCCATTTTCGACACTTTTGCGAAAAATGTTATTTCTCCTCTAATAGGTCTTTTTTCATGCGGTTTTTTGCATAGCGCAAATCTAGGATAGTTTAGCTTTCAATCCATACTAATTAGGCCATCAGGCGACTTGTATTTCCTATTTTTTTAGCCTTCCGAAGTTCGACCAAAAAATCGGCCATTTTTGAAAATTTTCCTTTGGTCCCCCCTTTGCTACTTTGCCAAAAATGGCCATTTTCGACACTTTTGCGAAAAATGTTATTTCTCCTCTAATAGGTCTTTTTTCATGCGGTTTTTTGCATAGCGCAAATCTAGGATAGTTTAGCTTTCAATCCATACTAATTAGGCCATCAGGCGACTTGTATTTCCTATTTTTTTAGCCTTCCGAAGTTCGACCAAAAAATCGGCCATTTTTGAAAATTTTCCTTTGGTCCCCCCTTTGCTACTTTGCCAAAAATGGCCATTTTCGATACTTTTAGAAAAAGTGTTATTTCTCGTCTAATAGGTCTTTTTTCATGCGGTTTTTTGCATAGCGCAAATCTAGGATAGTTTAGCTTTCAATCCATACTAATTAGGCCATCAGGCGACTTGTATTTCCTATTTTTTTAGCCTTCCGAAGTTCGACCAAAAAATCGGCCATTTTTGAAAATTTTCCTTTGGTCCCCCCTTTGCTACTTTGCCAAAAATGGCCATTTTCGACACTTTTAGAAAAAGTGTTATTTCTCGTCTAATAGGTCTTTTTTCATGCGGTTTTTTGCATAGCGCAAATCTAGGATAGTTTAGCTTTCAATCCATACTAATTAGGCCATCAGGCGACTTGTATTTCCTATTTTTTTAGCCTTCCGAAGTTCGACCAAAAAATCGGCCATTTTTGAAAATTTTCCTTTGGTCCCCCTTTGCTACTTTGCCAAAAATGGCCATTTTCGACACTTTTGCAAAAAATGTTATTTCTCCTCTAATAGGTCTTTTTTCATGCGGTTTTTTGCATAGCGCAAATCTAGGATAGTTTAGCTTTCAATCCATACTAATTAGGCCATCAGGCGACTTGTATTTCCTATTTTTTTAGCCTTCCGAAGTTCGACCAAAAAATCGGCCATTTTTGAAAATTTTCCTTTGGTCCCCCCTTTGCTACTTTGCCAAAAATGGCCATTTTCGACACTTTTGCAAAAAATGTTATTTCTCGTCTAATAGGTCTTTTTTCATGCGGTTTTTTGCATAGCGCAAATCTAGGATAGTTTAGCTTTCAATCCATACTAATTAGGCCATCAGGCGACTTGTATTTCCTATTTTTTTAGCCTTCCGAAGTTCGACCAAAAAATCGGCCATTTTTGAAAATTTTCCTTTGGTCCCCCCTTTGCTACTTTGCCAAAAATGGCCATTTTCGATACTTTTAGAAAAAGTGTTATTTCTCGTCTAATAGGTCTTTTTTCATGCGGTTTTTTGCATAGCACAAATCTAGGATAGTTTAGCTTTCAATCCATACTAATTAGGCCATCAGGCGACTTGTATTTCCTATTTTTTTAGCCTTCCGAAGTTCGACCAAAAAATCGGCCATTTTTGAAAATTTTCCTTTGGTCCCCCCTTTGCTACTTTGCCAAAAATGGCCATTTTCGACACTTTTACACAAAATGTTATTTCTCCTCTAATAGGTCTTTTTTCATGCGGTTTTTTGCATAGCACAAATCTAGGATAGTTTAGCTTTCAATCCATACTAATTAGGCCATCAGGCGACTTGTATTTCCTATTTTTTTAGCCTTCCGAAGTTCGACCAAAAAATCGGCCATTTTTGAAAATTTTCCTTTGGTCCCCCCTTTGCTACTTTGCCAAAAATGGCCATTTTCGATACTTTTAGAAAAAGTGTTATTTCTCGTCTAATAGGTCTTTTTTCATGCGGTTTTTTGCATAGCGCAAATCTAGGATAGTTTAGCTTTCAATCCATACTAATTAGGCCATCAGGCGACTTGTATTTCCTATTTTTTTAGCCTTCCGAAGTTCGACCAAAAAATCGGCCATTTTTGAAAATTTTCCTTTGGTCCCCCCTTTGCTACTTTGCCAAAAATGGCCATTTTCGACACTTTTGCAAAAATTGTTATTTCTCCTCTAATAGGTCTTTTTTCATGCGGTTTTTTGCATAGCGCAAATCTAGGATAGTTTAGCTTTCAATCCATACTAATTAGGCCATCAGGCGACTTGTATTTCCTATTTTTTTAGCCTTCCGAAGTTCGACCAAAAAATCGGCCATTTTTGAAAATTTTCCTTTGGTCCCCCCTTTGCTACTTTGCCAAAAATGGCCATTTTCGACACTTTTGCGAAAAATGTTATTTCTCCTCTAATAGGTCTTTTTTCATGCGGTTTTTTGCATAGCGCAAATCTAGGATAGTTTAGCTTTCAATCCATACTAATTAGGCCATCAGGCGACTTGTATTTCCTATTTTTTTAGCCTTCCGAAGTTCGACCAAAAAATCGGCCATTTTTGAAAATTTTCCTTTGGTCCCCCCTTTGCTACTTTGCCAAAAATGGCCATTTTCGACACTTTTAGAAAAAGTGTTATTTCTCGTCTAATAGGTCTTTTTTCATGCGGTTTTTTGCATAGCGCAAATCTAGGATAGTTTAGCTTTCAATCCATACTAATTAGGCCATCAGGCGACTTGTATTTCCTATTTTTTTAGCCTTCCGAAGTTCGACCAAAAAATCGGCCATTTTTGAAAATTTTCCTTTGGTCCCCCCTTTGCTACTTTGCCAAAAATGGCCATTTTCGATACTTTTAGAAAAAGTGTTATTTCTCGTCTAATAGGTCTTTTTTCATGCGGTTTTTTGCATAGCGCAAATCTAGGATAGTTTAGCTTTCAATCCATACTAATTAGGCCATCAGGCGACTTGTATTTCCTATTTTTTTAGCCTTCCGAAGTTCGACCAAAAAATCGGCCATTTTTGAAAATTTTCCTTTGGTCCCCCCTTTGCTACTTTGCAAAAAATGGCCATTTTCGATACTTTTAAAAAAAGTGTTATTTCTCGTCTAATAGGTCTTTTTTCATGCGGTTTTTTGCATAGCGCAAATCTAGGATAGTTTAGCTTTCAATCCATACTAATTAGGCCATCAGGCGACTTGTATTTCCTATTTTTTTAGCCTTCCGAAGTTCGACCAAAAAATCGGCCATTTTTGAAAATTTTCCTTTGGTCCCCCCTTTGCTACTTTGCCAAAAATGGCCATTTTCGACACTTTTAGAAAAAGTGTTATTTCTCGTCTAATAGGTCTTTTTTCATGCGGTTTTTTGCATAGCACAAATCTAGGATAGTTTAGCTTTCAATCCATACTAATTAGGCCATCAGGCGACTTGTATTTCCTATTTTTTTAGCCTTCCGAAGTTCGACCAAAAAATCGGCCATTTTTGAAAATTTTCCTTTGGTCCCCCCTTTGCTACTTTGCCAAAAATGGCCATTTTCGACACTTTTGCAAAAAATGTTATTTCTCCTCTAATAGGTCTTTTTTCATGCGGTTTTTTGCATAGCGCAAATCTAGGATAGTTTAGCTTTCAATCCATACTAATTAGGCCATCAGGCGACTTGTATTTCCTATTTTTTTAGCCTTCCGAAGTTCGACCAAAAAATCGGCCATTTTTGAAAATTTTCCTTTGGTCCCCCCTTTGCTACTTTGCCAAAAATGGCCATTTTTGACACTTTTGCGAAAAATGTTATTTCTCCTCTAATAGGTCTTTTTTCATGCGGTTTTTTGCATAGCACAAATCTAGGATAGTTTAGCTTTCAATCCATACTAATTAGGCCATCAGGCGACTTGTATTTCCTATTTTTTTAGCCTTCCGAAGTTCGACCAAAAAATCGGCCATTTTTGAAAATTTTCCTTTGGTCCCCCCTTTGCTACTTTGCCAAAAATGGCCATTTTCGACACTTTTGCGAAAAATGTTATTTCTCCTCTAATAGGTCTTTTTTCATGCGGTTTTTTGCATAGCGCAAATCTAGGATAGTTTAGCTTTCAATCCATACTAATTAGGCCATCAGGCGACTTGTATTTCCTATTTTTTTAGCCTTCCGAAGTTCGACCAAAAAATCGGCCATTTTTGAAAATTTTCCTTTGGTCCCCCCTTTGCTACTTTGCCAAAAATGGCCATTTTCGACACTTTTGCGAAAAATGTTATTTCTCCTCTAATAGGTCTTTTTTCATGCGGTTTTTTGCATAGCACAAATCTAGGATAGTTTAGCTTTCAATCCATACTAATTAGGCCATCAGGCGACTTGTATTTCCTATTTTTTTAGCCTTCCGAAGTTCGACCAAAAAATCGGCCATTTTTGAAAATTTTCCTTTGGTCCCCCCTTTGCTACTTTGCCAAAAATGGCCATTTTCGACACTTTTGCGAAAAATGTTATTTCTCCTCTAATAGGTCTTTTTTCATGCGGTTTTTTGCATAGCGCAAATCTAGGATAGTTTAGCTTTCAATCCATACTAATTAGGCCATCAGGCGACTTGTATTTCCTATTTTTTTAGCCTTCCGAAGTTCGACCAAAAAATCGGCCATTTTTGAAAATTTTCCTTTGGTCCCCCCTTTGCTACTTTGCCAAAAATGGCCATTTTCGACACTTTTGCGAAAAATGTTATTTCTCCTCTAATAGGTCTTTTTTCATGCGGTTTTTTGCATAGCGCAAATCTAGGATAGTTTAGCTTTCAATCCATACTAATTAGGCCATCAGGCGACTTGTATTTCCTATTTTTTTAGCCTTCCGAAGTTCGACCAAAAAATCGGCCATTTTTGAAAATTTTCCTTTGGTCCCCCCTTTGCTACTTTGCCAAAAATGGCCATTTTCGACACTTTTGCGAAAAATGTTATTTCTCCTCTAATAGGTCTTTTTTCATGCGGTTTTTTGCATAGCACAAATCTAGGATAGTTTAGCTTTCAATCCATACTAATTAGGCCATCAGGCGACTTGTATTTCCTATTTTTTTAGCCTTCCGAAGTTCGACCAAAAAATCGGCCATTTTTGAAAATTTTCCTTTGGTCCCCCCTTTGCTACTTTGCCAAAAATGGCCATTTTCGACACTTTTGCGAAAAATGTTATTTCTCCTCTAATAGGTCTTTTTTCATGCGGTTTTTTGCATAGCACAAATCTAGGATAGTTTAGCTTTCAATCCATACTAATTAGGCCATCAGGCGACTTGTATTTCCTATTTTTTTAGCCTTCCGAAGTTCGACCAAAAAATCGGCCATTTTTGAAAATTTTCCTTTGGTCCCCCCTTTGCTACTTTGCCAAAAATGGCCATTTTCGACACTTTTGCAAAAAATGTTATTTCTCCTCTAATAGGTCTTTTTTCATGCGGTTTTTTGCATAGCGCAAATCTAGGATAGTTTAGCTTTCAATCCATACTAATTAGGCCATCAGGCGACTTGTATTTCCTATTTTTTTAGCCTTCCGAAGTTCGACCAAAAAATCGGCCATTTTTGAAAATTTTCCTTTGGTCCCCCCTTTGCTACTTTGCCAAAAATGGCCATTTTCGACACTTTTGCGAAAAATGTTATTTCTCCTCTAATAGGTCTTTTTTCATGCGGTTTTTTGCATAGCACAAATCTAGGATAGTTTAGCTTTCAATCCATACTAATTAGGCCATCAGGCGACTTGTATTTCCTATTTTTTTAGCCTTCCGAAGTTCGACCAAAAAATCGGCCATTTTTGAAAATTTTCCTTTGGTCCCCCCTTTGCTACTTTGCCAAAAATGGCCATTTTCGACACTTTTGCGAAAAATGTTATTTCTCCTCTAATAGGTCTTTTTTCATGCGGTTTTTTGCATAGCACAAATCTAGGATAGTTTAGCTTTCAATCCATACTAATTAGGCCATCAGGCGACTTGTATTTCCTATTTTTTTAGCCTTCCGAAGTTCGACCAAAAAATCGGCCATTTTTGAAAATTTTCCTTTGGTCCCCCCTTTGCTACTTTGCCAAAAATGGCCATTTTCGACACTTTTGCGAAAAATGTTATTTCTCCTCTAATAGGTCTTTTTTCATGCGGTTTTTTGCATAGCACAAATCTAGGATAGTTTAGCTTTCAATCCATACTAATTAGGCCATCAGGCGACTTGTATTTCCTATTTTTTTAGCCTTCCGAAGTTCGACCAAAAAATCGGCCATTTTTGAAAATTTTCCTTTGGTCCCCCCTTTGCTACTTTGCCAAAAATGGCCATTTTCGACACTTTTGCGAAAAATGTTATTTCTCCTCTAATAGGTCTTTTTTCATGCGGTTTTTTGCATAGCACAAATCTAGGATAGTTTAGCTTTCAATCCATACTAATTAGGCCATCAGGCGACTTGTATTTCCTATTTTTTTAGCCTTCCGAAGTTCGACCAAAAAATCGGCCATTTTTGAAAATTTTCCTTTGGTCCCCCCTTTGCTACTTTGCCAAAAATGGCCATTTTCGACACTTTTGCGAAAAATGTTATTTCTCCTCTAATAGGTCTTTTTTCATGCGGTTTTTTGCATAGCACAAATCTAGGATAGTTTAGCTTTCAATCCATACTAATTAGGCCATCAGGCGACTTGTATTTCCTATTTTTTTAGCCTTCCGAAGTTCGACCAAAAAATCGGCCATTTTTGAAAATTTTCCTTTGGTCCCCCCTTTGCTACTTTGCCAAAAATGGCCATTTTCGACACTTTTGCGAAAAATGTTATTTCTCCTCTAATAGGTCTTTTTTCATGCGGTTTTTTGCATAGCACAAATCTAGGATAGTTTAGCTTTCAATCCATACTAATTAGGCCATCAGGCGACTTGTATTTCCTATTTTTTTAGCCTTCCGAAGTTCGACCAAAAAATCGGCCATTTTTGAAAATTTTCCTTTGGTCCCCCCTTTGCTACTTTGCCAAAAATGGCCATTTTCGACACTTTTGCGAAAAATGTTATTTCTCCTCTAATAGGTCTTTTTTCATGCGGTTTTTTGCATAGCACAAATCTAGGATAGTTTAGCTTTCAATCCATACTAATTAGGCCATCAGGCGACTTGTATTTCCTATTTTTTTAGCCTTCCGAAGTTCGACCAAAAAATCGGCCATTTTTGAAAATTTTCCTTTGGTCCCCCCTTTGCTACTTTGCCAAAAATGGCCATTTTCGACACTTTTGCGAAAAATGTTATTTCTCCTCTAATAGGTCTTTTTTCATGCGGTTTTTTGCATAGCACAAATCTAGGATAGTTTAGCTTTCAATCCATACTAATTAGGCCATCAGGCGACTTGTATTTCCTATTTTTTTAGCCTTCCGAAGTTCGACCAAAAAATCGGCCATTTTTGAAAATTTTCCTTTGGTCCCCCCTTTGCTACTTTGCCAAAAATGGCCATTTTCGACACTTTTGCGAAAAATGTTATTTCTCCTCTAATAGGTCTTTTTTCATGCGGTTTTTTGCATAGCACAAATCTAGGATAGTTTAGCTTTCAATCCATACTAATTAGGCCATCAGGCGACTTGTATTTCCTATTTTTTTAGCCTTCCGAAGTTCGACCAAAAAATCGGCCATTTTTGAAAATTTTCCTTTGGTCCCCCCTTTGCTACTTTGCCAAAAATGGCCATTTTCGACACTTTTGCGAAAAATGTTATTTCTCCTCTAATAGGTCTTTTTTCATGCGGTTTTTTGCATAGCACAAATCTAGGATAGTTTAGCTTTCAATCCATACTAATTAGGCCATCAGGCGACTTGTATTTCCTATTTTTTTAGCCTTCCGAAGTTCGACCAAAAAATCGGCCATTTTTGAAAATTTTCCTTTGGTCCCCCCTTTGCTACTTTGCCAAAAATGGCCATTTTCGACACTTTTGCGAAAAATGTTATTTCTCCTCTAATAGGTCTTTTTTCATGCGGTTTTTTGCATAGCGCAAATCTAGGATAGTTTAGCTTTCAATCCATACTAATTAGGCCATCAGGCGACTTGTATTTCCTATTTTTTTAGCCTTCCGAAGTTCGACCAAAAAATCGGCCATTTTTGAAAATTTTCCTTTGGTCCCCCCTTTGCTACTTTGCCAAAAATGGCCATTTTCGACACTTTTGCGAAAAATGTTATTTCTCCTCTAATAGGTCTTTTTTCATGCGGTTTTTTGCATAGCGCAAATCTAGGATAGTTTAGCTTTCAATCCATACTAATTAGGCCATCAGGCGACTTGTATTTCCTATTTTTTTAGCCTTCCGAAGTTCGACCAAAAAATCGGCCATTTTTGAAAATTTTCCTTTGGTCCCCCCTTTGCTACTTTGCCAAAAATGGCCATTTTCGACACTTTTGCAAAAAATGTTATTTCTCCTCTAATAGGTCTTTTTTCATGCGGTTTTTTGCATAGCACAAATCTAGGATAGTTTAGCTTTCAATCCATACTAATTAGGCCATCAGGCGACTTGTATTTCCTATTTTTTTAGCCTTCCGAAGTTCGACCAAAAAATCGGCCATTTTTGAAAATTTTCCTTTGGTCCCCCCTTTGCTACTTTGCCAAAAATGGCCATTTTCGACACTTTTGCGAAAAATGTTATTTCTCCTCTAATAGGTCTTTTTTCATGCGGTTTTTTGCATAGCACAAATCTAGGATAGTTTAGCTTTCAATCCATACTAATTAGGCCATCAGGCGACTTGTATTTCCTATTTTTTTAGCCTTCCGAAGTTCGACCAAAAAATCGGCCATTTTTGAAAATTTTCCTTTGGTCCCCCCTTTGCTACTTTGCCAAAAATGGCCATTTTCGACACTTTTGCGAAAAATGTTATTTCTCCTCTAATAGGTCTTTTTTCATGCGGTTTTTTGCATAGCACAAATCTAGGATAGTTTAGCTTTCAATCCATACTAATTAGGCCATCAGGCGACTTGTATTTCCTATTTTTTTAGCCTTCCGAAGTTCGACCAAAAAATCGGCCATTTTTGAAAATTTTCCTTTGGTCCCCCCTTTGCTACTTTGCCAAAAATGGCCATTTTCGACACTTTTGCGAAAAATGTTATTTCTCCTCTAATAGGTCTTTTTTCATGCGGTTTTTTGCATAGCACAAATCTAGGATAGTTTAGCTTTCAATCCATACTAATTAGGCCATCAGGCGACTTGTATTTCCTATTTTTTTAGCCTTCCGAAGTTCGACCAAAAAATCGGCCATTTTTGAAAATTTTCCTTTGGTCCCCCCTTTGCTACTTTGCCAAAAATGGCCATTTTCGACACTTTTGCGAAAAATGTTATTTCTCCTCTAATAGGTCTTTTTTCATGCGGTTTTTTGCATAGCACAAATCTAGGATAGTTTAGCTTTCAATCCATACTAATTAGGCCATCAGGCGACTTGTATTTCCTATTTTTTTAGCCTTCCGAAGTTCGACCAAAAAATCGGCCATTTTTGAAAATTTTCCTTTGGTCCCCCCTTTGCTACTTTGCCAAAAATGGCCATTTTCGACACTTTTGCGAAAAATGTTATTTCTCCTCTAATAGGTCTTTTTTCATGCGGTTTTTTGCATAGCACAAATCTAGGATAGTTTAGCTTTCAATCCATACTAATTAGGCCATCAGGCGACTTGTATTTCCTATTTTTTTAGCCTTCCGAAGTTCGACCAAAAAATCGGCCATTTTTGAAAATTTTCCTTTGGTCCCCCCTTTGCTACTTTGCCAAAAATGGCCATTTTCGACACTTTTGCGAAAAATGTTATTTCTCCTCTAATAGGTCTTTTTTCATGCGGTTTTTTGCATAGCACAAATCTAGGATAGTTTAGCTTTCAATCCATACTAATTAGGCCATCAGGCGACTTGTATTTCCTATTTTTTTAGCCTTCCGAAGTTCGACCAAAAAATCGGCCATTTTTGAAAATTTTCCTTTGGTCCCCCCTTTGCTACTTTGCCAAAAATGGCCATTTTCGACACTTTTGCGAAAAATGTTATTTCTCCTCTAATAGGTCTTTTTTCATGCGGTTTTTTGCATAGCACAAATCTAGGATAGTTTAGCTTTCAATCCATACTAATTAGGCCATCAGGCGACTTGTATTTCCTATTTTTTTAGCCTTCCGAAGTTCGACCAAAAAATCGGCCATTTTTGAAAATTTTCCTTTGGTCCCCCCTTTGCTACTTTGCCAAAAATGGCCATTTTCGACACTTTTGCGAAAAATGTTATTTCTCCTCTAATAGGTCTTTTTTCATGCGGTTTTTTGCATAGCACAAATCTAGGATAGTTTAGCTTTCAATCCATACTAATTAGGCCATCAGGCGACTTGTATTTCCTATTTTTTTAGCCTTCCGAAGTTCGACCAAAAAATCGGCCATTTTTGAAAATTTTCCTTTGGTCCCCCCTTTGCTACTTTGCCAAAAATGGCCATTTTCGACACTTTTGCAAAAAATGTTATTTCTCCTCTAATAGGTCTTTTTTCATGCGGTTTTTTGCATAGCACAAATCTAGGATAGTTTAGCTTTCAATCCATACTAATTAGGCCATCAGGCGACTTGTATTTCCTATTTTTTTAGCCTTCCGAAGTTCGACCAAAAAATCGGCCATTTTTGAAAATTTTCCTTTGGTCCCCCCTTTGCTACTTTGCCAAAAATGGCCATTTTCGACACTTTTGCGAAAAATGTTATTTCTCCTCTAATAGGTCTTTTTTCATGCGGTTTTTTGCATAGCGCAAATCTAGGATAGTTTAGCTTTCAATCCATACTAATTAGGCCATCAGGCGACTTGTATTTCCTATTTTTTTAGCCTTCCGAAGTTCGACCAAAAAATCGGCCATTTTTGAAAATTTTCCTTTGGTCCCCCCTTTGCTACTTTGCCAAAAATGGCCATTTTCGACAATTTTGCAAAAAATGTTATTTCTCCTCTAATAGGTCTTTTTTCATGCGGTTTTTTGCATAGCGCAAATCTAGGATAGTTTAGCTTTCAATCCATACTAATTAGGCCATCAGGCGACTTGTATTTCCTATTTTTTTAGCCTTCCGAAGTTCGACCAAAAAATCGGCCATTTTTGAAAATTTTCCTTTGGTCCCCCCTTTGCTACTTTGCCAAAAATGGCCATTTTCGACACTTTTGCGAAAATTGTTATTTCTCCTGTAATAGGTCTTTTTTCATGCGGTTTTTTGCATAGCACAAATCTAGGATAGTTTAGCTTTCAATCCATACTAATTAGGCCATCAGGCGACTTGTATTTCCTATTTTTTTAGCCTTCCGAAGTTCGACCAAAAAATCGACCATTTTTGAAAATTTTCCTTTGGTCCCCCCTTTGCTACTTTGTTAAAAATGGCCATTTTCGACAATTTTGCAAAAAATGTTATTTCTCCTCTAATAGGTCTTTTTTCATGCGGTTTTTTGCATAGCACAAATCTAGGATAGTTTAGCTTTCAATCCATACTAATTAGGCCATCAGGCGACTTGTATTTCCTATTTTTTTAGCCTTCCGAAGTTCGACCAAAAAATCGGCCATTTTTGAAAATTTTCCTTTGGTCCCCCCTTTGCTACTTTGCCAAAAATGGCCATTTTCGACACTTTTGCGAAAAATGTTATTTCTCCTCTAATAGGTCTTTTTTCATGCGGTTTTTTGCATAGCGCAAATCTAGGATAGTTTAGCTTTCAATCCATACTAATTAGGCCATCAGGCGACTTGTATTTCCTATTTTTTTAGCCTTCCGAAGTTCGACCAAAAAATCGGCCATTTTTGAAAATTTTCCTTTGGTCCCCCCTTTGCTACTTTGCCAAAAATGGCCATTTTCGACACTTTTGGAAAAAGTGTTATTTCTCCTCTAATAGGTCTTTTTTCATGCGGTTTTTTGCATAGCGCAAATCTAGGATAGTTTAGCTTTCAATCCATACTAATTAGGCCATCAGGCGACTTGTATTTCCTATTTTTTTAGCCTTCCGAAGTTCGACCAAAAAATCGGCCATTTTTGAAAATTTTCCTTTGGTCCCCCCTTTGCTACTTTGCCAAAAATGGCCATTTTCGACACTTTTGCGAAAAATGTTATTTCTCCTCTAATAGGTCTTTTTTCATGCGGTTTTTTGCATAGCGCAAATCTAGGATAGTTTAGCTTTCAATCCATACTAATTAGGCCATCAGGCGACTTGTATTTCCTATTTTTTTAGCCTTCCGAAGTTCGACCAAAAAATCGGCCATTTTTGAAAATTTTCCTTTGGTCCCCCCTTTGCTACTTTGCCAAAAATGGCCATTTTCGACACTTTTGCGAAAAATGTTATTTCTCGTCTAATAGGTCTTTTTTCATGCGGTTTTTTGCATAGCGCAAATCTAGGATAGTTTAGCTTTCAATCCATACTAATTAGGCCATCAGGCGACTTGTATTTCCTATTTTTTTAGCCTTCCGAAGTTCGACCAAAAAATCGGCCATTTTTGAAAATTTTCCTTTGGTCCCCCCTTTGCTACTTTGCCAAAAATGGCCATTTTCGACACTTTTGCAAAAAATGTTATTTCTCCTCTAATAGGTCTTTTTTCATGCGGTTTTTTGCATAGCGCAAATCTAGGATAGTTTAGCTTTCAATCCATACTAATTAGGCCATCAGGCGACTTGTATTTCCTATTTTTTTAGCCTTCCGAAGTTCGACCAAAAAATCGGCCATTTTTGAAAATTTTCCTTTGGTCCCCCCTTTGCTACTTTGCGAAAAATGGCCATTTTCGACACTTTTGCAAAAAATGTTATTTCTCCTCTAATAGGTCTTTTTTCATGCGGTTTTTTGCATAGCGCAAATCTAGGATAGTTTAGCTTTCAATCCATACTAATTAGGCCATCAGGCGACTTGTATTTCCTATTTTTTTAGCCTTCCGAAGTTCGACCAAAAAATCGGCCATTTTTGAAAATTTTCCTTTGGTCCCCCCTTTGCTACTTTGCCAAAAATGGCCATTTTCGACACTTTTGCAAAAAATGTTATTTCTCCTCTAATAGGTCTTTTTTCATGCGGTTTTTTGCATAGCGCAAATCTAGGATAGTTTAGCTTTCAATCCATACTAATTAGGCCATCAGGCGACTTGTATTTCCTATTTTTTTAGCCTTCCGAAGTTCGACCAAAAAATCGGCCATTTTTGAAAATTTTCCTTTGGTCCCCCCTTTGCTACTTTGCCAAAAATGGCCATTTTCGACACTTTTGCAAAAAATGTTATTTCTCCTCTAATAGGTCTTTTTTCATGCGGTTTTTTGCATAGCGCAAATCTAGGATAGTTTAGCTTTCAATCCATACTAATTAGGCCATCAGGCGACTTGTATTTCCTATTTTTTTAGCCTTCCGAAGTTCGACCAAAAAATCGGCCATTTTTGAAAATTTTCCTTTGGTCCCCCCTTTGCTACTTTGCCAAAAATGGCCATTTTCGACACTTTTGCGAAAAATGTTATTTCTCCTCTAATAGGTCTTTTTTCATGCGGTTTTTTGCATAGCGCAAATCTAGGATAGTTTAGCTTTCAATCCATACTAATTAGGCCATCAGGCGACTTGTATTTCCTATTTTTTTAGCCTTCCGAAGTTCGACCAAAAAATCGGCCATTTTTGAAAATTTTCCTTTGGTCCCCCCTTTGCTACTTTGCCAAAAATGGCCATTTTCGACACTTTTGCAAAAAATGTTATTTCTCCTCTAATAGGTCTTTTTTCATGCGGTTTTTTGCATAGCGCAAATCTAGGATAGTTTAGCTTTCAATCCATACTAATTAGGCCATCAGGCGACTTGTATTTCCTATTTTTTTAGCCTTCCGAAGTTCGACCAAAAAATCGGCCATTTTTGAAAATTTTCCTTTGGTCCCCCCTTTGCTACTTTGCCAAAAATGGCCATTTTCGACACTTTTGCGAAAAATGTTATTTCTCCTCTAATAGGTCTTTTTTCATGCGGTTTTTTGCATAGCGCAAATCTAGGATAGTTTAGCTTTCAATCCATACTAATTAGGCCATCAGGCGACTTGTATTTCCTATTTTTTTAGCCTTCCGAAGTTCGACCAAAAAATCGGCCATTTTTGAAAATTTTCCTTTGGTCCCCCCTTTGCTACTTTGCCAAAAATGGCCATTTTCGACACTTTTGCGAAAAATGTTATTTCTCCTCTAATAGGTCTTTTTTCATGCGGTTTTTTGCATAGCGCAAATCTAGGATAGTTTAGCTTTCAATCCATACTAATTAGGCCATCAGGCGACTTGTATTTCCTATTTTTTTAGCCTTCCGAAGTTCGACCAAAAAATCGGCCATTTTTGAAAATTTTCCTTTGGTCCCCCCTTTGCTACTTTGCCAAAAATGGCCATTTTCGACACTTTTGCAAAAAATGTTATTTCTCCTCTAATAGGTCTTTTTTCATGCGGTTTTTTGCATAGCGCAAATCTAGGATAGTTTAGCTTTCAATCCATACTAATTAGGCCATCAGGCGACTTGTATTTCCTATTTTTTTAGCCTTCCGAAGTTCGACCAAAAAATCGGCCATTTTTGAAAATTTTCCTTTGGTCCCCCCTTTGCTACTTTGCCAAAAATGGCCATTTTCGACACTTTTGCAAAAAATGTTATTTCTCCTCTAATAGGTCTTTTTTCATGCGGTTTTTTGCATAGCGCAAATCTAGGATAGTTTAGCTTTCAATCCATACTAATTAGGCCATCAGGCGACTTGTATTTCCTATTTTTTTAGCCTTCCGAAGTTCGACCAAAAAATCGGCCATTTTTGAAAATTTTCCTTTGGTCCCCCCTTTGCTACTTTGCCAAAAATGGCCATTTTCGACACTTTTGCAAAAAATGTTGTTTCTCCTCTAATAGGTCTTTTTTCATGCGGTTTTTTGCATAGCGCAAATCTAGGATAGTTTAGCTTTCAATCCATACTAATTAGGCCATCAGGCGACTTGTATTTCCTATTTTTTTAGCCTTCCGAAGTTCGACCAAAAAATCGGCCATTTTTGAAAATTTTCCTTTGGTCCCCCCTTTGCTACTTTGCCAAAAATGGCCATTTTCGACACTTTTGCGAAAAATGTTATTTCTCCTCTAATAGGTCTTTTTTCATGCGGTTTTTTGCATAGCACAAATCTAGGATAGTTTAGCTTTCAATCCATACTAATTAGGCCATCAGGCGACTTGTATTTCCTATTTTTTTAGCCTTCCGAAGTTCGACCAAAAAATCGGCCATTTTTGAAAATTTTCCTTTGGTCCCCCCTTTGCTACTTTGCCAAAAATGGCCATTTTCGACACTTTTGCGAAAAATGTTATTTCTCCTCTAATAGGTCTTTTTTCATGCGGTTTTTTGCATAGCGCAAATCTAGGATAGTTTAGCTTTCAATCCATACTAATTAGGCCATCAGGCGACTTGTATTTCCTATTTTTTTAGCCTTCCGAAGTTCGACCAAAAAATCGGCCATTTTTGAAAATTTTCCTTTGGTCCCCCCTTTGCTACTTTGCCAAAAATGGCCATTTTCGACACTTTTGCGAAAAATGTTATTTCTCCTCTAATAGGTCTTTTTTCATGCGGTTTTTTGCATAGCGCAAATCTAGGATAGTTTAGCTTTCAATCCATACTAATTAGGCCATCAGGCGACTTGTATTTCCTATTTTTTTAGCCTTCCGAAGTTCGACCAAAAAATCGGCCATTTTTGAAAATTTTCCTTTGGTCCCCCCTTTGCTACTTTGCCAAAAATGGCCATTTTCGACACTTTTGCGAAAAATGTTATTTCTCCTCTAATAGGTCTTTTTTCATGCGGTTTTTTGCATAGCGCAAATCTAGGATAGTTTAGCTTTCAATCCATACTAATTAGGCCATCAGGCGACTTGTATTTCCTATTTTTTTAGCCTTCCGAAGTTCGACCAAAAAATCGGCCATTTTTGAAAATTTTCCTTTGGTCCCCCCTTTGCTACTTTGCCAAAAATGGCCATTTTCGACACTTTTGCGAAAAATGTTATTTCTCCTCTAATAGGTCTTTTTTCATGCGGTTTTTTGCATAGCGCAAATCTAGGATAGTTTAGCTTTCAATCCATACTAATTAGGCCATCAGGCGACTTGTATTTCCTATTTTTTTAGCCTTCCGAAGTTCGACCAAAAAATCGGCCATTTTTGAAAATTTTCCTTTGGTCCCCCCTTTGCTACTTTGCCAAAAATGGCCATTTTCGTCTCTTTTGCACATAATGTTCTTTCTCCTCTAATAGGTCTTTTTTCATGCGGTTTTTTGCATAGCGCAAATCTAGGATAGTTTAGCTTTCAATCCATACTAATTAGGCCATCAGGCGACTTGTATTTCCTATTTTTTTAGCCTTCCGAAGTTCGACCAAAAAATCGGCCATTTTTGAAAATTTTCCTTTGGTCCCCCCTTTGCTACTTTGCCAAAAATGGCCATTTTCGACACTTTTGCAAAAAATGTTATTTCTCCTCTAATAGGTCTTTTTTCATGCGGTTTTTTGCATAGCGCAAATCTAGGATAGTTTAGCTTTCAATCCATACTAATTAGGCCATCAGGCGACTTGTATTTCCTATTTTTTTAGCCTTCCGAAGTTCGACCAAAAAATCGGCCATTTTTGAAAATTTTCCTTTGGTCCCCCCTTTGCTACTTTGCCAAAAATGGCCATTTTCGACACTTTTAGAAAAAATGTTATTTCTCGTCTAATAGGTCTTTTTTCATGCGGTTTTTTGCATAGTGCAAATCTAGGATAGTTTAGCTTTCAATCCATACTAATTAGGCCATCAGGCGACTTGTATTTCCTATTTTTTTAGCCTTCCGAAGTTCGACCAAAAAATCGGCCATTTTTGAAAATTTTCCTTTGGTCCCCCCTTTGCTACTTTGCCAAAAATGGCCATTTTCGATACTTTTAGAAAAAGTGTTATTTCTCGTCTAATAGGTCTTTTTTCATGCGGTTTTTTGCATAGCGCAAATCTAGGATAGTTTAGCTTTCAATCCATACTAATTAGGCCATCAGGCGACTTGTATTTCCTATTTTTTTAGCCTTCCGAAGTTCGACCAAAAAATCGGCCATTTTTGAAAATTTTCCTTTGGTCCCCCCTTTGCTACTTTGCCAAAAATGGCCATTTTCGACACTTTTACACAAAATGTTATTTCTCGTCTAATAGGTCTTTTTTCATGCGGTTTTTTGCATAGCGCAAATCTAGGATAGTTTAGCTTTCAATCCATACTAATTAGGCCATCAGGCGACTTGTATTTCCTATTTTTTTAGCCTTCCGAAGTTCGACCAAAAAATCGGCCATTTTTGAAAATTTTCCTTTGGTCCCCCCTTTGCTACTTTGCCAAAAATGGCCATTTTCGACACTTTTACACAAAATGTTATTTCTCGTCTAATCGGTCTTTTTTCATGCGGTTTTTTGCTTAGTGCAAATCTAGGATAGTTTAGCTTTCAATCCATACTAATTAGGCCATCAGGCGACTTGTATTTCCTATTTTTTTAGCCTTCCGAAGTTCGACCAAAAAATCGGCCATTTTTGAAAATTTTCCTTTGGTCCCCCCTTTGCTACTTTGCCAAAAATGGCCATTTTCGACACTTTTACTTAAAATGTTATTTCTCGTCTAATAGGTCTTTTTTCATGCGGTTTTTTGCATAGCACAAATCTAGGATAGTTTAGCTTTCAATCCATACTAATTAGGCTATTAGGCGACTTGTATTTCCTATTTTTTTAGCCTTCCGAAGTTCGACCAAAAAATCGGCCATTTTTGAAAATTTTCCTTTGGTCCCCCCTTTGCTACTTTGCCAAAAATGGCCATTTTCGACACTTTTACACAAAATGTTATTTCTCGTCTAATCGGTCTTTTTTCATGCGGTTTTTTGCATAGCGCAAATCTAGGATAGTTTAGCTTTCAATCCATACTAATTAGGCCATTGTACGACTTGTATTTCCTATTTTTTTAGCCTTCCGAAGTTCGACCAAAAAATCGGCCATTTTTGAAAATTTTCCTTTGGTCCCCCCTTTGCTACTTTGCCAAAAATGGCCATTTTCGACACTTTTACACAAAATGTTATTTCTCGTCTAATAGGTCTTTTTTCATGCGGTTTTTTGCATAGCACAAATCTAGGATAGTTTAGCTTTCAATCCATACTAATTAGGCCATCAGGCGACTTGTATTTCCTATTTTTTTAGCCTTCCGAAGTTCGACCAAAAAATCGGCCATTTTTGAAAATTTTCCTTTGGTCCCCCCTTTGCTACTTTGCCAAAAATGGCCATTTTCGACACTTTTGGAAAAAGTGTTATTTCTCGTCTAATAGGTCTTTTTTCGTGCGGTTTTTTGCATAGTTCAAATCTAGGATAGTTTAGCTTTCAATCCATACTAATTAGGCCATCAGGCGACTTGTATTTCCTATTTTTTTAGCCTTCCGAAGTTCGACCAAAAAATCGGCCATTTTTGAAAATTTTCCTTTGGTCCCCCCTTTGCTACTTTGCCAAAAATGGCCATTTTCGACACTTTTACACAAAATGTTATTTCTCGTCTAATCGGTCTTTTTTCATGCGGTTTTTGCTTAGTGCAAATCTAGGATAGTTTAGCTTTCAATCCATACTAATTAGGCTATTGGGCGACTTGTATTTCCTATTTTTTTAGCCTTCCGAAGTTCGACCAAAAAATCGGCCATTTTTGAAAATTTTCCTTTGGTCCCCCCTTTGCTACTTTGCCAAAAATGGCCATTTTCGACACTTTTACACAAAATGTTATTTCTCGTCTAATAGGTCTTTTTTCATGCGGTTTTTTGCATAGCGCAAATCTAGGATAGTTTAGCTTTCAATCCATACTAATTAGGCCATCAGGCGACTTGTATTTCCTATTTTTTTAGCCTTCCGAAGTTCGACCAAAAAATCGGCCATTTTTGAAAATTTTCCTTTGGTCCCCCCTTTGCTACTTTGCCAAAAATGGCCATTTTCGACACTTTTACACAAAATGTTATTTCTCGTCTAATCGGTCTTTTTTCATGCGGTTTTTTGCATAGCGCAAATCTAGGATAGTTTAGCTTTCAATCCATACTAATTAGGCCATTGTGCGACTTGTATTTCCTATTTTTTTAGCCTTCCGAAGTTCGACCAAAAAATCGGCGATTTTTGAAAATTTTCCTTTGGTCCCCCCTTTGCTACTTTGCCAAAAATGGCCATTTTCGATACTTTTAGAAAAAGTGTTATTTCTCGTCTAATAGGTCTTTTTTCATGCGGTTTTTTGCATAGTTCAAATCTAGGATAGTTTAGCTTTCAATCCATACTAATTAGGCCATCAGGCGACTTGTATTTCCTATTTTTTTAGCCTTCCGAAGTTCGACCAAAAAATCGGCCATTTTTGAAAATTTTCCTTTGGTCCCCCCTTTGCTACTTTGCGAAAAATGGCCATTTTCGACACTTTTACACAAAATGTTATTTCTCGTCTAATCGGTCTTTTTTCATGCGGTTTTTTGCTTAGTGCAAATCTAGGATAGTTTAGCTTTCAATCCATACTAATTAGGCCATCGGGCGACTTGTATTTCCTATTTTTTTAGCCTTCCGAAGTTCGACCAAAAAATCGGCCATTTTTGAAAATTTTCCTTTGGTCCCCCCTTTGCTACTTTGCCAAAAATGGCCATTTTCGACACTTTTACACAAAATGTTATTTCTCGTCTAATCGGTCTTTTTTCATGCGGTTTTTTGCTTAGTGCAAATCTAGGATAGTTTAGCTTTCAATCCATACTAATTAGGCTATCAGGCGACTTGTATTTCCTATTTTTTTAGCCTTCCGAAGTTCGACCAAAAAATCGGCCATTTTTGAAAATTTTCCTTTGGTCCCCCCTTTGCTACTTTGCCAAAAATGGCCATTTTCGACACTTTTACACAAAATGTTATTTCTCGTCTAATCGGTCTTTTTTCATGCGGTTTTTTGCTTAGTGCAAATCTACAATAGTTTAGCTTTCCATACATACCAATTAGGCTATTGTGCGACTTGTATTTCCTATTTTTTTAGCCTTCCGAAGTTCGACCAAAAAATCGGCCATTTTTGAAAATTTTCCTTTGGTCCCCCCTTTGCTACTTTGCCAAAAATGGCCATTTTCGACACTTTTACGAAAAATGTTATTTCTCTTCTAATAGGTCTTTTTTCATGCGGTTTTTTGCATAGCGCAAATCTAGGATAGTTTAGCTTTCAATCCATACTAATTAGGCTATTGTACGACTTGTATTTCCTATTTTTTTAGCCTTCCGAAGTTCGACCAAAAAATCGGCCATTTTTGAAAATTTTCCTTTGGTCCCCCCTTTGCTACTTTGCCAAAAATGGCCATTTTCGACACTTTTACAAAAACTGTCATTTCTCGTCTAATAGGTGTTTTTTCATCCGGTTTTTTGCATAGCGCAAATCTAGGATAGTTTAGCTTTCAATCCATACTAATTAGGCTATCAGGCGACTTGTATTTCCTATTTTTTTAGCCTTCCGAAGTTCGACCAAAAAATCGGCCATTTTTGAAAATTTTCCTTTGGTCCCCCCTTTGCTACTTTGCGAAAAATGGCCATTTTCGACACTTTTACACAAAATGTTATTTCTCGTCTAATCGGTCTTTTTTCATGCGGTTTTTTGCATAGCGCAAATCTAGGATAGTTTAGCTTTCAATCCATACTAATTAGGCTATTGTACGACTTGTATTTCCTATTTTTTTAGCCTTCCGAAGTTCGACCAAAAAATCGGCCATTTTTGAAAATTTTCCTTTGGTCCCCCCTTTGCCATTTTGCGAAAAATGGCCATTTTCGACACTTTTACACAAAATGTTATTTCTCGTCTAATCGGTCTTTTTTCATGCGGTTTTTTGCTTAGTGCAAATCTACAATAGTTTAGCTTTCAATCCATACTAATTAGGCTATTGTACGACTTGTATTTCCTATTTTTTTAGCCTTCCGAAGTTCGACCAAAAAATCGGCCATTTTTGAAAATTTTCCTTTGGTCCCCCCTTTGCTACTTTGCGAAAATTGGCCATTTTCGACACTTTTACACAAAATGTTATTTCTCGTCTAATCGGTCTTTTTTCATGCGGTTTTTTGCATAGCGCAAATCTAGGATAGTTTAGCTTTCAATCCATACTAATTAGGCTATTGTACGACTTGTATTTCCTATTTTTTTAGCCTTCCGAAGTTCGACCAAAAAATCGGCCATTTTTGAAAATTTTCCTTTGGTCCCCCCTTTGCTATTTTGCGAGAATTGGCCATTTTCGACACTTTTACACAAAATGTTATTTCTCGTCTAATCGGTCTTTTTTCATGCGGTTTTTTGCATAGCGCAAATCTAGGATAGTTTAGCTTTCAATCCATACTAATTAGGCTATTGTACGACTTGTATTTCCTATTTTTTTAGCCTTCCGAAGTTCGACCAAAAAATCGGCCATTTTTGAAAATTTTCCTTTGGTCCCCCCTTTGCCACTTTGCGAAAATTGGCCATTTTCGACACTTTTACACAAAATGTTATTTCTCGTCTAATCGGTCTTTTTTCATGCGGTTTTTTGCATAAATGAAATCTAGGATAGTTTAGCTTTCGATCCATACTAATTAGGCTATTGTACGACTTGTATTTCCTATTTTTTTAGCCTTCCGAAGTTCGACCAAAAAATCGGCCATTTTTGAAAATTTTCCTTTGGTCCCCCCTTTGCTGTTTTGCGAAAAATGGCCATTTTCGACACTTTTACACCGAATGTTATTTCTCGTCTAATCGGTCTTTTTTCATGCGGTTTTTTGCATAGCGCAAATCTAGGATAGTTTAGCTTTCAATCCATACTAATTAGGCTATTGTACGACTTGTATTTCCTATTTTTTTAGCCTTCCGAAGTTCGACCAAAAAATCGGCCATTTTTGAAAATTTTCCTTTGGTCCCCCCTTTGCCATTTTGCGAAAAATGGCCATTTTCGACACTTTTACACAAAATGTTATTTCTCGTCTAATCGGTCTTTTTTCATGCGGTTTTTTGCATAGCGCAAATCTAGGATAGTTTAGCTTTCGATCCATACTAATTAGGCTATTGTGCGACTTGTATTTCCTATTTTTTTAGCCTTCCGAAGTTCGACCAAAAAATCGGCCATTTTTGAAAATTTTCCTTTGGTCCCCCCTTTGCTATTTTGCGAAAAATGGCCATTTTCGACACTTTTACACAAAATGTTATTTCTCGTCTAATCGGTCTTTTTTCATGCGGTTTTTTGCATAGTGCAAATCTAGGATAGTTTAGCTTTCTATCCATACTAATTAGGCTATTGTGCGACTTGTATTTCCTATTTTTTTAGCCTTCCGAAGTTCGACCAAAAAATCGGCCATTTTTGAAAATTTTCCTTTGGTCCCCCCTTTGCTACTTTGCCAAAAATGGCCATTTTCGACACTTTTGCGAAAAATGTTATTTCTCGTCTAATAGGTCTTTTTTCATGCGGTTTTTTGCATAGCGCAAATCTAGGATAGTTTAGCTTTCAATCCATACTAATTAGGCTATTGTACGACTTGTATTTCCTATTTTTTTAGCCTTCCGAAGTTCGACCAAAAAATCGGCCATTTTTGAAAATTTTCCTTTGGTCCCCCCTTTGCCATTTTGCGAAAATTGGCCATTTTCGACACTTTTACACAAAATGTTATTTCTCGTCTAATCGGTCTTTTTTCATGCGGTTTTTTGCATAGCACAAATCTAGGATAGTTTAGCTTTCAATCCATACTAATTAGGCTATTGTACGACTTGTATTTCCTATTTTTTTAGCCTTCCGAAGTTCGACCAAAAAATCGGCCATTTTTGAAAATTTTCCTTTGGTCCCCCCTTTGCCATTTTGCGAAAATTGGCCATTTTCGACACTTTTACACAAAATGTTATTTCTCGTCTAATCGGTCTTTTTTCATGCGGTTTTTTGCATAGCACAAATCTAGGATAGTTTAGCTTTCAATCCATACTAATTAGGCTATTGTACGACTTGTATTTCCTATTTTTTTAGCCTTCCGAAGTTCGACCAAAAAATCGGCCATTTTTGAAAATTTTCCTTTGGTCCCCCCTTTGCCATTTTGCGAAAATTGGCCATTTTCGACACTTTTACACAAAATGTTATTTCTCGTCTAATCGGTCTTTTTTCATGCGGTTTTTTGCATAGTTCAAATCTACAATAGTTTAGCTTTCGATCCATACTAATTAGGCTATTGTACGACTTGTATTTCCTATTTTTTTAGCCTTCCGAAGTTCGACCAAAAAATCGGCCATTTTTGAAAATTTTCCTTTGGTCCCCCCTTTGCCATTTTGCGAAAATTGGCCATTTTCGACACTTTTACACAAAATGTTATTTCTCGTCTAATCGGTCTTTTTTCATGCGGTTTTTTGCTTAGTGCAAATCTACAATAGTTTAGCTTTCGATCCATACTAATTAGGCTATTGTACGACTTGTATTTCCTATTTTTTTAGCCTTCCGAAGTTCGACCAAAAAATCGGCCATTTTTGAAAATTTTCCTTTGGTCCCCCCTTTGCCATTTTGCGAAAATTGGCCATTTTCGACACTTTTACACAAAATGTTATTTCTCGTCTAATCGGTCTTTTTTCATGCGGTTTTTTGCTTAGTGCAAATCTAGGATAGTTTAGCTTTCAATCCATACTAATTAGGCTATTGTACGACTTGTATTTCCTATTTTTTTAGCCTTCCGAAGTTCGACCAAAAAATCGGCCATTTTTGAAAATTTTCCTTTGGTCCCCCCTTTGCCATTTTGCGAAAATTGGCCATTTTCGACACTTTTACACAAAATGTTATTTCTCGTCTAATCGGTCTTTTTTCATGCGGTTTTTTGCTTAGTGCAAATCTACAATAGTTTACCTTTCGATCCATACTAATTAGGCTATTGTACGACTTGTATTTCCTATTTTTTTAGCCTTCCGAAGTTCGACCAAAAAATCGGCCATTTTTGAAAATTTTCCTTTGGTCCCCCCTTTGCCATTTTGCGAAAATTGGCCATTTTCGACACTTTTACACAAAATGTTATTTCTCGTCTAATCGGTCTTTTTTCATGCGGTTTTTTGCATAGTTCAAATCTACAATAGTTTAGCTTTCGATCCATACTAATTAGGCTATTGTACGACTTGTATTTCCTATTTTTTTAGCCTTCCGAAGTTCGACCAAAAAATCGGCCATTTTTGAAAATTTTCCTTTGGTCCCCCCTTTGCCATTTTGCGAAAATTGGCCATTTTCGACACTTTTACACAAAATGTTATTTCTCGTCTAATCGGTCTTTTTTCATGCGGTTTTTTGCTTAGTGCAAATCTACAATAGTTTACCTTTCGATCCATACTAATTAGGCTATTGTACGACTTGTATTTCCTATTTTTTTAGCCTTCCGAAGTTCGACCAAAAAATCGGCCATTTTTGAAAATTTTCCTTTGGTCCCCCCTTTGCCATTTTGCGAAAATTGGCCATTTTCGACACTTTTACACAAAATGTTATTTCTCGTCTAATCGGTCTTTTTTCATGCGGTTTTTTGCTTAGTGCAAATCTACAATAGTTTACCTTTCGATCCATACTAATTAGGCTATTGTACGACTTGTATTTCCTATTTTTTTAGCCTTCCGAAGTTCGACCAAAAAATCGGCCATTTTTGAAAATTTTCCTTTGGTCCCCCCTTTGCCATTTTGCGAAAATTGGCCATTTTCGACACTTTTACACAAAATGTTATTTCTCGTCTAATCGGTCTTTTTTCATGCGGTTTTTTGCTTAGTGCAAATCTACAATAGTTTAGCTTTCGATCCATACTAATTAGGCTATTGTACGACTTGTATTTCCTATTTTTTTAGCCTTCCGAAGTTCGACCAAAAAATCGGCCATTTTTGAAAATTTTCCTTTGGTCCCCCCTTTGCCATTTTGCGAAAATTGGCCATTTTCGACACTTTTACACAAAATGTTATTTCTCGTCTAATCGGTCTTTTTTCATGCGGTTTTTTGCTTAGTGCAAATCTACAATAGTTTACCTTTCGATCCATACTAATTAGGCTATTGTACGACTTGTATTTCCTATTTTTTTAGCCTTCCGAAGTTCGACCAAAAAATCGGCCATTTTTGAAAATTTTCCTTTGGTCCCCCCTTTGCCATTTTGCGAAAATTGGCCATTTTCGACACTTTTACACAAAATGTTATTTCTCGTCTAATCGGTCTTTTTTCATGCGGTTTTTTGCTTAGTGCAAATCTACAATAGTTTAGCTTTCGATCCATACTAATTAGGCTATTGTACGACTTGTATTTCCTATTTTTTTAGCCTTCCGAAGTTCGACCAAAAAATCGGCCATTTTTGAAAATTTTCCTTTGGTCCCCCCTTTGCCATTTTGCGAAAATTGGCCATTTTCGACACTTTTACACAAAATGTTATTTCTCGTCTAATCGGTCTTTTTTCATGCGGTTTTTTGCTTAGTGCAAATCTACAATAGTTTACCTTTCGATCCATACTAATTAGGCTATTGTACGACTTGTATTTCCTATTTTTTTAGCCTTCCGAAGTTCGACCAAAAAATCGGCCATTTTTGAAAATTTTCCTTTGGTCCCCCCTTTGCCATTTTGCGAAAATTGGCCATTTTCGACACTTTTACACAAAATGTTATTTCTCGTCTAATCGGTCTTTTTTCATGCGGTTTTTTGCTTAGTGCAAATCTACAATAGTTTACCTTTCGATCCATACTAATTAGGCTATTGTACGACTTGTATTTCCTATTTTTTTAGCCTTCCGAAGTTCGACCAAAAAATCGGCCATTTTTGAAAATTTTCCTTTGGTCCCCCCTTTGCCATTTTGCGAAAATTGGCCATTTTCGACACTTTTACACAAAATGTTATTTCTCGTCTAATCGGTCTTTTTTCATGCGGTTTTTTGCTTAGTGCAAATCTACAATAGTTTACCTTTCGATCCATACTAATTAGGCTATTGTACGACTTGTATTTCCTATTTTTTTAGCCTTCCGAAGTTCGACCAAAAAATCGGCCATTTTTGAAAATTTTCCTTTGGTCCCCCCTTTGCCATTTTGCGAAAATTGGCCATTTTCGACACTTTTACACAAAATGTTATTTCTCGTCTAATCGGTCTTTTTTCATGCGGTTTTTTGCTTAGTGCAAATCTACAATAGTTTACCTTTCGATCCATACTAATTAGGCTATTGTACGACTTGTATTTCCTATTTTTTTAGCCTTCCGAAGTTCGACCAAAAAATCGGCCATTTTTGAAAATTTTCCTTTGGTCCCCCCTTTGCCATTTTGCGAAAATTGGCCATTTTCGACACTTTTACACAAAATGTTATTTCTCGTCTAATCGGTCTTTTTTCATGCGGTTTTTTGCTTAGTGCAAATCTACAATAGTTTACCTTTCGATCCATACTAATTAGGCTATTGTACGACTTGTATTTCCTATTTTTTTAGCCTTCCGAAGTTCGACCAAAAAATCGGCCATTTTTGAAAATTTTCCTTTGGTCCCCCCTTTGCCATTTTGCGAAAATTGGCCATTTTCGACACTTTTACACAAAATGTTATTTCTCGTCTAATCGGTCTTTTTTCATGCGGTTTTTTGCTTAGTGCAAATCTACAATAGTTTACCTTTCGATCCATACTAATTAGGCTATTGTACGACTTGTATTTCCTATTTTTTTAGCCTTCCGAAGTTCGACCAAAAAATCGGCCATTTTTGAAAATTTTCCTTTGGTCCCCCCTTTGCCATTTTGCGAAAATTGGCCATTTTCGACACTTTTACACAAAATGTTATTTCTCGTCTAATCGGTCTTTTTTCATGCGGTTTTTTGCTTAGTGCAAATCTACAATAGTTTACCTTTCGATCCATACTAATTAGGCTATTGTACGACTTGTATTTCCTATTTTTTTAGCCTTCCGAAGTTCGACCAAAAAATCGGCCATTTTTGAAAATTTTCCTTTGGTCCCCCCTTTGCCATTTTGCGAAAATTGGCCATTTTCGACACTTTTACACAAAATGTTATTTCTCGTCTAATCGGTCTTTTTTCATGCGGTTTTTTGCTTAGTGCAAATCTACAATAGTTTACCTTTCGATCCATACTAATTAGGCTATTGTACGACTTGTATTTCCTATTTTTTTAGCCTTCCGAAGTTCGACCAAAAAATCGGCCATTTTTGAAAATTTTCCTTTGGTCCCCCCTTTGCCATTTTGCGAAAATTGGCCATTTTCGACACTTTTACACAAAATGTTATTTCTCGTCTAATCGGTCTTTTTTCATGCGGTTTTTTGCTTAGTGCAAATCTACAATAGTTTACCTTTCGATCCATACTAATTAGGCTATTGTACGACTTGTATTTCCTATTTTTTTAGCCTTCCGAAGTTCGACCAAAAAATCGGCCATTTTTGAAAATTTTCCTTTGGTCCCCCCTTTGCCATTTTGCGAAAATTGGCCATTTTCGACACTTTTACACAAAATGTTATTTCTCGTCTAATCGGTCTTTTTTCATGCGGTTTTTTGCTTAGTGCAAATCTACAATAGTTTACCTTTCGATCCATACTAATTAGGCTATTGTACGACTTGTATTTCCTATTTTTTTAGCCTTCCGAAGTTCGACCAAAAAATCGGCCATTTTTGGACAGCATCGGAGGCGCCCACCGGTCGTCCAAGTTGCCCGGTCGAGACCTCATGGCATGTGAAAGCTGAGATTTCTAGTTCTTAATCCCACCCGCCTGCAGCCAAGCCCCTTTTATCCAATCTCCTTAAGCACGCTACGCGACCCTTTCGCATTACAGTAACAGTTGGATTATGGGTAAGCCTTTACCGCCTTCGAAACGGTTCCCCCGCAAAAGAAACAAGATAAAGTTTTGGTAAGTGTCCAAGCAGGGTACGGAATCCACTCGAAATCCAGCACAACACAAGGCAAATGAGCCCTGACTCCCACTGGTGTGCTTTGTTTGCAAAGGTCTGATCAATTTACACCGCCAGTTGCTTGGAAAGTCTCTACCATAACTTTACTCCATCTGGCTCAAGAGGCATGCAATTCAAGCATTGCCGACCTCGTAACACCCCTTAGTTCTTTAAGAGGTGCAGGTGACTTGCGGGCTTTAAGACTTAATGACGTCTCTCCACCACCAGACGGAGAAATCGGTCGATAACAGCCAAACAACTCGACGTCGTCCCCTTTACCATGAATCCGTCCATCGATCGTTATGGTCAAAGATCGAGTATGCCCTGGGGCAGAAACTTCACCTTGCAATTCTTTCTGGGATTACAACGCACTTGTAAACGTTGAATGGTTAGCAAGGCTGGCTATATTGGCTATATTCAGGCTACAGTTTGCACCTTCTCATTACAAACTAGCCCCGTCTTTGGCTGTTGAAAGGAATTACCTTAGTGTGGACTGGAATGGACTCATGGATAACCCTCTGTTTCCCATGCAACATCGATTCTGCAAAACGGTATGTGCATTTCTCTACGAACTTGAACAGTTCTGCTGTTAGGGAGTTTAATCACGCGCGTTCTTCAGACGTGGAAGCAACCGGTAGTCAGCTATTTTCCCTTTAGACTTGTTTTCACACAACCACACTTACATTTCTATGTATCTTGTCTCCATTAGAGATGATTCATATAAGAATATGGTAGACACCAGTGCCCTGGCACGCGAAATTTTCTATTCAGGTTGCCGTCCGTGTCTCAAAAACGCGCGTGCTTAAGCTCCCTGTTTTTTTATGAGGGACCTCAGGGACCTTAAGCACGAGACATTTCTGAGACGCGGACGGTAACCGAAAGTGAGTTATATTCCTAAGCATCTTTTCTACATTGGAGATGATTAATTTAAAAATCTAGGGGACAATACTGTCCTGGCATGTAAAATGTTCACTTCCGGTTGCCGTACGTGTCTCAACAACGTTGCTTTAGCTCCCTAATGGCCTTTGTTCTGCTTCTTTGACCAGTTACAGTCTCCTTTTGACCAACCAACCACAGGAAACAGTAATCATTAGTGAAGGTGTAAGTCTATCGATGGAATGAGGTTTCTGCCACTAGTAAAAACATCCGCTTGCCGGTAAACATTACAGGTTTCAAGGTCTTTCAATCTCATTGAAATCCCTCGAATTGTTTCACTGTCCAGCTTCATATCGATTGCTTACATTAATCCAATAATAATTATGGTAAAAATTGGTTCCATTAGTGTCAATAACAATAAATTATTGCTCCAAATGCAATTACAAGACTAATTGTTGTTTCCTGCATTTCATTCACAATCAACTCTTGATGTGGTTTATAATGAATATTTACCATCAAAATTACTTGAGTGACTCAAATAGTATTTCTCGTCCATAATTATTGATTCTGTTACTGATATACGCATGCAGTCACTTTACATGTTGTCCAGACACCATTCATATTGCCTGCAGTGTGTGGTTCCAATCTGTGATGATTAGACTAAGTACTTTAGTGGCAATTTTTACTGGGTGGTTTCAACAACAGATGCAGTTATCACCAGGGTGATCATTATTTAAGTCCATACACATTGACACTGTGTCACTAGTAGCAGTCGCCCGTAACATTACAGCAAACTGGTAAAATGCACAAATTTTGTTCCTTTCAAAACCAAACCCATTTCTCAAGAAAATTTGCATAAACGATGGAGTTTGTGAAACTCTTGCCTGCCACCAATGTTCTTGAGTTTGATTCCCATAAAATTACCGGTAGTGAGCCCTGTGTTTTTTAACCAAGAGTTTGGTTGACATCATAGTTTTTGCCTGTGTTATCAAGTTTGTTTTCACATTCAACGAACAAAATGATATATGAAATGAATCAAATATTGAACTGTAGATACGAAGTCATGTGGAGCTATGATCTCCTTGCAGTATGAACGCAATTTTAGCAATTGGGTAGAGAACTGTCAATAAACATCTTCCTGAAACAAAAAGGTTTTTCAGGAAGAGCGTAAGAGATTGGTTTTTCCTGCTGTCAAGAGATACAGCTCCTTCAATCCCAATAATGGAGGAGTACCGGTATTAGTTGTAGTATCTCTGAGATCGTGGGTGTGAATACCACTGAGGGCCTGAATTTTTTCAAGCTTTTTATTTGGCAGATGCCCAACATGTTACTTCAAAGGTCATTCCTAATTTTCACCATAATCATCAAACAGATCTTGACATCAGATTGTTTTTCGCTAGTTTTATCAAACGACTCCTTTTCTTACACATTCTCTTACTCTCTTCCTGAAAAACTTTGAAGTTGCTTTTGTTTCAGGAAGATTAAATGAAGTTTATTGACAGCTGTTTTCTCTACACTGCACTGTAAAACAACAGCACCCTCTCTCAGGAATCTGAACCCCATGGTATGTTATGAGGCATTTTGATTTGGTGGCATCGTGAAAGCAATTCTTGAAACTAGATCTACTTGACCCTAGCGACCCGGTTATGCTGCCTGTAACATTCTAACAGTCACTATAAAGAGGGCTGCTGAACTGTAATCAGCCTGTATTCAACAAAGATGACTACTGTAACTATGTGAAATGAACCGTTAGATTGTAGAGAGCACGATCTGGGATTGGTTGATCATCACAGCTACTTAGGCCTCGGGAAGCGCAACAGTGAAACAAGCACAAAGTTGAACTTGCTAGACTCCACCAATCTTGAGGTAACGTGACTGGCATCTTTTGGCCATCTTTCCTTCTCCGATATGCTTTTGATGAATTTATTGACATGACAAGAGGAGGAGATTTTTGCGTGAGCGTTAGCATTTAAGTTCACATACAAACTCTATTTTTGTGTGTATTGTTGTAGATATCGTTCTTTTCGATATAGTTCATTATGGTCTCGTAGTTTGACGTCACATTATTTAACAACTAATAATCTCGGATTAGCGAAGTGCGTTCGACAGTTGTTTTGAAAGCAAAGGGGGTAGCCTGCCTGGCAGGCATCGCTCCCCTGCCCCAATTACGCCCGCCACGCGGGACACTCATGACGTGCGCGATCGCCATTTGCGCATATGAAGTATCAATGCACTTAACGCGTAATTCAAGATGGCGCAGAAAGAACGAAATGAACGTCACCCTAGGCACAGGATACCCAAGGTGAGAAATTGCGTTCTCCTAATGTCCAACGGAATTATTCACCGAAGTGGAGGTGGTACTTGCAGCTTTCTTCGAATATTTTTCATTGAATTCCATTTTTATTAACCTTCAAACGCACCTTACCAGTAGTTGACGTAAAAAATCGTCCCGAATTCTTGGCAAAGTTCGGGAAAATTTCAGGCACATAAGTTTTAAAGATCAGAAATCTAGGTTCATTAGAACTGACGTCTCTGTCGCAGCATAGTTAATGTATGGAGATGGTAATGAAACTCGACAAGTCTTTTTATTTCTTGTTTTTGTATATATTGTTGGCCTTTACGTGCACAAAACACACCATTTTTCGACAAGATAACCAATCAAATGTTGCGATTAAATTATGCGCAATTAATTAGCGAACCCGTGTGAAGATTGTGCACTGTCACGATTCAACATCGATGGCGACAACATTGTCCTCGCTTTCGAATTAAGGTGTTAAGGTTTCATAACCAGTCCCTCGATTAACTATGGTCATAGCAAAAGCAAGTACGGTAGTAAAAGAAAAATAGAAACATTGTTGTGTTGAATTGAGCAAAGACGCGGTACAATAAATTTGACTTTTCTTCTTTGTAAATGTATTCTTATTTTGTAATGTATTCTTCATGTTTCACGCCTTCAAGGGCACCTCGTTAATGATGCCGAGATTTTAGTCCGTGGCGTTTGCCCAGAGTTCACTCATGCATTTCTCCAAAATCCCGAAAATCTATCTTTATAACTGCTGGTTCGACGATTGTCCAAAATCAAATGAATTATTCCGGGAGCCCATTACCCGGAGCTTCCATACGATGATTGTAACCTTGAGTCTACCCTTTCCCGTATTTTTCTATTTTTAGAAATACTCTATTTTTGACAAATGTGACTCAGAACATACGTGAAGTGGTTCACATACGTCACATGCGTATGTGGCGTAATAAATGGCTGGCCATAGGTCTCTTATGATTGGCTAATGTGATAACATCCACTAAAGCCCCCCTGTGAGATTCTTCCAAAAACATACGGGGAAAGTGTTGACTCAGACGGTTAATATGGAAGATGGAGGTTCCTGCAGGAAATGGGTTCCTGATTATTCTTTAATACTTTGGCAATACAAAAGACTACAATTACTGACAGGAGAACCCTTAAAAGAAAATACTTCCCTCAAGGAAGGGTTAGGTCAAGTTACAATAAATAATTTAACAGCTAATAAAATAGAGAGATGGAAGTTATGTACAATAATAAATTATAAATGAAATTTAATTATTAAACTATTAAGGAAAATAAATCAAGAGAATGAGAGAATATCCCTCTGGTATAGATAGGATTTTAATCTTTTAAAGATTCAGATTTTTTTCATGTAAAGGGAAAGAGTTTCATTATTTGCAACTCTAGCTAAAGAAATAAGAAAAAATAATAATAAGTAGTAGTTGTATATCTTATTTGGAACCGGTGATTAGCATGTCTGAAATTATATTTAGAACTGTCAGCTGTCACAAGATAATATGACAGATCCAAATCATACAGGCCCAACAAGCACTTAAAAAGAAAAACTAAGTCCATAAAAAGTCTCCTCGAGGCCAAGGAAAGAAGATTCAGTTTCTGAAGTCTCTCTCCATGAGGCCTGTCCTTTATGATTAGTTTTGTAGCTCTTCGCTGAACTCTTTCGATTGTGTCAATCAAAAACTGTTGATGTGGAGACCAGACCTGGCAGACAAGTTCAATGTGTGGTCTGACTAGATGAATGTCTAATTTGAGCAGCAGATGGAGTTGGATACAAGTACTTCAAGTTCTCTTGATAAATTATGCATCAGTCAATTAAAAAAAAAAAAAAATGGGCAAATTCCCCGGGGTGGGGACACATAAGCAATTTTCTTTTTGGATACCAAGAGTACATACTAAGATCTACTTTCTCCGGATAGTTTTAGAAAAAATATCACTGTATTGGTAGGCATCACCGATAGGAAACCCGAGTATCTCGAGATGCGCAGAACGTATGCGCAGTAACAATAATAGGCACCGTCCTTAACATTCCGTGATTACATTATGACAAGAGAGGATGCTTCACCCTCTCTTGATTATGATCGCAGCTATCGAAACTGTAAATATGTCAAATATCCATTTGTTGAAAGAAAGTCGAGATAATTTTTGCTTACATTTTGCAAATATGGTCGCTATGTTGGTCCGAAGGTATTTCATGACTTGTTCATTCAATCAGTCATATCTAGCAATCCAGCTTAAAAGACTGGCAATACAGCAGACTGTCCACACTTGCCAGACATCAACGGTCAGTCCAGTTAAACAAGTTTAGACGTGCGCACCCTTCCTATTCGCCATACCTACCTCGGACCAGTTCAAGATCAAACGTACTGAGCACGCAAGATTCGCGCGAAGAAGCAGCCTAATTGAACACGACACGCGTGTAATTAATGACGAAAATAAGATTCAAAACTTATCAAAACAATGCTAGCGAAGAATACAATTATTTCTGGCAGTGCTCTAGTAAGAGGACTTTTTTTTGGGGGGGGGGAGGGAAGAGCTTTGGTGAAATAAAGAACAGTAATTAAATATAATTATAGCAATTAGTAGTTTGTAAACTGAAATGATTTTTAACTGAAATTGTTGGTGGTTTTGTTGATTTACGTGCGAAAATGTAGGGTTACATAAAGGGAAGGTTCGTAAAGGAAAGTTGAATAATGCACCGTTAAACTAGTAATAGCTATCGCTAAGTGCCAATGAAACAGTCAATATAATACATAGTTTGCAGATTTGTATCAGAGTTCCAAAATACCCAACAGTAGTTGTAATTTCTTTTATTCGAAAGCACTACAACTCAACTTATCTACTTAAAAATAAGACAATAATAGAAATTGCACACTTTGTATCTCCAACAACAATGTAGATGTCAACGTGTTTTGCAATAATATGGAAAATACTGCTGGAATTCTTCCAATAGCATCCATTAAGGGTAGGCTTAAAGCTCATTTTGCTTTTTGGGCGGATGCGTTAGTTGCGAATGATTTCATTCTCCGTGTTACTGACAAGGGGTATGCTATACCCTTTATTACATTTCCTCCGAATGCGCTTTTCGACAATAACCATTCAGCACTTATGCACGCTGATTTGTTTTGGAGGCTATTCAAGAGCTTCTTTTGTCAGGTTCAGTTGTTCAAGTATCTAGCCCTCCTCATGTTGTCAATCCTTTGTCTGTTTCCGTACAGAGTGGCGGCAAGAAGAGGTTGATTTTATTCCTCAAGCATGTCAATAACATATTTGGAAAGAAACGTTTAAGTTCGAGGACATTAGAAACGCTTGTGTCTACCTTCCTTTTGATCATTTCATGTTTAAATTTGATCTCAAATCTGGTTACCACCATATCGATATTTTGCAGGAACATCCAACTTTTTTAGGGTTTTCTTGGGTTAATGGCGTAAGGAAGTTTTTTGTGTTTACAGTTCTCCCTTTTGGGCTATCCTCAGCTCCTTATATTTTTACTAAGGTTGTTCGTGTTCTCGTCAGGTATTAGAGAAGTCATGCTGTGAGAGTAACAGTTTACCTTGACGACGGGCTTGGTTCCACCCGTGATCTCGCTCGCTGTGAAGCTGCTTCATTATTTGTTAAGAATTCGCTTCAGCGTTCGGGTTTCCTGCCCAATGAAAGTAAATCGATTTGGCAACCAACTTCTTTGGTAGTCTATTGATTTACCTATTCACACTATTTTCATTCCTTCAGTTAGGGTTCTCAGTGTCGTACAGGTTATTGATTCAATTCGTTCTCAGTATCCTTCTAGTACCGCTAGCAAATTGGCCCAGTTTGTCGGTAAGATTGTCTCAATGGGTTTTGTCTTGGGTAATATTACTCGTATTATGACAAGGTATCCTCTTTTTGATATTTTAAGAAGTCCTACATGGGATGAAAAAATTTCCCTGTCGGTTTCAACTCTAAATGAATTATGTTTTTGGAAAGAGAACATTCCTTCCCTAAACGCTGCGTAGGCCATGCATAACAAAGACGTTATATTGACCTAACCACTATTAACATCAATTGAAGGAGCCACCCATACTATCATATCGCAAAGGAAAGTCGTTAAAAGACATTTTAGTCAGAGCCAAACTTTGAAGGCACAGATTTCAGAATCACTTGCGAACGGCAGGAGTCGCGCAGGCCCGTCAACACTTTTTCACCTTTCACAGTTTTCTACGAGAACTTCTTAACTGAATTTTTTGCCAGGGTGAAAATTGAGACCACAAGTCACTCCTTAAATCGACGTTCACACGCTATCCTTTGAGGGAACTTCAATGATCGAGTCAGCCTATGTTCAGGACTGATAATGGGCCTCTGTTTACAAGTGAAAGGGGGGATTATAGTAATATTGTTCTTCTGAAAGATGTAAAGGTCAAGAAAAGCTATGATCCTCGTAGTTATGGACGCAATTTTAGCAAATGCGTTGAAAAGCCTGAAAATTGCAGGACTACAACGGGGTTTGAACCTGTGACCTCGCGATAGCGGTGCGACGCTCTAACCAACTGACCTATGAGGGCACTGACGTTGGGAGCTGGTCATTTGTAGGTTCTAATTTTCCCGTGAGGAATGATTTCATATATGAAATGAATCATATACTGAACTGCGGATATGAAATCATTCCTCATGGGAAAATTAGAACCCTTAAATGACCAGCTCCCAACGACAGTGGCTTCATAGCTGAGTTGGTTAGAGCGTCGCACCCGGCATGGCGAGGTCACAGGTTCAAACCCCGTTTAAGTCCTGAACTTTCCAGGCTTTTCTACGCAATTGCTAAAATTGCGTCCATAGCTGCGAGGATCATAGCTTTACTTGATTTCATTCAGTTCACTATATGATTCATTTCATTTATCACTTCGTTCATAGATATCGATTTAAAGGCCTTAACAACAAAGTAATGTCAAGTTGCTTGTCTTGTTGCGTGTTTGTATCCGCCATCATTCGATTTCTCTGTCATTAAACACCACCTGTTCGACATCTTACGTGCACTTATAATCACATGCCAAACAAATAGATTATTGGTTCCTGCGTCTCCTGCGTCGGGTAAACTGCAAGCGGAAGTTTAGACGGATATAACAAAGGAAGAGCGCCTGGGTCAACTGAAGCTTTCACAAAACTATTAACTTCGAGTAGAAAAAATATAAACAGACCATAAATAAAATATTTATCCCCGAAAAAGGCATAATCTCTTGCAAACTTGTGGTGGACGGTTAGACCAAAGAGAGCCATGTCCCCAGTCCTTCAGTTTTATCCAAAGGCTGTTGACTTTGAGTGTAAGTTTTGCATTTCACGTTCCGCCATAACTCACGTTCAAAACTGACCGACTGGACCTCGGAGGGTTGGATCTGGGAAAAATGACGTCATTAACTCAACAGCTTACAAATTCAGCGTGTAAACGCAGTTTGTTATGTATGCAAAGCACGAGTTTAAAAATCTGAAAGCCTGAAACTCCCATGCTGCATATTAATTAAGTCGCGTACAAACGCATTGCATTCTTAAACTAGCGAGTCTTTGACGTCATTTCTTCTCGATCCAGCTCTCTCACGATTTTAAAGTTAGCAATGGAGGATCACAAAATAGGAAATTCCGGTTAAAATAAACAAGTGTCTTTTTGAAATTAAGGCTTAAAACGTTCGTCACTTAATGTTTAGTTTAGTTAACGTAGTTTTGAAATCCAAAGGAAAAAAAGGTTGATTTCTTGATCATAGTACCACTTTAACGTGCTTTTCAAATTTTCGGAGAATAATTAAAGGGGAAAGGTTTGTTGAGGTAATAAGCACCTTCACGGTAAGAATCTTGAGAGAGAGAGCCTTTGCAAAACCTCAAAAGGCCTTTCAAACATAAAAGGATCCATTCGTTTCTCCTTATTGTTTGATTCTTCATTAAAATAATGGAACAAATTGTTTTTTACTTAGTTGTTCCACTTCTACCAAGTGAGTGCTTGTCAATTTATGAAAAGATAATGTACATCTTGCGACTGCTGTTTTTCATGACTTGGCGACGCTTTTCAAGTCTCAGGAATGTTGGAAATGGCGTTTTAGAGGGAAAAATGGGAAACAAATTTCTGGGGGACACAACCCCGGACCTTCTTAAGAGGAGCTCACGCCAGCGTTACTCGCCTTCCACACCGATGACGTTGAAAGTTACCGCCCCTGCTTCAAGGACCAGCAAGATCTTAACGAGATCGCGAAGAAAATTCAAGTCGACTTGGGACTTGAGGGACCCTTAGTCAGTATCATAAAAGTCTGTATTCTGATTAAGCCGCATTCACAAACTGGATTTTTAAGCTATTGAGTAAATGACGTCTCTTTCTTCTCGCCTCGGGGCTTATCTGTCACAACCACATCGAGTAACAGTGGACCGTTAAATGAAAAAATTGCCTTCAAAACAGATAGGTTTTTTGTGCATGAAATAATTGCATAAAATTTCGCGTTTCGAGTATTCAGCACAAGAACTTTCGAAATTTGAAGAAAAAGGGGAAGACATTTTTAATCGTAGGAAGACCGAAAAAGTCCAGGCTTGGACGCTATTCGAGGCTATGCCCCTGCGATTGCGCTGCACTTGCTCTACCAGCAAGCGTTCCAGTTAGAAACCATTTTCCGCAAACTGGCCGCGCGAAAGTTGGGGTTGCCCCAACTTTCGCGCGGCGAGTTTGCGGGCATTCGTTTCGAACAGGAACGCTTGCTACGCAGGCTATCCCGTATGGAGCTTCATATATTCTAAAATAATCATTTCATTCACCTCGTACGAGATAAACTTGAACTCACAACCGACCAGCTCCCAACGGGCTTGTTAGCTCCGTTGGTAGTGACTTTAGGACTGGTGAACTACTACCACAAATTCCTTCCAAACCTGGCCACCACCTTAAACCCACTGAAGCAGCTCTTGGAACAAGGCAGGCAATGGAGAAGGACCACAGAGTGTCAGGACGCCTTCATCCAGGTTAACAGCTCATCGCATCAGATATGGTGCTCACCCATTATGATCCTGAACGACCCTTGAGACTAGCATGTGATGCCTGGCATTTTTGAATTCGAGCTGTTTTATAGCACCTTCGAAAGACGCATTGCATTTGCATCACGTACTCTGAGCAAGGCAGAAAGGAATCATTCTCAGATCGATATGGAGGCCTTGGCCTTGAAGTGGGGAGTTGAGAAATTCCATCTCTGCTTGTTTGTTCCACTCCTGACAGGTCACGAAGCCCTGACTTCGCACCCGAGGAAAGGAATTCCAGCAATGACAGTTGCTCGGTGGCTATATACGTGATACATTGTTTTTTGCAGGGTTTGAGTACACGAAGGAGTACAAGAACACCACCCTGCAGGGACAGAAGCCAGCAAGAAGATGACAGTTGTTACATTGGAGAATTTGCCAAAGATGGAGGTACTGCCAATCAGTGCAGACATAATCCACCAAGCAACCCAGAGAAATCCAGTTTTATCACTTGTGATGGAACAAACAAAACGGGGCTGGCCAACAACCTGTGAGAAGGAGCTGGAACCACTTTTTAGAAGAAAGATGAGCTTGCCATACATGACGGATGCCTGCTTTGGGCCGGCTCACTGGTGCTTATCCCACCAAAATACCAAACACAAGTGTTAGATAAACTCCACAATGGCCACCTTGGAGTTGTCAAAATGAAAGTCTTCGCCAGAAAGTACGACGTGTGGTGGCTGGGAATAGACAATTCAAGCCATGGAACAAGTGTCAACGGGATGTACATGCTGCCAACTCATCCACAATTAACAAACCAGAATTTGCATTATTGTACTCGTGGGAATTGCCAGCAAGCCCTTCTCAACGCATTCACATTTTGGAGGACCGTTGTTAGGAACCATGTTTCTGATTGTTGTGGACACACATTCCAAATGGCCTGAAGTGATGCCAATTAATGCCCTCGACAAATGCCACTAGAACAATTGAGGGACTGAGGAAATGTCTTACCGTACATGGCTTACTCGAACAGCTTGTGTGCGAGTAAAAATGGGCCTCAATTCACAGCAGATGAATTTAGAGAATTTCTGAGAAGCAACGGCATCAAACACATTCTGTCAGCCCCTTACTGCCCAGCTACAAATGGCTTGGTTGAATGCTTTGTTCAGACATTCAAGGAAGATTTGCAAGTAGCCAGGACTGAAAGGAAGCCCCTTTCTTGGTAACTTCCTGCTAGCATATACAACGACACCAAGCGCGACAAGGAAGTTCAATTTTATAAAGCGGTAATCCCTGTCAAGGTATTTTAGGTTTGTCTTTTGGGAGTCCTCAGGCCAAATTTCAAAAGAATCCCCTTGAATTTTCATACCCTATCAATTACACTTGCGTAAAAACGAACAAGGTTTTTTTCGCATCCAAAGTTTCACAAACATTTCCCGCCTTTTGATCCACCAGATGCCAACACACAAACACCGCATATAACAACAGCCATTGAGAACTTTCCTGCAGAGTTCCTTAGGACGAACCGCAAAAATGCTATTATTATTTCTTATTTTCATCTTTTTACCGACCACACTTCTTTTAGGTTTTACCCAAGCACCCTTTTCTCGTTAATCCTTTCCCATAAAAAAGTCATTCCCAGGGAGTAAACCAACGACCACGGTTAATTTCCCTCGGAAAACGTGACCAAATTCCTTGGCGTTGACAGTTTCTAATTGGCTTTTCCTGCCTTTGCTGTCTGAGAAATCTCCATCGGAAATACGTTTTCGTTAATAACTCGCGTTTTGTTTAACATTTTGGAGTATTTTTTTTTCAGAAAATGTACTTAAAGTATAATTAATTTCTATGAGATAAGAGACAAAAATCTACCGTAACCTTAACAACCCACCCTGTAAACGTTACCCCACGCGACTAAGGAATCCGCCAGAAAGATTGATATGCCGTTACGGGAAATTGATTTCATGTCGGATAGTTTTTGGCAGCGTTTTTCTGTATATCACATGAGCACGTATGCCATGTAGTTGTTGTTATATCAATCCGTCATGTCTGATTATTAGAATTATTAACTGTGGTTTTGTTTAATGTGGTTGTCATAAAGAAAGCTAACTCGTGTCAGCTGCTCGGGGTTTGCCGCTTTTTTGCCCAACCCACCCTGAAAGACAGTGTGTGACAGGTGCCGAGGTTGACCCGTAGGTAGGTTGCCATGGATACGTCTCACCATTAAGTCTTCTCCAGACACAACAGTTTCTTTTGAAGCCATATATTAAGTAAGTAAGTAAGAACCTTTATTTGACTTCGAATTACAGATAGCAACCAATTATGCTAATATCTTCGAAGAAATAAAATAATATATAAAATAAACTAAATAGACTAAGAATTATTGTACATAATAAATAAATACATATTCACATGTATGTAATAATGTACAATAATGTACAATAAATAAGATATAAAGTTAAGCTAAATTACAAAAAGGACAACAATCACGATCTAATTTAATTTGATTTACAGCTAGTTTAAATGCATTGGTCGTAGGAGCGGTTCTAAGTGAGTTAGGTAACGAGTCAATTAGACGAGGTAATTAGACGTCTATTGTCACCCATGTTGTTCGAAAATCCTACTTTGCTTATACTAGTACGGTAGACGAAAGCAAAAAGATCTATGTTTACATTTGTAAGCAATAGAGGACTTTTTCCGTGTTTACAAGGCCTCATGTAAACATGAGGGGGAGTTGGGAGAATTCGACACAGTTAATTGAAACCCGAGACGCAGTCAAGGGTTTGCATAACTCAAACGCGAGTTGTGAGTTAATGGCGGAAGCGCTAGCGAATTCGTCTCATGGTGGGTACGAGGATGACTTTGTGGACGCAGTGGAAGAAGATTTGAAATGCGTAATTTGTCAATTTCCACTTCGGGATCCAATTTTGACGAAATGTGGGCACAGATTTTGTAACAAGTGTCTCGATACATACTTTACAAGGTAAGTCGTCCTTTGTTATGTTGCAAAGCTTCAGTTGTTTGAAGAATCGGTTTTCACTGACACTTGCGACAGGAGAATCGTACATAACATGGAACACTAGAATTTTAAAGTAGCTTGAGTTTGATGATGTTTCCGAGCATTCAGCTTTACCTAGCCAACCAAATAATACGCCATTGAAACAGCTAAGGAATTCAAACAAGTCACATGCCCACTCATGATGACCACCAGCATAACAAAGCAGTCAGTCAGCCAATTCTTTTACTTTCTTCACTTCTTAAAATCCGTTGCGGTTTACCATCTATTTCGCTAAGCAAATAGAAAATGCGCCTCTTCATTCAGGTCCTTTACAGAACTTGAATTAGAAGATCTAAGATCGTAAGTCGGGCTCCAGCTATGCGTGCTGTTGCGAGTGTCGACAAGGTAGATTAGCACTTCACAGCGATTTAAAAATAGAATGCATAATGGCTGCTGTTATGCATGTGAAAAACAAAGATCGTGAAACTGTAATAGCAAAGAAAACCATGTATTTCATCATAAAAAATTCCTATTGAAACTCATAGACACATGTAACCATGAAATCTACAGTTATTGTAGTAAAGAATTAAGATTGCATCTCTGTTATTCTCCAGCGGTGTTGCAATTAGGTGTTTGCGACCCTCAGTTGGTTGTAAACCATTTAATTCCTACTGAGATTTATAGAGTAAAGAGTCCCATTTCACTGAAAGTAAAACTTGGTATTTTTTTAAAAGGATCTCAATCAAACTAAGGCCACTTCCGCTAAATCATCATCTTTGTCAATTGATATCTTAAAAGTGCCCCTGTGACCAAAAAATCAATTCTTATATTGTTTTGGATTTCAAAACTAAGTTAACTAAACACTAAGTGACCAAAGTTTTAGGCCTTGATTTAAAAAAGACACCTGTTTATTTTAACTGGAATGTTCCCTTTTAATAGTCCGCCATCACTAACTTTAAGTTCTTGAGAGAGCTGGATCGAGGCGAAAATGACGTCAAAGGCTCACTAGTTTAAGAATGCAATGCGTGTGTACGCCGCAGAATTAGTATGCAGCACCGGAGTTTTGGGCTTCCAGACTTTTAAACTCGCGTTTTGCATGCATAATAAGCTGCATTCGGACGCTGAATTTTTAAGCTAGTGAGCCTTTGACGTCACTTTTCCCTAGATCCAACCCTATGCTTGTCCGAATGTGACAAAATATCAAGATTACCAATTTCATGTGTCAACTATACATCTATAAATAAAGTTTCTAATATATTCATATCAAATTGTCATATATTTATGTCAAACGATATATTTATACATTTATTTTTTTATATGAAGTAAAACGTAAAGTAACCATATTTAAAAATTCATGTCAAGTTGATGTGCACATTTTTCAACACGATCTCTTCCTCAAATGACGGATTATCCTTCATTGTCAGTTCGCCTTAAATGAAGTATTATCCTCCATTTTGATTACTCTGTCCCAGGACTTGTGGTAGCAAATAAAAAGAAAAAAAGAAAAAGCCCCTGGACAGGATTTGAACCTGGAGCACCCACTTTGAAGGAACTGTTTTTATCCACTTAACCACTAAAGATCAACTGACTGGAAAATGTGCCGATTATTTACCAAAACTAAATAATATATATATATATATAATCATTGCTGAATAATGGTTAAGTCTGAAGCTTGATTTTAAAATGGTTAGCTTTCTCTTGAAGTTTGGTAACCGACACTTTTCACTGTGTAAGCTTGCTTCTTAGCGGGTGTTAATACAAGTTTACATCGGCACTTTTGGAAGAAAAAATTATTGACATTAATAAAAAATGACTTCCTCGCAGTTAGTGATGTGGTAGTCTAGTGGAGGGGTTATTAATCACACTTTCCCAGGTTCGAGTCCTGCGAGTCCAGACAGTTGGATTTCGCTTTTAAAAGAAATATGTTCATTTCCTATGATCCCTATCAAGCTTTCAGTGTCCAAAATTAACGATAATACTTCACTTGGAAGAAATTGACAATTAAGAATAATCCTTCAATTGAGGGTTGACATTGTTATAAATCAAGAAAGCCTGGTGCCGAGCATTTCAAAAGGAAGAGGGAGTCTGAGAACCAGCCGTACAATAAACAACATGGCGGCCACGAATCTCTTCGTTCCGAACGCGGAAGAGTTTTTCGTAAAATGCTGATCTTGTCTGTGTTCACAGTGCACCGCAGAGCAGACCAGTAAGAAGAAACGTTGCGAGTATTAACGCCGTATCATCGAAACACGTCTTCATCAGGTGGCTCTCAGTTACGACACTGAGCAGCTGATGAAAGCGCTTAACACAAGTCTTGGTGAAACTGGAAAGCCTGTACAGCCATAACAACGAGGAAAATGACATCGAGAACAGTACAGCAGGTTCAAAAGGCTGCGCAAACTTATGAATTATATCCTTGTGGGCAAGACTGATGGTCTTGACGGCATTCCAATGCATCTTGCCTCCTAAAGTTATCATTTACATTTACTACGTCTTCCCTAACACATTTTTTCAACTTAGTTCTTTCTACTGGTATCCTCACAAGGACTGGAAGAATTCTGGAGTATTATTAAACTCCAATATTCAAAGGTTGACCCAGCAAATTACAGGCCTATCTCTGTACTTTCTGTAATAGTGAAACTTTTTGAGAAAGCCATTTTCCATCAGGTATACATATTTAAATGAGTCAGAGAATTGAAGCTACATGTACTTTCGAAATATCGGTCTGGCCTTAGACCCATGCACTCTACCCTTACGGCTCTTATTGACATGAACGACAATAATATTAGTATCTTAACATCGACAATGGCTTAACAAATGCCATTCTGTTTATTGATTTAAAAAGGGAATTTGTTACTAGAAGTATGACCATGAAATCCGTCTGTCAAAATTGGAGCTGTATGGGTTTAAAGGTGCAGATCTTAATCTTTTTCGAGACTCATAATCTCTCTGATAGAACTCCGGTTACAGTTATAAGCGACGTAAATTCTGAAAATAGTTATTGACGTTGTTGGGTGCCTCAAGGGTCAATGCTTGGCCCTCTGCTATTCCTATTATACATAAATGACCTCTCAACCTGAAACCTCCTATCAGATGTGAGGATGTACGCCAATGACATGTACGACGTGAATCTCGTGCACGTATGCCTCCAAAAACCCTGAAGAGTTGTTTTCATCCCTGACTCACGAGCGGAGCAATCTGAAACAATGGCTAGACTCTAACCGTTTAAGTTTTTACTTAAAAGTGTCTGTTTACAGGGACAAGACATAAAATTTCTCTGCTCCCAAGTGAACCTCACATCCGCCTTGATGGGCATTGAATTGAAAGAGTCAATATGTACAAATGCCTAGGCATTCAGGTGGATGAAACACTCTCGTTGGAGGCTCACATCTCTGCGCTCGTCAGTAAAGTTGCTGAAGTACTTGCTGCCCAGAGGAGTGATGATTGATAAGTCACTAGGATCAAAATTCTTATCATCTTCGGGATCAGTTACAAAAAAATATGCGTCGTTACGACCCTGTTAAGGCGTTCATCAGCTGTTCAGTGTCATAACTGAGTGTCACCTGGTGAAGACGTGTTTCGATGATGCGTTGATATGTTACTAGCTCGTAAAGGTTTCTTTATACTGCTCTTCTCGACACAAGAACTCAGCTTGGTCGTCATCGCGGGGTGCATTGTGAACACAGACAAGATCAGCATTTTACGAAGAACTCTTCCGCGTTCGGAATGACGAGATTCGTGGCCGTCATGTTGTTTATTTATTTATTTAGCTTCGCCTAACTGGAGTACAATATAAATATATAGGTAAAAAAAAAAAAAAAAACATCGGTTAGGAATATAAGTAATAGCAGTGCTGCTCGATGTCCTAGTAGATCTCGCAAATTGTCCAGTTACAGGTAAAGCTTCACTGCCTACGACAACTAAGTTATTAACAGCTTTGTAGAAAAAAACCATGTCCAAATATTCATGCCAGTATGAGATGGGTAACAGATTTGTTAGTTGGAGGCGGGTCTTATAGGTTACATCACAGCGGAAAGGGAGCTTCAAACTTAGTTTTGTTGCACGGCGCTGCACGTTTTCAACTCGTTTAAGTAGGCCAATAGACTGTGGTGACCATACTTGGGTTGCGTAGCCGAGATGGCATCGGACGATAGAAAGGTAGAGTGTGCGACGCGTTTGGGTGCTTTGGATGTACCTAGAAACTCGATGCACAAACCCAAGGAGTTTGTTGGCTATCGCACACTGTTCAGTTACTTGTTGGTCCGAGGTGAGGTTGCTTGACACCCACACACCGAGGTCTTTCTCTGTATCGCAACATTCCAAAGGCGTTTCCTTGAGAGTATAGGTAGGCTGTACAGGTGATTTTTTGCGGGTGATGCACTGGTATTTGCACTTGGACTGATTAAATATGAGCCCGGATGATTGAGACCAACTGACAAGATCGTTAAGGTCAGATTGCAAGGCGTTACAGTCTGTGATGGAATCAATACTCTTGAAAATCTTGGTATCATCGGCATAACAGGCATCTCTCGATGTTTTAACAGCGTTTGGTAGATCGTCCACAAACAGCAGAAACAATATCGGTCCTAATAGGGACCCTTGCGGTACCCCGGATGTAACCGGCAATTCTCGGGAAGTAGCTCCGAGAACTGTAACCTGTTGCTTGCGCCCCTGTAAATATGAACGAAACCAGTCGTGAAGTTTGCCAGTAATGCCGTATTGGTGCAACCTCCCAAGTAGCTTGGTATGATCCACTTTGTCGAATGCTTTACTCATGTCAAGATATATAATGTCTATTTGTTTACCGGCGTCGAGTTGACCGCCAATGTAATGCAAGACACTAGTGAGCTGAGTCACACAAGATCTACCGGCTAAAAAGCCATGTTGTTCGCGGCTGATGAAGTGGGATGTATAATTCCGTAAACCCGCCAGAACACAGCGCTCGAGAACTTTGGAGATGACAGGGAGAAGAGAGATAGGGCGATAATTCTCCACAAAGTCTCTTTTTCCTTTCTTGAAAATCGGTACTATGTTCGCGAGTTTCCCGTCTTCTAGAAAGATGCCGAGCCGCAAAGATTTGTTGAATAACATGGTCAGGGACGGTGCGATCTGGTCAGCGGTTTCCTTCAGCAGGCGCACTGGAATTCCATCGGATCCAGTTGCTTTGTTTATATCAAGCTGTTTGAGAGTTGCCAAAACCATTTCCACTGGGATCTCTAGCTCATTTAGTGTGGGATGTGAGGGTGTGGAAGGTACTGATAGAGAGTGGACCTCTGAGGGGGCAGTGAAGACCGACACAAAGTAAGAGTTAAACAACTCGGCGATCTGTTGAGGCGTTGATGCTTAAGAACTCTGCTGAGTGTCATCGCCAGAGTTCATCGTTTCAGGGAAGCTCCGCATTCTGTTCTTGGGCTTGAAAAAGGACCAAAAGCGTTTAGGCTGCCGCGCGAGATCTGAATCGAGGGAGCTGAAGTAAGTCTCACGGCTCTCACGTATAAGAGACTTGGCCTTTGCTCGTAATTCGCGATACTTCTGTTGTTGATGGTCAGTAGGAGATTTTTTTAACGTTGAGCGAGCAGCCTCCTTTTTCCGCAGAGCGTGGATGATTTCACTCGTGATCCAAGGCGGGGTGTTTTTTCCTTTAATCTTTTTGGTTGGAATAAAATCCGAGACTGCGCTCATAAATGCGTCCTTCCAAAAAGTCCAGTCAGAGTTGATGTCGTCGCTGTCTTGAATAAGATTGCATAAATTCAGGGCTTCAAGAGCTCCTCTGAGACCGTCAAAGTCTCCATTACGATAGTCGTACACTGTTCTTTTTACTCTATGGGTAGCTTTAGTAGAGGCGTGAAATTCAAAGGACACTGTGCCATGGTCCGTGAACACGTCCGATTCTTTTGGACTGAGCACCTCGCGTACGCGAACACGGTCCGGCACATTCGTAATTACAAGATCTAACACCCTGTCACGGCGGGTGGGAATAAAGTTTAATTGTGTTAAAAAATGGTCGTTAAGAATTTCTAAAAACGCCACCTCTTTTGTGCCTCTGGTGTTTTCTAGCGAGTCCCGAGAGATCTTGGACAGGTTCAGGTCGCCACCATATTCTCATAGGTTTCAGAAGCATGATCAAGAAAAATATTAAATTTTTCCAACCAGCAGCCTGTATCATCTTCGGGATCTGGCCAATAAATCGAGCAAAACAAAACTTTCTTATTGCAAAAAGTAGTCATCTCAGGGCACACAAGCTCTAAGTCCTCCAAGTTTTCTGAGTCCGGCAAACATTCCCGCGTTGATTTGAAGGAGTTAGCTTTGGCAGCAATAAGAACGCCACCACTATTACGATCCTTACGGTCTTTCCTATAGACAATAAAGTCAGAAAGCGGGAAAAGTTCTTGGTCGAGGATGTTAGCATTCAGCCAGGTTTCACTGATTAATACGATGTCGGCGTGTTCGGAACAGACTAGATCTTGAATCCGATCTAAATTGCTCACTCTTGAAGTCCCAACTTTATGTTCCGATTTCATGCTTCTGGCGTTAATCACAAGGCCTTTGAACGGGACACTAGGACCTCCAAACTGCGTTCTCTTTGTGATTGTAGGTCCAGGCTGGCTAATAATATCGCCACAGAGCAGCAACAAGCCGATAATGAAGCCGCTAGAGCTGTAAAAGTAGCGGTGGCGAGTCGGCACGAAGCGATTGTTTCCACTCATGGCCGAAGGTTGATAAATCGAAGGTTTAAAATATTTCCATGCCGCGAACTCGAATCCCTCTACAGACCTCCTCACAAACGCGATATCATTCTCCATCGATTTAAGGATGATTAATTGCGCATAAAAGACCAGGAACAGTAAGGCAACGGAGAAACCTACGGAGCATACGTGTATACGTCCAGCCGCCATTTTGTAATATGTACGGCTGGTTCTCAGACTCCCTCTTCCTTTTTGAAATGCTCGGCACCTGGCTTTCTTAAGTTATAAAAATGTGCATATAAACTTGACATTATTTTTTTACTCGGTTGCCAGTATGGCAATCCCAGTTGGAAAATGGGTAAAATGTCTTTGTTTTGTTTTCTTTTTTTTTCCGTGTCGGTAGAAGTCTTGCCTGTCACTCCCCTGCTAAGTGGGGATTTTTTGAAGTTTGCGGGAACCAATTTTTGCGATGCGAATTGACAGAAATTTCCGCCGGGAAATAATTTTTGATGTTTTCTTTTCAAGCAGCAAAACTATTTTCAACTTCTATCAGCAATCACTCTTTGGTAAAAAACACCTCAATAATTGAGAACGGGTGGGAGAAATGTGGCATCCTGGAGGCCTTAGAAAATGGTTAACGTTACCTTGTGATTGACTGTTTTGAGTTCGTTTCTTCACAGGCGGCCCAGACGTTGTTTGAGATTTACATACGTGACAGTATTGCATTACGTTTTGAGCCATTTAAGAGAATGTATGAAACGGTTCGAAAATCGCTCTAAATTCAACTTGTAGTAAAGGATTTAAATAAAAGAAACTTACGTTAGTCTGCTCTTGAGTTATTTTGAAGTCTTTGTGGCGGCTGAGGCGTTCTAAAGTCGTTCTAAAGCCATTTTGACGATTTAAACTTTTCCAGGTTTGCTTCCCATTAAAGTGAAAGGCTGGCGACCTGGTCGGCCGACGGTTTGAACTCGAAGCTCCATAAATTCCACTAAAATGCTCGGAGCTCGCCAAAACTCCCTCACGGCAGCCATCGATAATTCCTCTTTCTAGTTGCCTCGCCTCGGATCCCAAGGTTCATCTTATCCGCTCGAAAAACGCTCCTTTTCGAACGCTGGCTGCCCATTTCTGCTTCATTTTGATCCGTTACGAGTGACCTTGGCCACGGATTTCAAAATCGTTGGCTTAGCGACCACCTCCAACACGACAAAGTCGCTCTCAACCGTAGGGAGGCACAGGTCTATTTGCTCTATGCAAATTTGACGGTATCAGAGTCCCTGGGGAAATTACACCGGAAACGGTGGGAAACTCGCCGCTTGCAGCGAAGTATAATGAGTCAAATATTACCATGCTAACAAGACAGTTGCACGTCGTTGCTGTTCGTTGGTCAGTTCTACTCCAGAGCACTATCTAGTGGCATTAATTTTTAGACCTTTTGGCATTCCCATTTCTGCCCACCAAAACAGTGCTTTTTAGCGCTAAAATTGCTCAGTAGGTCTCAGTAAAACAGTGCTTTTTAAGCGCTAAAGAAAAGCACTGTTTCTGAGCGATTTTAGCGTTAAAAAGCACTGTTTCACTGAGACTTATTGAGCGATTTTACCGCTGAAAAGCACTGTTTTACCCCGAGTGTTTTACTAAGCGATTTTAGCGGTGACTTTAGCGCTTAAAAGCACTGTTTTACTGAGACCTACTGAGCGATTTTGGCGCTGAAAAGCACTGTTTTGCTGAGCGTTTTTAGCGCTGAAAAGCACTGTTTTGGTGGGCAGAAATGGGAATGCCAAAAGGTCTAAAAATTAATGCCACTAGATAGTGCTCTGGAGTAGAACTGACCAACGAACAGCAACGACGTGCAACTGTCTTGTTAGCATGGTATTGGTAATATTTGACTCATTTTACTTCTCTTCTCTTCTCTTCTCTTAATTTCCCCAGGGACTCTGATACGGTACAATTTGCATAGAGCAAATTGACCTTTGCCTCCCTACGGTTGAGAGCAACTTTGTCGTGTTGGAGGTGGTCGCTAAGCCAACGGTTTTGAAATCCGTGGCCAAGATCACTCGTAACGGATCAAAATGAAGCAGAAATGGGCAGCCAGCGTTCGAAAAGGAGCGTTTTTCGAACGGATAAGATAAACCTTGAAATCCGAGGCGAAGCAACTAGAA
>NC_090876.1:41343090-41373090 GCF_036669935.1 Montipora foliosa
TGTATTCGAGAAAAATAAATTCCAAAAACGCTTATTTTGGATTTCAAATTTCCCGGGCGCCGCCATCTTGAATAATTGTGACGTAACTTGGTTGCCCTATTGTTCCAGAACAATCGCTCTTTGTATCAGAACAATAAAGCAACCAAGTTACGTCACAATTATTCAAGATGGCGGCGCCCGGGAAATTTGAAAGCCAAAATAAGCGTTTTTGGAATTTATTTTTCTCGAATACAAACGCTTTCATTGGAAAAAGATTGAGCAATTCCAATTGTAAACATCATGTTCTGTGGTTTAAAGTTATTTTGTTGTTTTAGTGGAGGTTCCCTTTAAAATGTCTACGCTTTTCATGGGCTCGGGAGGTGCGGGTTCTGCTTTACATGGGCATCTCAGAAGGATTTTCTTTCGTCACTTGATTCAAGTTAATTTCAATTTAATGTAGAATTACCAAACACGACATTGCAAGCCTAGAAGCTTTGCGAAGAGCTATGCGGATAATTGATTTACATCCTCCTAACACAATGTCTTTGCTGAAATATGAAATCACCTAAAGTATTTTCCATGCAAGTTAATTTTAGTGAAGTTGAAATACATAATATTTCTCGTTATTGAAAACCATTTTGAACGGTCTTGCATCTTTTTCTAAGGCATGACAACAGCTCGGTCGTTTCCTGTTTTCCTTATCTTCCAGGTCCCAGATGTCGACCATACCGCATCCAGGCCTAAAGAGAAACCAAATCAGTCAATGACACCTAAGCTTTAACTGACAGACGACCAACAATATCACGACTTAGTTGACCAATCACATCAACGATCAGAGGGTTTATACCATTCACAGACGTTACACAAATCATTTGACTCAAAAGACGACCGCGCAGGTTGCCGAAACGTCAGTCAATGCCATCCTAAACAGTTCCTTCTGCGGACTGCACTCACGCGGACGATCGTACATCGCTTGGTTATGAAATCGAAACAGTGTAAAAAAGCCTTTGGGGCAGCAGGGTTGGCGCAGTGGAGAGAGCAATCCCATTCCACTAAGGTGGCTCTGGTTCGATAACTGGGCTAAACGCCTACTTGAGTTAAGTTTGTTGGTTCTCTACACGTCTCCGAGATTTTCTTCTGGGTAGTCCAGTTTTCCCCTCTCAGCCTCAGCAAAAAGAAACATCTTATTTGATCTTCTTTAATTCGATTAAATGTGACTCCCTAAATTTTTGTTCAAAACATCACCATAGCAGTTATGACACAGCCATGGAAAAAAATCACCAATGATAGGAACATCACCATAGCAGCAATGACATAGCCATGGAAATGTGGCAGCGTCAACACTAATGGAATGAAGGGTTCACAACAAGAGAATGTGAGGTGAGAGAACGAATCCCTGTGACCCATAATTATTATCTTAACTTTATTTTTTGATTGCGCCCATGCTACGAAGTTTAGTTTCATCTGTTCCCATGAACGCGCGGTACACATTTTTTCGGTAGTAACTGACCAATAAGGTGTCGTCTTTGAAATAACCACGCATTATGACACAGAACTAACAATAGATGTCATGTAATGTTTATCGGAATAGGGCCAAGTATGATGGCTTCGCTCCCTTCCGTCTCCGTTAAAGCCTTCACCACCGCCCCACCCAAAAGAATGACACTTGTACATTTTTACTCTGGCTAACACCTTATAGCTCTAGTTTACTATAGTGGGGGGGGGGGGGGGGGGATGAGGAGTGAGGGGGGAGGGTTAAACCCAGGCTTGACTTACTTGGGTCTTCCCCGACACCACTGTGTGTCAATAACCACATGTGTAACTTGCATTGAATTCAGTGTCTCCCATACAACAGCAGGAGGCTTCCGACTGAAGATCTGGTAGACTTTGTGCGTTCGTTCCCTGTAATAAGAAAACGAAGTCCCTCACTAACAGGCCACTCATGAAGACCGATGGCGTAAATTAGCTGCACAACTATCTTGATAAAGGAAAGGTTACGTTTATACAAACGTTGGCCGTGTAGCACTTATATTTTAAACAGAATTAACTGACGAGAGTGTAGTGTAACGTGAAGTGCTAGATTTCTATCCCATATGAACCATGTGAGCGTTAGCCCTACTGATGGAAATGGGCCCACACAAGGACAGAGAAAAACTCTGACCAGGGTGGGAATTGAACCCAGGGTGGGAATTGAACCCACGCATTCTCCGCTTCTCCCCAACTTTAACTTTAATTCGCGTCAGAGACAACTGAAATCACAAAGTGTCCCGTAAACCCTACCCTTCAAGTAAAACCAAGCGGCGGAATTTATCCTAACGCAAAACACATGGACCTTTAGATCGGAGTACGAGGACGACTACGAGTACGTGTTTTCCGTACTGAACATGCGCATAAGGTTTGGAGGCCGACGTTTTTCGAAATGCGCATGCTCAGAACAGAAAACTCGTACTCGAAGTCGTTCTCGTCCTCCGATATCTAAAGGTCCCAATAGCTCATTTCCGAGTTGCTGCACGCCTCAGTTTCAAGGCGAGTCCTGGTGCACAACCATTCAAATGGAAATGAGTTGAGTATTCTTATGCAAATCAAACTCATTTCCCTCACAGTAGTTGAGCACCAAGACTCACTTCGGAACCGAGACAAACAGCAACTTGGAAATGGTCATTGCTGTCTAAGGTCGTCGATCGTAAACTCCCCTAATGCGAAGAAACGCGACAATCACAGCCAAGCGGTGCGCAAAGGACCCACCCTCGAGCATCGGAAAAATGTGTCACCTTATCCCAACGTCTTCATAGTGGGGATGATTGACTATCGCTCTTCCTGTACACAGTTTGACGGTAGCCATAGTTGGCATGGCTCCAGCAAACACGGAACCTGGTGAACAAAAACATAAAATGAAACAACTAATGATTCTTAAATCACGGCATATCCAAAATATACGGCTCAACCAGGACAAATACGCTAAACCGATGTATGTCGCGTTTGAAAACCAGAGAAAAAAGCCGGTCTCAACACAACTAAAAGAGAAAAATCGAAGCGTTCTTTCGGTTCAACAAAGCCGCGTGTACATGACAGCGAAATAACTGGCCTAACTAACTAAAATCGACAGAAGCGCTTCTGATGGGACAAAGACACCTGTGGCGTCGTCGATCAATATGGATTAAAATAAAAAACCGTCGTTCGGCACAATGCAAAAACAATCAAATTTTTCGGAAAGGGAAAATTTCTCCATGCATCGTGTGAACGTGCTTCTCATTTTCTGGTTTGATATTCATTTCTCTCAACTGGTTTAAATCAATGGAACCCATCGCTCGAACCCATGACCGTGCGACTGCGCTGCACTTGCTCTACCATATGAGATATCAAGCCATCTTGGGGCTGGTCACTTGTGAGTTCGACCTCTATCCCAATTTCAATTTCCGCAGTTCAAATATGTGAACATTTTCTTTATTCTACAAAACTCAATACATACAGTCACTTAAATATTACCAGAGGTCTCGATCTGCGATGGAATTCAATCTATCAGTTTTTCAGTATTATCTGTTCTTAGAACGGCTACTGCTAGATGAGTTTTGCGGGAACAAAACGTGGCGGTATTGTATTCCCTGCACGCTCCACGATTTTGCATTACGCACACGCAATCCCTCCTGCGGCTATTTGGTTGCAGGCCAATCAGAGGCGTTGTGGTCATCAGGCCCAATCTGATTGGCCATAATTTGGCGGGATCCATATTCTAAATTTACAGTACACTGTACTGATGAGCCAAGGCCAAATGAGAAGGATCTACACTTCTGAGTTATGGCTTTCTGATAGACCGAATGCATAAATGGCGGCCATAAAAATATTCTTTTTTTTTCTTTGTGCTAATTACACCCACTAGCCTCGTTAGCAGGGACAAAATACAAAAGAAATGTTACTTTAGAACGAGGCTAGTTGGTCTGATTACCACATGAACAAAAGAACAATTTATTAGTCACCATTTATGCATTCGGTCTATATTACATACAAAAAAAATAATTTTTGTGTCAAGAAAGAATACATATAAACGTACGTAACAGCATCAGACAAGAGAGAAATGTTCTAATACCGAGCAAAATCATGACGATAAACCGTCGATCTATGTGTCGGTTAAGAGGCATTTGATTCCTGGAATAAAATCAAAGGGACTTTACAACAATAGGTGGACTCACTCTTTGGAGTTTTTGCGTTGATCCACTCGACCTGAAGGGAAAAACAAAATGACCAGATATCCCCAACAACAGCTTCATAAAATTTGGGTGCATCATTTTAGTTAACAAAGTGTCTGAATGACCAGCAGCCGGTCAAGATTACCAAATTATTGAATGAATGAAGTACATGTATATCTCAAGTGTGGGCAAGAGAAAATGAGGGGACAGAGAGGGAGGCTCCCGGTCCAGCCCTTAGGATATGTCATGTCCACGAAACTTATTTTTAGACTAGCGGAAGTCTTTGTTCTAGCGGAAGTCTGACTTCCGAGACGTCCGCATGCAGGCCAACCTCGGTCTGATGTTTGAAAGAAATTAAATATTAATCATCCTTTCACGTGCGCCGCCATTTTCTCTTTTCACTAAGAACCTGTGAGCGAGGCAAGACTGCATGCGGACTTCTCGGAAGACAGACTTCCGCTAGAACAAAGACTTCCGCTCGTCTAAAAATAACTTTCGTGGACATGACATATCCCGGCCAACGCCCTGAGCCTCCCTCTCTGTCCCCTCATTTTCTCTTGGTGTGGGTTATAGATGGAAGATAGAAGTGATCCTCGCACATATCTGGACAATTTGAGCAACTGTCTGTCACAGACACCTGAAAATTTCAGGCGGCTCCAACTGGATTCCAACCCATGACCTCTGCGATGTCGTTGCAATGCTCCATCAACTGAGCTACGAGTCCGCACAAACAGAGTGTTTTCACATGACGTCACGGCGGCCATGTTGGTGTTCCAAAACAAAGAAATGGCGGCCATGATGGTGTACCAAACTAATCCTCCGGGAATTGAACTCTATTTTTATGCAAATACTCTCCTTTGTTTCAGTTATCCAATATGGCTGCTGGTCACGTGAGTGAAAACGCTCTTAGGCCGTTTTCGAAATATCAATATTCAGCTTGATAGTGAGGCAGTGAGGATAAAAACAATAGAAACGTTGGAATGAATGTGAAAAATATTTACACATCATCCACTTCCCTTTGTCTTCGTCCTCTAAACCTCTCTTTCAAGCTGAGTTTTAATATATCGTCGAAGGCCTATTACTAAATGACCAGCATGTTTTGGACACGTATTTCAAAGAGCAATGTTCACTGTTTAAATACATGACCGCCAAATTTCTTTTAATTCAAATTTGCCAACTAACAACGAAAGCCATTGACTCCGCAGGGATCTAGCCTGGAAATACTGAAATGGTAATGGCTGGTAATCGCTGAAGCGCTGATAAACAGTCTTCAGGGTGGTGTTTACATGATACCGAGGTGACTTTTGTACCGGCGCGAGTTAGCTCCAGTCCCCTCTCGTGGCTCTGTATTCCTTTACCACCAGAAAATGTCATACCGGAACGAGTCATACTGGCGTGAGTTCACCCTAGTTGATGCACCAGAGCGAGAATTTCGCTCCGGTACGAGTCATTTAAATGACGAACAGCCACTCGCTTCGGTATAAACTTGACCTCTGGGTGGACTGGAACGGGTAGCGTGTGCGTAAATTTTGTCAATCCAAAATGGCACGTATTTAATCAACGTCAAGTGTGCTTTCAAGTAAACATGACGTGAAACCGTGACGTAGGTATCACGTAAACCTGGTACGAAATCAAGTAGTCACTCGCCCCGGGGCCATTCTCGCCAAACTAAGCGCACAATTCAAAAGTCCATATGACAAGCAAGCGGTCAAAGTTTGAAATTCCTGTCGTAGGTCACTTTTTAAACGGCAAAAAATCGGTAAATCTACATCTCGAACTCTCAGTAAGAGTCGGTATTCAAAGAGATTAAAAGATGTCAACGGATGTGGATTCTTGGCCGAAGGTTGCATGTATAGTTACGGTCGATCACGGCAAGTTCATGTTAAATGACGTTTTGTTTGCGTTTAGGTATTCGTGGCTAATCGGTAATCGACCCTACTTTCATCGACTTAAGTGTTGATACATCTCAGCAAACATAACCCCTACAGAGCACAGAAGCGTTGTTAAATGACTGGTACTGTACATCAATGACCACCCCCTCCCCTGTAGAATGTTGTTAATGGTAATAGTAATGGATTTATATACTACACGTATCACATCAGTCTCGTGGAGGTTTGCAATTCTGTGAGATGGACCACCAACACCGGAGGTCTTCCCCCTCACCACTTTTACACGGTTGCAACAATGAAAAGGGGGAGGGAGGTGGCGGGACGAAACAGTAAGACCGGGGATTGCGGAATTTGCGCAGAGGACGCAAGCGACTCTTTTCGGGGAGTATCTCAACAATTTTTTTCCCTGACTGTAGACTTTTGGTTTCTCACCAGTTCCTCTTGTTCCGGGTTATTGTATTCTCCCTGTGTAGCCTGAATATAAAACAACACAGCGATTAAGAGTTACAGTCAACCCTCCAGGTGTCCGGTTTAGGAAGTTGGTAATAGTAATAGATTTATATACTACACGTATGCCCGCTGACAATTCACCAAGGCTGGGGTTGAAATTTGCGCAATATCCATGAGTATGGGCAAACAAGAAACGAACTATTTTTGAAATGTGTGTTCTTCATTGGTAATTGTTGTGGAGCGCTTCGGCCAAACCCCTGTCGGACAGAAACGGACAAAAGAATAAACAAAAGCTAAGCTGGGGGTTGCGGCCAAGAATGGCACCTTCCAAGTGACAGAGTGAATTCCAAGGGAAGCAATGATAACAACAGCCTCAAGCCAAGATTGAATGGAAGTGGGACGTAGGGGGAGGGGGTGAGAGAGCACACCCCTGCCCTACTCAGGGGTGCCTGCTGCTGCAAAACTGCACACAGTTCATTACTACCTATCACAAAATCTTATCTTCTAGGGAAAAAATACGTCAGTTACTGACAATGATCCGACCAATTCCTGACTTACAAAGGCCATGTGTGTTGAAGTCACACAAAACTCGGAAGTGCGGGAGCAGTACTAACAAGTGAAGTCCCGGTGAATTTGAAGGAAAGCAACTTTGCTCATAGTTAATAGAGGGGAATGGTTAGGAAGCTCGGCAAACATCAAAGGAGCAAACAAAGATGCCAAGATTTAGGTTGGAAAGTCCACGACCGTGCACAATCTTTTGCTTTGCGCTCATACACTATGCATGAATTACGTCACCAACACGTTTCTATTGGTTAGTTCCTCAGTACGGAGTAAACAACTATTGTGTTTTGTGCACGGTCAAGGCCAGAAAAGAGAACAAAAACCTACAACAAAGAAAGTTGTCGTGTTTCATAACCATTCCCCTCTATTAACTATGCTTTGCTTTACCGAGTCTACAGAGTGTTAAATCCGCGCAGGCTCACACAGTACTTACAAACTGCCCTTTAAGGTTAACGAGTCCTTGTACTGACATAGCAGCTATCAGCATAATAACAGCTGCTTGATGTTTCTTCTTATCACAAACTGACGAAAATAACTGAAAAAACAAAGTTAACGAAGAAAATGCGAAATAAGGACCACAACAGTAGAATTCTGTCCGCAAGAATAACTGTAAGCTACAAGACAAGAACAAGCAATTCAGTGGTTACATTTCTCCTAGCTAAAATAACCTTTTAACCTAGTTTCTCCAAGAAACAGAGGCCAGTCCTCAATCCTTGCTGGTGTGACGACATTTCGATGATATAGCAAAATGTGTTAGAAGACTGCTCGGTGCCAGTGTGAGTTTGTAAGCCACAAAGTCATCATTTTATTTAAGTCTAAGGCTTACACAACAAAACACTGAAAAATGCTCTTGCGAAGAAGGTAAATCACGAATGAAATAAAATTCAAATATTGCATTTTGTGACAGGGGAAAACTGGAGTGTTCACAAAAAACCCCTTGAAGGAGAACAAAAAGCCATCAAGAAATTCAACAGGTTACGTTGGAACGGAACAAATCCGTGAACGTACGACGATTGCACTCGTAACAAAGAAATTAACAGTAAAGGAGTTTTTTATCTTCGTCTCTGAGAAGCTTCAAACTTCACGCTTCCCGGGGTAAAGCTTTAACTTGCAAGAACTTTGCTGTAGAGGTGAAAGCGCTCGCTCACGTTTCACTCAAGTGTCCCGTGAGTAATATCCTTCCTCTACATGCGTCATACGCTTGCCTGAGTTTGTTGATTCTCTTCTCTGCTCCGAGCGGAGAGTTGACCCCTCCCCTTCCTTCGCGGCTTCGCCGCTTGCTTGCGCGGTTTTCGCAAAACTGACAAAAATCGCTAATCATGCAGTATAAAAAACAAATAAACGCAGAGTACCTGTCTAGAAGCTAAGAGTGAAGCCATAACACACAGCGCTGGCGTACCAAAAAGTTTCAATCGCATGATGATAACTGCCATAGCAACAAACGCTAATGATTGCAGCACATGGTAGAAATGCTGAGAATGAATAGAAAAAAAGAGTTCGTACCTATTTAATGCGCCCTCAACTGATGAACATCGCAAACAATGGAATTACGTTTTATCATCAATAACTGCACATCCCACAACCAGTTGCAAAAATGTCGAGACATCTTGTGTGAAAAAAAAAGCGTTTACCGACGTCATAGGATGGCCGAGAAGAAATGTTGTGCAAAAAAACAAATAGCCCCCCTTCCCCGATTCACTGTTGTTCATCTAAGTTGCCAGAAACATTGCAAAGGGTGGGCGGGATACATTATCTTGTATCGCATGGCCTTAATCATGCGCAGTTGCAAAAAAAGACGTAAAACTATCTGGAACGAGAATCGAACTTACGACGCCGCGTTTGGGCTGCACACTGCCTTGCAATTGAGCAACCAAGCTATCTGGGAGCTGGAAAATTGCGCCGGAACCTGAGGTGTATCCCAAACTAGGTAGGAAATAATTACCAAAGTCGATGTTCGTTGAATGCATTTTTACTATGCAGCCTTCTTGCCAACGGTTAAAGTTGTTTTGTTGGTTACGATAGTAGTTTCCGTCGATAATAAGGTCATATTGTTCTCTCTCTCATACTGACAGAAATGCGGATATGGGCGTAAACCTTTTACTTGACAAAACTGTGCGTACTTAACGACATTTAATCATCGTTCACTCTCTCTTTTGAAAACTCTTAAATCTGATTTCAAGGAGGTATCAACGAGATCACGTGAAAACAAAACCATAAAATTCGGCGTTACCTCTGCAAAAGGTTTCAAATTAACTTCTGTCCTGAAATGAAAAAAAAAAACATGTATCAAAATAACCAATTCAAGAGACAATTGTCAATGCTCAGATTCTTAAGAAAATGCAAACTAGTCAGAAAAAGAACGGCATGACTTTCATGTCATGATTTTTTAATCATCGCAGTAGTAAACGTTACTTGAGCGGTAATGAAAGGAAAACCTGAAAGGTTTGGGCTTTGGACCTTTGGATCATTGAAATTGCGAACGTTATTTAAGCAGTAACAAAAGGCGTGACTTTCAAAAGAAAAGCAGTGAGAGTTGTATCAAAACGAAGTTCCTTCAGATTTGCTATCAGGTCACTGAATACATGTAGCAATAGGCAACTTTCACGATAGCGCATTTGACTACAACTACCAGATTCAGTTAGTTTTTCTTTTCTTACTTAAATTTTGTTTTTCCCAGCGGGGTAAAAATAACAATAGCTCTAATTAGCATGAGACAAGCAAAACCTGAAGGATTCTGGTACTTGTAGTCAAACGGCGTCATCATAATTCGCGTGATCTGCATCCATGCTGTTTTTCCCCGAAACAAAAGAGACTAAATGCATACAAATAGAGCTTTGTTCCCGGGAAAAATCAGCATAACCACATGACCACCATTAAGCTATGTGCTATACGATTGTCAGTTGAGGCTACCTGGCAAAGCAAACCAGCGCAGGAAACATTCACAGATTTATTAATTTGTCGTCAATTAGTCTTTCGTCATAACAAAAGGAACTAGCCTCTACATGTTGCTTGTGTTTATGTTTGCATCACTCGTGAAAACTAGACCCGCCTCCTGTGTTCTTCAGTTTTAAACATCAACAATACAGGCAACCTTTTGCTAGTTGCTTCCTACCAGCAACCCATAACCACGAGGGAGCCTCCAACTCCAAATATTAGGTCAAGCTATTTTTAGACGAGTTCTTAAATAACATTTGGCTTGCACAAGTGACCATTCTTAATCCTATGGGTGAAAATCACTCGTGCAAAACTTGAGATTCGCTGGAAAGGTCTGGTTTCCCGGGAAAATCAATCCAAAAATAACTCCATCTGTGGAAACGCAGTTCCACAAATACGATGAAGTAGTAAGCTTCCAGTCATGGTCTCCTGGACTTTCCTGGTTCCTACCTGTAATCCTTCCTTTCATCCACATCCGATTCGGAGTCAGATAATTTAGCTTTAGTCGGCATGCGTTTGGAAGTGTTCCAAGTCTTCCATTCGTTTCTAAGAACCTGGAAACATCATAAAGAACCAAAATAATTGTCAATGGAACAAAAATTAAGCAAAATGAAGCTCATTTTTGTACAGACTTTCCGCTTAATTTGGAAATTTCTTTCAATTTTAATCAGTTAGGTTGTTCTACTGGGAATCAGCAAATTTTTTCTATCTTTTGGGTGTAAGAAAAAGAGATCATACAAATTATTCCATATTGGTCACCTTTTTAAAATTCCTTTGTTTGTATTCGGAAAAAAATTATCAGAAAAGTGGGAATTGCAGGCAAAAAATTGCGCCGCAATGGAGTGCAATCTCGGACAGAACTCGTTGCGAAAATGTGACACACCACTATAATTTGACCATTCGTTAATTTGCCTGTAAAATAGAAGATTAACTTCTCCATACTCCCTCCCCCTAATCCAATCTTGGTTTAGAAATGGCCAAAGGCTTGCACAGTATTCCTCACCACATTATCAACATTGGTATGGGGGAGAGGGGTGGGGACGACGAATAACCTTTGTTTGTGAGTGCATGTGAAGGTTTGTCCAAGATTGTAGCTTTGTTCAATGAAAATATTATTTCCTGTTACTGTAATAATTTTGCGATTACTCCAAGTTGCTCGGAATGGCGAATATGAGTCCACATTCCAATAATAAAATTGGTAAGAACGGTGTAGATATTTAGAGAGAAAACTGAAAACTCATCGTCAAGTGCTCTCGTCCTCCACGTGACCTCAAATTTGATCATTTCACGTCGTTGTGAAGACGAGAACGATAAAGAAATGTATCAAAATGTAATGCGCACTTGCAGGGCGTGCAGAACTACTGTTTTTGCTAATTAAACCTATTGTTATGTGGCGTTCTCTTAGCCGTCGTCGTGGTCCTTGCTTAAAGTCCCTATTAATTTTGCAGTGAACCAAGTTGAAAAAAAAATTGTTGGTCAAAATGAGACAAACGAAATTTTAAAATAAGCCCATTACCCGGAGTCTACATCCTCTGAATCAACTCTGTCCCGTATCTTTTGGGTGTTTCACAATAGCCAATCATAAGAGACCTATGGTCAGGCATCAGTTGATTATATTACATACAACACACCCAAAATACGAAGGTTTTTCAAAATATAGCTGTTCTAACAATAAAAGACACACGATAGGGTTGACTCAAGAGTACAATACGTACAGTGCTGTAAGGAACTGAGCTACGGGTAATGGGCTTCTGATAGTATACATCTGTATTATTTACCTTCATGATAACAGTACTCATAGAAACAACAGCAGCAGGCAAGACCAAGGTCTTGGTCAATTTTCCTGGAGTCTGATTAAAAGGAAAAAAATGATACTATTAAGCTGCCTTTAAAAAGCTGGGGTATTTCACGCTTCTCTCGTGCTTAGAAACCGCCTGCGTGCATCCCGAATTACCAGCGGTTGCAAGCTGTGAGAAAAGCGTGCGCATTTTGCATACAATAGAGCACACGTCATTTCTTGTCAGCATAGCCAGCAGAACATGGGCAAAATGTAAATGCAAAATTGACCAATCAGAGCACATGTTGTCTCAGAATTTTGTGTGAGACTTTCTCCCACAACGAAATGGCCCTAAATTAAAACTTCTCACAAAGATTAAAAACAGGTTTTTCGAACAAAAACTCGTCAAGTATGGCATTTCTTCGTTTTTTTACTTCCAGATATTTCCAGAGACTTCTAAAGATTTTTAGCATTCTCAGCAATTAGACAGTATAATCCTCCTCAAAATCGCTGAAAACATGGTGGGGGAATTTCTAGAGAGAGACAAAACAACCCGAAGACATCAATTTATATGTTACCAGCAACCCAACCAAGTATCATTATAGCCTTTAGTAACTCTTTATTTCCAACAATTTAAGTCTGGAACTCACTACCTCTAGACGTACAGTGTAGTGTCTGCTATAACGTAATCTACCTTTAAACAGCCAGCCTTGCCTGTTTTTAAATCCCTCAAGGTACCTTGGCCTAGACTGCAGTTGCACTGAGGCCTTAAAATGGTGCTGGCCTAACTCTTCCCCATGCCCTATTGGAAAAAGCTACATTTTGGGAGTAGCTCCTCTGAGTTCTAAGTTACTGTTATGTACGTCATTCAGCAAGGGGTGTTGACGATGTAAAATCCAAGCCGCCTATTCCTATCCCGCCTATCAACATCGCTCGTGAATTTTCAGCCCTATGCAACCATATCTGCTCACTGGTCTTCGAAGAGAATACACAATATATTGACTTCAACTGCGAAGAGCTACAGCTAACTCAACTAGCTGCAATTTGTTATTCGAGGACACTCACCTCTTGATCCAAAAAGTCAAATTCCGGAGCGCATGTATACAAAGATGTATCGAAGTTCCTGAAGTTGGTGAACTTGGAGCGCAAGATACTTGCTATGTGTGCCTTAATATAAAGAAACAAAAAAAAGCACTGTTAAACGTTTGGCTATCTCATTTTCCAGAAGTCATTACACCACCTAAGAATAAATAAATCTTTCTTGGAGTTTGCATACATATGGTATCGCCTGTACCGTACAAAACTCTCTGAGCTATAGATCCACACCGTCGAACGTTATCATTAAAAGTTCAAAGTTCAATCCCCTCGTGAACTGAGCCATATTCTCCTTAGACATCAATTTAGGTACTTCATGTGCATGAAAGAAAGATTCTTGAACGGAAACCTGGAATTTGAAAACGAAACCAAGTCGGTTCCAACAGTCACAAAATATTTGCTTCAACTTGGCATAAACGTATGGTTTACTTACGTCATCAGCAATCCCAAGCATTTTTGCTGTAGCAAACTTGATTCCCACAGTCCCCACAACAAAAAGAACACCTTGAGTTGCCTGAGAAGATCCAAGACAGTCTTTTTAGAAAGACTCATGACAAATGTCTTGGATACTCCTGTCGGTCAGTCAGTCAGTCACCAACCCAACCAGTCAGCATGTCGGTCAGTCAAAACTGAGAGATAAACAAATTAAGCTAGTTCTACATCAAAGATCTTAAATTCACCTGTCAAATTTGATAAATCAAAGCGGCAAGCTATAACAACACAACGCTACATGTATGTGTTTGATCAGACGTACATTGAATGTTCTAAATTTAGTACTATTATAATAGCAACGTCATCAGAAATAAGAATTCGTGTTTTTTTTTATCATTTCCTAGTTGCTCCAAATCCCCCAAGATTAAAACTACAACAAACAATGTTTTAGCACCCTGATATCCACTATAGGAAGTTTTTGGGGTCATTACATTTTTAAACTAAACTATCTATGGCATGTGAGCAACTTTTTACTGGTACTGTAGCAAAATTTTACTCTTATTTCGAAACAGAGTCAAATGAAACTTACCTAATAAAAAAGTGACACCAAGGAAATGCAATAAACATACTAAGTTATGTCCTTCAAAGGCCCACGTTCACCCTACAAGCACTGCGTGCCGTGGAACAATTTTCATACATATGAAAATCCCGCCAAAGCTGAAATTCATCCAATCAGATGGCTATGATAAGCAATGCGAATTTCCATAACAAAAACAAACGGTCAAAAAGCCTGTCAGTTGAAAGTGGGCCTTTAAGTAATAAACTGCAGAGTTGTATACATGTAAGGTAAAGTCTGCTACAGGCCTAGAAGGCCCATCAGGCCGGCGCTTACTTCCGGTTTCTGTAGCATGAAGCGACTAGGAGTACTTCTACTCCCTCCTGGATGGGATGCCAATACATCGCAGGGTTATCCCCAGTATTAAATTTGCTGGTACCCATTTATACACCTGGGTGGAGAGAGGCACCTTGAGAGTAAAGTGTCTTGCCCAAGAACACAACGCAATGTCCCCGGCCAGGACCCAAACCTGGACTACGGAGTCAAGCACACTAACCATGAGCCCATCGCGCCAACCACATGTATACATGTTGGTCATCAAAAAAATAGTACTTACCCAAACGAGGAGCTGGTGTGGCAATTGATAAATATAAGGTTCAAGTTTGGCTATAATCTAAAAACAAAATGATAGCAAAGCCAATGATCAAGGGATGGACGTAACAAATGAACTTAAAAGTTCAGGGCCCGGTTGTTCGAAAGCCGATTAACGCTAATCCCAGATTAAAAATTAACCAAGGAGTTTATTTCTCTACTCCCAAATGTTGTACAACGCTGATATTTGGCAAAATTTTACATTAGACGAAGTCAAGCTTGAAAACCAAAAAATAACCAAAAGAAGCTTTCACCCAAAAGTTAAAAAGGCAAACCAAAGTTTACGCTAATCCTGGATTAAGTTAATCGGCTTTCGAACAACCGGGCCCAGGTATATTAAAATTAATAGCAAAGATCATTGCTGTGACCTAACATTGTTAATTTGCCAACTAGAGCATCACTGAATGCCGAAATATAAAGGGCCCCCAGCACATTTGAATAACAAAAACTGTTTATTAACAGATAAGTTCTTTATACTGCAACATCAAAAACAAGCAATTCACTGTTAGCTGATAATTCTTAGTCTAATTGTTTTAACAATTTTTGGTAACCACTATAGCTCAAGGACAAACACCAGAAACAACTTTGTTTTCAATCATATAAATAATTATCAGTTTATTCTTAGTGCATGTTTTAAAAACAACAGGTAAAGATTTTAACATCAAATTTTATTTCTTATACTTACTAAAGTTGTCATGAGGGCAGACAAGAAGAATGAACTGCAGGTGCAAAGGAAAAAGACCAGCAGTGCAGTAGTAACAGATATAAAAAAAAGAGTTTCACTGCTTCAAAACAGAGGAAGTAACCATTTAAAAAAATCTGTGGCATATTATAGAGGGGCATTGGCTTACAGTGTTTGTGAAGAGTTCTTGTCAAAGTTCAACAATTGTCACCTTGAACGTACGATGGTGGTTAAAATTGAAAATTGTTAAATTTTGACCAGAAATCTTCAATCCCCATTTGGTCATCTCGGACATTAGAAAATTTCAAACTCAGGCAAGCAACTGTCTTAGATCACTTGCCCAATGGAGAAGCATCCACTCAATTCTCTAATTTGTTTTTTTTGGAGCCTTGTCTTTCCAATTGCATGCATTCTTAGATCATGTTGTCCTTCTTCCTTCCATGTGTCGATTTTTGATCAGTTTAGAACTTGCTGCGGTTAGTTTGGATGGGATCCTTTTGTTTACCCTCCCCCCCCCCCCCCCCCCCCCCCCCCCAGGGTGGGCCGAGAGGTTTTGTTGTTATTGGGCTGCTACCCATCTTGCATCCTGCAGTGGTTTTGTTTAGTCGCAGTAAAGCCTCTCTCTGTCCAATTCTCTCAGACCACTTGCCCAATGGACAAGCAGCCACCCAATTCCCCAAATATTACTAGAGAATTCGAAAGATGACTTGCAACAAAAAGCATGAAGTAGTTTTCTGTTGTTGAAATTTGAACTTTTTTCTAGGCCTGGTAAAAGGAGAGAAAACCCATTTATAAAACTAATATCCAATCATTCATATAAGCTGATCTTTCAACATGTTTTAAAGTCTTCCTTACCTAAGAAGCATAGAATTTCCAAACTGGATTATAAAGTTTAATACATGCCCCACCTACAAGACAGTTGGAGTCCTTGTTATTAAAGTCTGAAACCCCAACAGGCTTCTTTTACACGACAATTTTTACACAATCTTAAACCTTACATGTAAGTAATGACAAATGTTATCAAATAAACTGTCCCAACAAGACGTTTGAACCTAAAGAGCATGGTAACTGAAGGATTAGGATCATTCATTTGAAACAGTGACGTGACCTGTAAAAGAAACCAGCTGACTAAAACCACTTTTGCATTCATTATAATTTGATTCAACACAGGCATTGGTGTTGGGTTAATTAATACAAGCCACGTGGTGCATAACAATTTATGCTGATTTTCAAAGCCTTGTGGATAGACTATTATTTGCTTGGGGGACTAAAATTTTCTATTCTGTTTTGTGTGCATTAAATCATAAATCAATTTGGTCAACGTTGTCTCAAAATTTGTCATTTTATAGTCAACTAGCTACATGCAGGCAGCTCTTCCGTGAAGAGCCATGAAAAGATGCACTGAACCCGAGAAACTAATTTAAAAATACTTCCTCTCAACCCTCTAGCAATGTTATCCTACTGTTCCCTGTTTGTCTAAATTGCCCTCCTATTCAATGTCTTTCCGATTTCTGTGTGGCATTGAACAAGTTAATATTATGATATTTAAGCAGAAACCCATAAGGGTTAAAACGTGTAATGGCCCCTTGTGTGCTGGAAAACAAGCTTCTGAATATTCAATTTGCTATGTACCATATTTGGAACAACAAGAGAGAAACATTCAACCAATCAGTTTGCAAGAACACCGTGATGCAATACCACCAATGTTCTCGCGCGAAATTAACTGGAGCGAGGGGTTTCCAAATATGGTACTTAGCACTGAATATTCAGAAGCTGTGAACCCGCGTTACACATTTCAACTCTTATGGGTTTGATATAAGTTATGATTATCAGAAGTGTAGCATGATCATCCACTATGGCAGGTGAGTGTGCTTCTGAGAAGGACTGTAAAATGACATTGACTGACATTTTGACAACCTCAGCAGAAGTCATACATGTATGACTCTTAATTGAGTTGAAACCATTGACAATTTTACATTCACTACGATGACAGAGCAAACAATTTGCTAATAACTACTAACATCAGTTGTAACACAAGCAATGTAGACCAATCACATCAACGACCGGAGTGTTTTACCATTTGTTGACTCCGAAGATGACTTCTGCTCAGAATGTCAATCAAAAAGTCAGTCAATGTTGTCCTAAACAGTCCATCTCAGAATTACATTCACACAGACAGTCATACTTCACTTATATGACATGACTCCTGGGTTCAAACAATTTACAATAATTAACTTACCAAAAGTCCACCTAAAATCACACAAAGTTTTTGTGATGTGATAAACTGAAGAAAGTACAGTCCAAACAATGCACATGTCTACACAAAAGGAAAGATACTATTTTCAGCTAAGAGCATCGAAAATGAAATTTAAAAAAAAATGGAAATTGAAACATATACATGTACATACCTGAGTTAGCAAGGCAAACTGAGCAAACTAAAAATTAAATAATAGAACACAAGAAAAAGTGAATTAGCAACAGTGTTGGCAATGTCAAAAAAAGTGCATCTTTTTGCTAGTTATATAATAACCAATAATTTGGCCAAGACATACAATAGATCAAAGATCAGTTGGTGCATGTCCAGTGCCACATTGGTATCAGACCAGCATTAAGACGTTAAATACTCATACCTGCCAAGGAATCATGAAAAAGCTTGTTGTTGCAGCAACTAATGATGAATGACGCCAATCAGCCTTTAGAGATCTATCAAGATCAAGATGTTTCAATGAGGTTAAATGCAGTTTAACTCAGTTAACAACTAGGATTGCAGTCAGTTGTTTTTAGTGGTTTTGCTATATTAATTTTGCACATCCGTTGGATTCCTCGTGCTTTGCGTGATACAGCTTATTCACTGGTGTGGCGGGAAGAAGGAGTATTTTGTGTGGAGCAGGTTAGCAGTTTTTTCCCTCCCTCCCTCCCCACCCCTCTACTTTCCACTGTTTATCAGTGTGACAGGTGCTTGTCTTTTCGAGGGTATGCGGGCCTCGATCATGGCTGACTTGTCAGGTTTTGCCAGCTACCTTTGTAGTCTCCATCTTGGAGCTGGCTGCCAATAGTGGAAGCTGCAGGATGACTCAGGCACCCAACCTCGACTTAACAACACAGTTGTTAAACATTAGAAACATTAATTTTTATATCATCACCATGGTCATTGCCACCGTGATGGCTGTCACAGTCACAGCCCCATTTGAAGTTGTCATCTTCATCACCACCACAATGATTGTCATTTATCATCGTTATCATAGCCTTGTCTCATACAAATGTTCAATTTTTTGAATGCGATAAACCTACTTGATAGTGAGAGTGACCGCTAGAAGTTGAAAGACAAGAAATGGATATGAAAAGCTCTCTCTCAATGGTGGGGTCCACATGACACGGGTGCTCTGTTGAGAAAAGAAGGTTGTAACTAAACAAAATCTTTAGCATACTAATGCTAATAAAAGTTAAACAGTTTAGAATGTGGGGAAAGTAGTTAAGTATAGAGAAAATACAATACAAGAGATTTGCTTGCTCACTTAATGTGGGTACTGTATTTAGTGATAAAATCTTGCAACAGCAATTCTTCAACAATAAATTAGCTAGCGTAAAATAAGAAAACAACAGGCAAAACTTTTGTTTCATGTGTTTATACTGTACATGTACATATACTGAGAGTAAAGCCTCTTTTTCTTTCAAGCCATGCTTAATATCATTCTAGCCTATCCAAAAATGCAACCTGAACTCATTGAGAAATTGCCAATACATGTGTACAGTCCCTTGTACTATAAAGCCAAAATAAAAATTTTAGATGGGAGCAAAAATTATTAAAAGTCTGGTGGAAATTGATATTATATGATTTTATATTAATAACAATAATATTATGATGGTCATACCTCACCATGGTTATAAAAGTAAGATAGAGTTCCTAATAGTCCACCCAAGATACTGCCACTGAAAAAAAAGAAAATGCAGTCTGAGTCACTTGTTTGCTCTTTTCTTAAAACCAGAACAAAAATAAAATATAAACTATTCTTAAATTTTCAATTCCACATATTGCATTCCTATCATCCTTAATAATATTGCCCATTACGTCTTGGTTTTCAGCTTCAATAACATATGCACTGGTCAATAAAATTTTTGTTGCCAAGTCGAAGATCTGGGAAAGCATGTGAACCTTCCAAGAAATTTTTCAACTTTGAGAAGTTGTTAAAATTTTAATAAAACAATGAAATGGAATAATATATTCTTGTTCCATTTGCGCAAGTTGTGCATGATAGTAAAGTTGTTACAGCGAACTCACTATGGACATTTACCATCTCATACCCAATGCATTGACACAGAATAAATAATTTTCATTACACTGTACTCCTTACCTGAGATAGAAACAAAGCAAAAAGAACATTGACATCATCAGCCCACTCAAATAAAAGATGGCATAAACATAGAAGAATGATAGCTCCCCCATACCTTGAGAAAAAATAATATTAATGTCAAAAAATCAGACAAGAATTAATTAAAAAATTAAAATCCATTTCAATCAGTTGCAAGTTCGATTCTAACCCTTCGCTAATAACCATTTTGTTTCTGAACTGCCATTAGATTTTGTGTGCTTTAATGAATTAATTCTTTATTTATTTATTGAGTCGAGGTACAAGAACGCAACTTCTTATCAGTGTTGGGTCTACTGTCTACTGTGCATTATTGGGTGTCCTGTGCAATTAATAAGTGAGGCTTTTTTGTGTCGACACACATTTGTCTCGCTATGAGTCTCTTGCTTACGTTCTGCTTCACTTCAATGCACTAATCTATGGGGTGATTTGTGTGCCCTTGTTTGCTGAGGTCTGATATTCTGTTTTCGTACATGTATGTTATGTCTGCACTGTCATATTGGTGCCAACTATTGAAAAAGATCTTTCATTTACCGACAACATATATGTTGTGGATAATGTAACAAAATTGTTGACTACGTCTCCAGAGATTTTAGGTCATGTTGTTGCATGCTAAGGGTTAGGGTTAGGGTTAGCACATCACCTTCCAAGAGTGGAGAGCTAAAAGTGCCAATCACACATCAGCCGGTCACTGTTGCTTGGTTACAGCTACACAGTTTTCCTTTATAGACCATAACATTTTGGACGGGGATTGAGGCTACGATAAACTGTTTCACTGGTTTTCACACACTTCTGTATTACAGTATATGATACATACATGGGACCAACCTGTGACTTCGCCTATAAATGGTGTCAACTTACCCTCACAACTTTGAACAGGGGGTAGGTTGTAGCCTCTATTCACAGTATAGCACGTCTTGGTGTGAATGTCCATGCTCGTTGTCAACCAATCATACATACGGAAAGCAAATCCTAAGACAACCTGCCAAAAGAGAGTCATGCAAATTATAAAATACCAAAATCTGGACAACTTTAATGATGGGTAATACATTCTTTGAGTAAGAGTAATGTAAATTTTGAATGAATGGAGACACTAAAGTTGCCTAATTTTTTTCTATTTAATTCAGAGCTCAAAACCTCAAATTTTAAACTAAACCTACAGCTGCAGATTGAAACCAAGGCTAGGAATCCAACGTGGGACACATTAATAAGCAATGTGCCAACCACGTCCTCTCGAATAAAATATCCTCAACGTCACTGTTCCTTCATATCAACATAATAATTAGCTTTTAAAAGCATAAGGTAATAAGGCACAATGGCCGGAATGAGACCACAGATGTATTGGTGTTTAACTTGAGGGGAACACTGCGTTGTGACTGGTTAGCCTATGCGACTTCCCAATTGCATGACATAGAACAACCTCACTTATCTTCCCAGCACTGTATATGAGCTGAGTGGTAAACAGTACATGCTGGATCAGACAAGAGTATTGCTTAGCAAGCAAATGTACAAAGGCAAACAAACCAACAAGCTTAGGCCCAGACTGAACCGCACCACACAGGCATGACCCAAATGAAGGCAAAGCAATATACATGTATCCAACCCATCTCCAAAGGGAGGGTGGGGAAGAGCTACATGTAGTTGGTTAACCATAGAAGACAAATTGCCAAGTGAACCTTGGACGGCTAACTGAGACTTTTATAGCTAGACTCTGTCCATTAACGTAGCCAGTTGTATGGGTTCTACTACATATACGTAACAGGTAGGCATTACACAATGCTTTTTAGCAGTAATGAATGAGGCCTTCACAGATTTGGCCAATGCAGATGTACATTATAACCTGAGATCTTGGAACAAGGTCTTTTTACAGTATTTACAATGAGATATTGATTTTATGACCTTGAACAACTGATTACAAAGAATGCAAAGATAACTATTGTGACATTAATGGCCCTCTTAGTACGGTTTGTTTGTTTGTTATTTATTTGTTTGAGCAGGTTGAAGTTTTGGCAGCTATTCAGCTGCGGTGGACATTCCATTAACATTCCATTAACAGTATTTTACTGATTGGACAGTAAAATTTCATTTCACAATGTACAAATTATCAGAGTCCAGAAAGTTGCTGTTTTGTAGACTAAGTATAGACTTGTGTGTAGACTGTCTACTACCTACCTCAGGGTATAAATTAAATCTCTTGAGTGTATTGATTGTATCAGGATACTCCGTCACATTGCAGTGCATAATAGCATAAACACCATCTACAAATGTTGGAGCTTCCACTATAGTTTTATAATAGGAATAGTAAAGACCCTGTAAAAAAAGGTAAAATTTCATAATTTCAGAGGACCACATGGGGAAGGGGGGAGTGCAGATATTTTGTGGAATAACCCATTACTAATTTAAAAATAAGATATTAGTTATTCACAGACTGTGTAAAAGTTTTTTCTTGCAGTGCTTGGACAGTCTGCAGGCACTGGATACAACATGACTTCGCTTTCTTGAAAGGATAACCATAAAGGGTTACCTTTAACTGCCATCTATAATGATGATGATGATGATGATGAGTCTTCACAAGTTTGTTCTTACTATCATTTTGCTTTATCCCTGCAGTTGAAGACTGACTTTTTGCCATCAGAGGATCACAGAACATTGAAGGGGCATGTACTGGCCCAGATAATTTCCACTAGGGTTTTTGGAAGTGCCTGGGAGTAATGGGGATACCTTAAATAATATGGAGCTCTTACTCTCAATAATATTAACCCTTTCACTCCTGTGAGGTTCCCCATTGACGAGTAAAATCGTCTGGCGTTAAACAGAGTAAAATCTTTAAGTCTCAGTGGCCCTTACAGGAGTGAAAGCCGGTTTCCCTAATCAAGATGATAAAGGTAGGGTAATCAAGATAATTACTACTTAGTCTAGTAATAATAGTAATGCAGTCGAACCTCCACTAACGGACACCTCCTGTAAGCGGACACCTCCCAAATGAGGATACCAAACCGCGGTCCCAGCAATTTCTCCTCTAAAACACTAACCTCCCACAAGCAAACATCTCTCGTAAGCAGACACAGACACCTATTCGGGGTCACAGAGTCTAAAATATCCTACCGTAGCGGACAGTAAACAATGTCAAGAAAATTTCTAACAAAAAAACTTTATTCATTCAATACAATGAAAGGGGGAGATACCAGAGGTTATCCCTATACGAAGGTATCCGCCCAGGTGTTATTGATCTAGAGTCGATTTTGATGAGGGAGGAAAACCGGAGTACCCGGAGAAAAACCCTCAGAGTCAGATTGAGATCGACTGAAACTCAGCCCTCAAGACCAGGATTGAACCTAGGTCGCAGAGATGGGAGGCGCGGTTGATAACCACTAAGCCACCCTGACTCCCCTGAATCTAATGAATTGGGTTCAATTTTAATGGTTTAATCGCACACTGTCCCAGACAAAAAATAGCATTTTTTTCATTACAGTACATCAAAGTTTTCCTTTCTAAACTTTTCTTTAAGCCAGTCGCATGAAAATTTGTCTCCTTGAAATTCAAACTTGCAAGGCAATTCCATACCATATCCTGCTCCTCTCACAGTTTATCCGCTTTCCCATAACAAGAAGCGTTGCTGAGTTAGACGCACGCTTCAGGAACTTTGTCACCCAATCTCAAACAAATTCTAATGAACAGATGGCATCTTCTACAAAACCAGCCCTTACTAAGAGAAATTTTTTAAAACCCTATCCTCTTATTTCATATAGAAGAGGGAGGTCTTTGAAAGATATACTTGTTAGAGCATTAGGCTCTGAGGTCTTTGAATTTCCTATCAAGGCTGTTGCCTAACAGGAGCCCGGTAGCCTGGGGCTCCCAAAGAATAGCTCTGGCGCCTTAATTTTTCACAGCAACACCTTTCACTTCATATGTTGGGCTCCTAAGTTCTCAGTGTTTAGCTCTGAGGGCTCCTTTAAAATTTTCTTAGGCAGCAGCCTTGCCTATCGTGACCAATAAGAGTCGTGTTTGGTCTGTCTACAACTTGAAACACAATTACAAGCTGTCTAATAATTAAGAGCTTTAAAAGAATTGTTGTGGTGTACAGTACATCCTCTCTATGGCACTTTTCTTTTTAACCTCTCGTAAGAGGACACCTCCCGTATGTGGACACTTCCCCTGGGTCCCGAGGGTGTCCGCTTACGGGAGGTTCGACTGTATAAGCAATAGAGCGGTTCTCAATTGAGTGTCAAAAAACAAATACCAAAGCAATTACTTCGACCAATCACAGCAGGTGCAAACAGTGCAATTAACCAATCCAAATTCATAGCAATTCCACGTATCTCGCTCAAAGCGCGGTTTTCCTTTTCATTGGTTGATAAACTGGCGCGAGATTTTTTTAAACCAGTCACTAAGCGTAGCAATTGCAATCGAGTATTTATTTTCGACAGTCATTTGAAAATTGGTCCAATGTTATGTACAAAAATTGATGAGAAAAGAGAGGAGCTCACCATTTCAGTTCTAAAAGACAATTCTCTCTCCAAGGCAGACAAATGTGAAAAGAATCGTTCATTCTCAAACATTCTTGACACGTGGTAGCTTAAGAAAGGAAACAATAAAACGATCGATCAGGTCACCGTCAGTTCAAGTTACAGATAGTCTTCAAGATGCCAAAGAAATGAAATGAAGAAAATCTATTTCGTAACGAAAATAACCAGGTTTACCTGTGAAAAATCCCGAAGGCCGCAGCTAATGAAATAATAAAAGGTCACTGTGGTTACAATAAAGGACAACGTACATGTACAAAGTAACTAATAGTTAATTTATTAAAGAACCAATAAATCGCTAAACCGACGTACAAACGTATTATTTAAACAGGGAATCGATTAAGTTACTACCACACAACAGACAAATTTCAGAAACTCAATTCATACCAAGAATCAGGACCACAAATGCATAACCCAAGCCATATTTTGTGACAGGAACGAGTGAATCAACTTTCGCGCCATGTTTTGTTTTTGAGAAGTCGTTTCGGACCGATGATTTTGAGGGATTCGTCCTACTGTCTGATTTTTGTACTTGCTGACTGGCAGCTTGCTTCTTCTTTTTCGTCGTCATCTTAAATAGAGAGGCAAATCTTACAACAATACCATTAAAAATAAATTAACTAAAAGCCAATATTTTTTTTGTTTTTTTTTTTACATATCTTTTAACGTTGGTCAGCGGAAGCTACATTGTTACAGACCCTCTCGTGTAAGACTACTATTATTTAGTATTATTCAACATGGCGGAGACATCACAAAAAAATGTTGAAGATTCGTTTGCTAAAAGGCACCATAAGCAAAATTCGTTGAGCTACAATAGACCAAATTATCGAGAAGCCCGATGGGAGAGAGCAGTTAAGGTTTGTTTCCTTCAATACATTTTTTTTTTTGTAAAATCTTGATGTTTGCCAAAAAATGATTTAAACGTAAACCTTATCATTTTTGATTATTGAAGAGAGGTTTCAATCATTTCTTATAAAGGTCTACACAATCAATTTGGAATCCAAGTATATTCTTGTTCAAGGTGTGCCTGCTGTCGGAGCTTCGAAAGAATTGGTGGAACTGTTTGCACTCTATGGAGCAATTGACGAGTGAGCCACAGAAACTTATGTTACACTACCAAACCTAAGCTAATTCATGCTAGAATCTGGTCAACTTATAATTTCAGTGTAGGATCTTATTAAATACATAATTTACTCTTAATTAATGTTACAGTATTGATGCATACATATATACTGCTACCTTCATGCTAGGATCTGGTCAACTTATAATTTCAGTGTAGGATCTTATTAAATACATAATTTACTCTTAATTAATGTTACAGTATTGATGCATACATATATACTGCTACCTTTTTTATTCGCCTTTATAATCAAAGTATATTTCAGTTTATACACTGTTTGTTTAAGTTAATTATTTTTATCGTGCATTTGATTATATTCATATACATCATCAAGGCTGCTGCCTAAGAAAATTTTAAAGGGGCCCTCAGAGCTAAACGCTGAGAACTTAGGAGCCCAACATATGAGGTGAAAGGCGTTGCTGTAAAAAATTAAGGAGCCCAGAGCTATTCTTTGGGAGCCCCAGGCTACCGGGCTCCTGTTAGGCAACAGCCTTGATCATAATATGTAGATATTTGGGTGCTATAAATTGTTAAATCAAATTTGATTTAAATTAATTTAATAAATACTCACACGGAGTTTCGGAAAAGGTCCATTTCACCTTAGGTACAAGGAAAACAGAAAGGTAGGAAGCTGACACTGCCATCTTGGCCTAATCGAACCAAATTGAGCACAATCTTTTTCCACGAAAACCAATCCAATTGGTAAATAAACACATCCGGCTTATGCAATAGGGGATGTCTGAAACCAGCAGGCTCTGTGAAACTTGTATTAAAATCCACCCTTCAAATATCTGTGGGGATTACAGCCTGGTTAGTTTGAAAACAACGGTTAAATTTGGGGTGCCTGGTGACAAGTAAATCACCACTTGTCATTGGCCAGGGACAGAGTTTACTTGTCACCAGGTACCCCCGTTATTTTCAAACTAACCAGGGTGTGATACCCACAGATATTTGGAGGGTGGATTTACAAGTTTCACGGGACCTGCTGTCCAATGCTCAGCTAGCTGGAGAGCCTTTAGTGGTTTCAGGGTTTCGGCATCTCCTATTTCATGAGCTGGATGTGTATATTTACCTATTGGATTCGGTTTTTGTGGAAAAAAGTGTGCTGGATTTGGGTTGATTGAGCCAAGATGGCAGTGTCAGCTTCCTGCCTTTTCGTTTTCCTTGTATGCAATGTGAAGTGGACCTTATTTTTCTGAAACTGTGTGTACACGAGTATTAAGGACAACTATGAAAAGCCACATGGTAAGTTTTATCGATCTTCATTTGCAATTTCTTTCAATTTTCTATATTTAAACTTTGATCCATATGTGTCCTGTATTTTCTCATATAAACCCTACATTGTCTAGAGAGCCTGGGTTACCTGTGAGCTAGGTCGCAGGGGAGGTGGGGTGGCCTAATGGTTAGAGTGCTTGATTCTGGATCGAGTGGTCTGGGTTCGGGTCCTGGCCAGGCGGGGACATTGTGTTGTGTTCTTGGGCAAGACACTTTACTCTCACGGTGCCTCTCTCCACCCAGGTGTCTAAATGGGTACCGGCGAAATGCTGGGGGTAACCCTGCAATGGACTAGGGGGAGTAGAAATACTGCTAGTCGCTTCATGCTACGGAAATCAGAGATAAGTGCCGGCCTGATGGGCCTTCTGGCTCGTTAACAGAGAGTTTACTTTTTTTAGGTGGCAGGGCTGCCTCTGAGGGGGATGGTAACCTAGTAAAAAGGCAAACATTCATTATTTATTAATTAATATAACCTGGTGGGTCAAACCAAAAAGTTAAATTACATCCCTCTAAAGTTACATGTACATTGTTTTTTTGCACAGCTGTAAAATGAATAAAATCTAAAGAAGAAAAAATTAAAATGATTGGCAGTGACAATAATTGCAAACTGTTAACTTGCAAGCTTTTTAACATGTAGATGTATTTTGAAAAGTTTATTTACTGGTCTCCTGTTATACACAGATATCGTATTCTGGACGACTATCCAACAGAGCCTTTCACAGAGGTTTATTGGATCAAGTTTCAGAGAATCAATTCTGCAAGGTACGTCACCATGTCTACCAAAATAGGTGGGTGGGGATTTCAAGATTCCATTAGAACACAATGAATGTGTTCTTGCAGTAAGCAAATTTCTTACACGTAGTTGAGACAACAGCTACCCATTTCTGGCCGCTTGTGATTGGTCCCTTCTACTTTGATTTCTTGACAGCCTATTTAAGCAGAAAAATGGATTAATCTCACAAGTGGGCTCTTCCAATTGGCCTACCCAGTGCTAGCAGAGGTTTTTATCGTGGTGCCTTCATTTTTGCTTGTCTTTTTAAAGCTGTTTTTACTGCTACCGTATTTCCCCCACTAAAAAAATCTCTGCCATGAAATGACTCCTTTTTCTGTTGAGTAATGCTGCTGTTACCTCCTTTTAAAAGGTTTTATAGTTGTCACCTTTCTGCAACTGGCCAAAATTACTGGTAATGCCCTTACAGGCCAGTTATCATTTGGCCAATCACAGAGAAGTGTATAATTGTAGTAATTGGAGACGCTTTTGATTGTTCTTCATGTAAATCAAAGAGAAGACACTTTGTTTCAGAGTTTCCCAGAGCTCTTCTCTTGACCGAGGGAGAGAAGAGCTCTGGAGTTGAAATTGATCTTTCTGGGTTAACTATTAGTATTGATTCTGGGCTCTTGAAAAGATGACTTGGCCTACTAACATTATTTTAATGTTGGGAGCCCGAAGGGCTTCCCAAAAATTTTCTTAGGCAGCAGCCTTGCTAGGTAATTTGCTGAATTCATTCTTGGAGTACAATTTTCAAATGTAGTGTCCCTAATTTGTTGCATTGACCGTTTAGGCAGTTGAATGTCACAGTGTATAGGAATGATTCAAACAGGGTCTGTGTACATTGCAACTCAGCTTTTAATGTGCTGCAATCTTTTTCCTGTTTGTTGCATTTGATTCTTGTTAGAGTCGCCAAGAAGAAGTTGGATAACAGGTCGTTTTTTGGAGGCATCTTACATGTTTGTTATGCTCCCGAGTTTGAAACAGTTGATGATACAAGAGAGAAGCTTCAGGAGAGAAGAAAGGCTATCGCAAAAAAGACAAGAGGTGAATCATTTTTGTACTGTGTAATGTAACTTACCTTAAGAAAAACTCAAGCCAAGGGGTGACTCCAAGCTGTGCCCGAGCATCACCACTTGGTAAAGTCTGCCAAATCGGCCACATTTCACCCGAGCTCTTGGTGAAATTTTACCAAATCTGCATTTTTCTGGGGGCCCCTTAACTTAAGGCCAGTTCATTGCATTTGATTGTTGCACTCTTGGCAAAATTTCACCAAATCCACCATGGTGAAATTTAGCCTAATCTGCAGTTTTTGCCTCTTTTGTTGTGTTAGGGTTGGCGAAATTTCACCAAATCTGCCATTTTTGGCATCATGCATGTGTACATGTTCATGGGCCATATATCTTGTAGCATGTCATTGGCAACTTATAAAAATATTTTAATTATTGTTTGCTTTCAGCCTCATCCCATCAAACTGTGCTTTTCATCATTCATTCAGTCAAATGCTGCAGCTTAGGGACTGGCCATATTTGTACCTGTATTCGTACTTGTACACTGTATTAATTTTGATCTAACTTCTGAACTTTTAATAGTAGGTTGGGAAAAAAGAAAGCAACCCCACAATTTTTAAACCAATTTCAAATTGTTTAGAAACAAAATAATTTTCTGTGAAAAAAAAAATACTTGCTTGTAATTTAAAGGATTTATCTACAATGTACAATGTATATTTCATGGAGATTACTGTAATTCGAAGTAAAAGATCCTTAATCCTTACAATGTATTGTAACACCCATTTAATTGTCAATGACATCCAGTTACAGTAGTTACAGGGCTGGTATGTTTATGTGCACTGGTACATACACACATATTTTCTTTGTTTATGTGTTTTTTCTTTTTGTAGAGCTTTTTGGTGTTCAGCAAAATGATCTCTCAGCCGAAGTCTCACACTCAAGAGAGACAGAGACATCACTCAAGAGATCCAGGGATGAAAAAACTGAAGTTACCAATGAGTCGCACATTGAAAACAAAACAACAGACACAAACATTAGTCAACCAAGGAACAGAGCAAATGTACCATCTGACTCCTGGCTTTGCAGCAACAGTGCAGAGTTCACAAACTCCTCAAGCTACCCATGTTATTATTATCCAACCCTACCACCACCCCCAGAACACCTTTCTCTATATCAGTATCCCCCACCCCCACCACCATGGGAATTGCCTAGGGTGCCATCAAGCCATGCCACACTCCCATTATTCCTACAAAATTTACCCCCTCCACCTCCTCCTCCTCCTCCTCCTTCCTTCCCACCCCCTCCCCCACCAACTGACGGTCCTCCCCTTGAGTATGCCAACAGGCAGGAACAAGGACTGGAACAGGAAAAGCCAATCACTGTGTATATGTCCCAAGGAATGATTGGACCACAGCCTGAGCAAGGGTAAACTTGAAAAGAATGATAATGCACATGTATGGCCTACAATACATGTATAATGTTACCTTGGGGTACCAGATATTTTTCTTTCTACGTTATGTCAGGTCGACATTAGTAGTAACATGAGTTGACTGAGTAACCTTACAAGGGAAACATCTGGCACCCAGGTTGAAGTTGAATGAATAAATAATTAGTTTACATTAGTATTATTATAATTATGATGTGGCAGGTGTGGTGGCCTTGTCGTTAGAGTGCTAGACTCCGGATCGAGCGGTCCAGGATCGGGTTCTGGCCAGGGACGTTGTGTTGTGTTCTTGGGCAGACACT
>NC_090876.1:41378090-41380590 GCF_036669935.1 Montipora foliosa
AAAGGAAACAACCATGACATGTTTCGCGTTGTTTGTCTTCACCTCGCTATCGTTTCCCGAGGATCTCCGAAGAATGTCGTGGCAACATCGCAGTGGTTTCGTGTCAGTCTCGGACGTTATTGTGGATTTCGCTTGCTAGGACTGTAGTACACACCAAAATTCTCCTCCTGAAGTAAGAGACGATTGAGTTGAGAGCACTCGCCTCCCACTAATTTGTCTCGGGTTATTTTCGGGGCTTTCGCTGTAAGTCTCCCATTGACGTCTATTCAGTGGTGGTTCACAGACGTGGAAGGCGCGCAGCAGGTACAAAACACAGGTCGCAGGTCACAGGTTATTGTTTTACCAATACAGAAAGAATCCTAAACATTCATTAAAGCTAACCTTAGGCCTAAACAAGAGCTTTTAGGCCTAATGTTAGCATTTGTAAACGGTTAGCTAGGGTTGTTTCTGCATCAGTAAAACAATGAACTGTGACCAGTGTTTTGTAGCTGCCCGAAGGCGCGACATGGTTTGAACGACTTAATGGGCCTTTTGTCAACACATCACCCTGTCCTGCATATTATGCTTAGAAATATTTAAACGCCCATGGATTTGTTCTCATTGCCAAGTGGCACAGTAAAGGGGCGGATTTCCGATGGCGTCGCGGACTCGCTATCAAAGGTCTTCAAATCAGGTAAAGATATGGTATCCCTTATTTTATGTCGTCTTTTTTTCCACATGCCCTTAGTGGACATTCCCGTCAGCAACCGTTTATTTAGATTTCCTGAAATCTTGCTTCTGAAATTTCGATGGGACGTCATGGTATTACCAGTTTCAGATGAGCGTGAAATCAGCCATTGTTTTAGCCCACACAAATATGAGTGACGCGTAATAACTTGGTCAGTCTATATCTTTAAAACCCAGAAGAATCTTTGCTCCATTTTTTGTAGTTAGCGTTATCAGCTTTCTTAACAAGGGGGTTTACGTTTGCGACAGGGCTTGCTTTCCACCATACAGGGAGCTTTGTCACTCGGTGGCCATGGTAGTCACAAGACAATAGAGAGCGAGTTCAGGGGACGCAAAACAAAGGGTCCATGGGCGCAATGAATTCGTTGATTTTCTTACCTGATCCCCCAGACGGAAAACAAGGGGGCATTGGTGGAAAGGGAGGGGGGGGGGGGGGGAGGGGGAGTGGAGGTTTCATGTATTCCGGCAAGATTGACTTTTCCTTAATTCAATGTCTCGGGAATTGTAGTTTCGAGGTTGAAAGTGCACTTAGACAAATTCAAGAGTTACTTTTTTCTCATTATTTTCCACAAGTCAAAGGCCACCTACGTTTCTTTTTTAGTGAAAAGTTCTGGTACTGTCAAAGGAAGTAATGACGAAGAGACTACGACGGCAGGACAAATTGACAACGACACCTTCCAAGCTAGAAAATAGACTAGATTCACCGCGTCTCGTCTCTCAAAAGTACTGTAAATGTCTTTATTTTAGTGCACGAAATACCATGGTTACATTTTGTTTGAAGGTACTATGAATTCCCAGAGTGAGCGTGATGAAATAAAATTTAAACTCCTCCGTCACGCGGTTGAAATCGTCTGAATGCAATAAAGATAGCTCCCTCGGGGGACACGTGCTTACAGGTAACGAATGTTACACCATTAACATTGTCGGCGTGATTGTTTTTGTAACGGGCGTTGACAATGAATGCTGAGTGAATGGCCGTTTTTATACTAGAGACGCATAATTCGTCTGGGACGAACTTGGGCAAACATTTTTTCTGCGTCTGTTAAATTTGTCTAGTATAAAGACGGGCACAAGACGTATTATGCGTCAGGACGAAGTATCTGCTTTAGTGCGTCTTCAAAGACGCACTAAACTGGATAGTTCGTCCAGACGAATTATGCTTCTCATATAGATCGTCCCGTCTTTACACCAGACGGATAACATGAGAGACGCATAGTTCGTCTGCACGGATTATGCGTCTGTAGTATAAAAAAAGGCCAATTTCGAAGGAAGAATGGCTGCATTTATAGGGAAAATAAAGATGAGCGAGAGGTAGTAAGGTGTGCAAAGAGTCATGATGGAATCCGGCAGTAGGTGATCTGTTTGAAAATCAAGGTCAATGCATAGTTCCTTTCTTGGATTTGTTTTTTATTTTTTCGTTCAAGAAGAGCACTGGTATTTCTCAAGGTTTAATGCGTTTGTCATATAATTCTGTATCGCGGGCGATGTACTTAAGAGAGAATACAAATAATATTATGAGCAGGTCACTTGATTACATCAGGTAGCTTCATTTACGTGAGCGATGTTAATGATAACTTACCTCCCGATTTTCCCATGAAATTTTTTTGGCTTGGATGATCACAACATTTTTCCCATTTTATTTAAAGGTAATTTCGTGACCTTTCTGGTGTTAGTTGGTCTTGGTTTTCGTTAGCTACCAAAATTAGATTATCAAATTTCAAGTTCTTTTACCATCTCAGCCACTTTCAGTCTACAAAGAATTTTCATCTAAAAT
>NC_090876.1:41385590-41393090 GCF_036669935.1 Montipora foliosa
GCAAGGACGACGACGACAGCTACGGAAACGCCACAAAACAATACCTCTAATGAGCAAAAACGAATTCAAAGCCCTGCACGCCCTGCACGTGCATTTTTCATTTTGGTACATTTGTTTGCCGTCCTCGTGAGCAGGACATGAGAACATGACGGAACACTTCTAATATTCTCCCCAAACAACCACACAATTCATGCCAACTTTATTCCTGCAATGTTGATACACAGTTTCCATTCCGAACGACTTAGGGTTATTATGTTCTTATTGACTGAGTTAGGTCTGGCCGGACGGGAAAATATTTGGCTCTCGGTCATGGCGTACCGACCGAGCGCAGCCTGGTTAGCGCTAACCATGCTTCAAGCAACCCAGGCCAGGTCGTCAGGGTAATAAAATTCGCTATTTGAATGTTCACTTACATCGCTAATTTTGACCGAAAAGTCGGGATTTATATGTACGTGTGTAGCAACAAAGTTGTTTCAACTCGCATCTCGCGAAGAGCCGTATGCGATCCTAGCAGGGCCGGACGGCTTTTTCCGGCCCTGCTCGCGCCATCGCGTACGGCCCTCATACGGGAATTTTCTCAGTAGTTTTGCAATGAAAGCGCGCGTGGGGCCGTACGGGTCATATGATAAAAATAACTGGAAATAATATTTTTGGACGACGTTCTCGTTGGCGTCTCTCTCTTTCATAATTTATACACGTGAGTTCAAGCATTAGATCACCAGCAACCCATCAGTGCAGAAAGCTGAATGCTTATTCCTGACTGGACGAGAACTTGACGCAAAATTACCGGGCTAATAACATGGTGACAAAATTACTCTTTAATTTTGGCGCGAAATTTCAGCGTTAATTTATAATTTTACAATCGAAATTACAATGATGCCATGGCAACATTTCCTACAATGCCAAAGTGGCGTCTTATGAAAGTAATTTGTCAGCCATGATATTAATAGCTAATCAAATGGCATACTCGTGAAATTAGAGAATAATTCCACTTGCGTTTTGTCCAATATCAAATAATTTCACTCGAAAAAAGCGCGTGAAATTATTCCCTAATTTCGCTCGTCAATATCAGCAGTCAGGTAATTTTCGTCCACCACCCAACTTCATAAAAATTGCTTCAAAAGAAAAATCTCAAGACAGAAGAAGGTAACTTACCACATAATCAACTACAAAAAACATGTTTATTCCTATAACCAAAACTGAAAGCAGCCAAGCAAAGCCTTGCATAATTCTGTTGAACACAAAAACGCGATCTTAAGTTAAGGGTTATTTTTTAAATGCTGTATGTCGAAAAACAAACTTACAAAACAACAAAAAATCCAGAGAGCAGGGATCGCTCAGTGACGAGAGCGCACTCGCAAGAGGAATATTTAATGTATTTACTTACTTTCCATTCTGAAATGAATTCATGATTGTTCGGTCTCCTGTGAACTGCACCACGGGAATCAAAGCAAATGGTAACTGCAGGAGAAAAAATGCTAAGGTCACATAATTATACCTTTACTGGCGTTGTTACACCACGCTTGCGCTCAAGTTAGTCTTAGGCCCGTTTCAAACGTCGAACTTTACATGTGCCGAATCTAATGCAAATGAAAAAAATCTATTGTTTTCACTCATTTGCATCAAATTCGGCACATGTAAAATTCGACGTTTGAAACGGGCCTAAGATGCAAGTCAGGTGTCAAAACTACTAACCTTTCGAGGAACCGCATCAAAAAGCAGTGCTAGTAAAAAGGTGTCAATACTTCAACTATATTTAAAGAGGCAAGCCGTTCACCAGCCTTCATAGTATGCTCTTTCTTGTGGAGATTAAGTGTGTCATTTTCGTGACAATAAACGGAATTAAAAGCTTGCCATGTTAACACGATTTATGGCTCATTGTTCTGATCCATTGCATGAAAATCATGTCTCGGAGCACTTCATACTTCGGCATGTTGTGGACACTAAAGACAAATATTTCAATGATCTGGGTTCTTTGGACAATCTACAAATCCTTACTGGTCACACCCCACAAAAAATCCCTCCATACACTGCCGGCTTACCCTTCAACCCGTGTCTTCTACCCTCCCCTGGATATTAGACATTTTGCAGAATAAAGGCTTCTTACGAAATGATATCTTTCTCGAACTAACTCGATATAGCTTTTGCCGAAGCGAAAGTTCAACACCCTTTCGATATTATGCCCAAAAAAACAGCAACGAAATGTTACTGAAATTGCACTTGGCTTACACACACTTTTATTTCTGCAACTCCACGAGAACAGGAATTGCATCCAGTTGCTGCGACAAAAATCACAGGTTAACAAGCCCTTAAAAGTCGATGAACTAGTTTGAAGGGAATATTCAATGTCGGCCGGGGTTCGTTTTCACCTGATAAACCAATGAAACATAACCTGAAATCGTAAACATACTCTCTGACAAAACACTTTAGAAAACTCTTCGTGTTCAAGTGAATGTCATGTTCCGCTGAAGTTAGGCGGGAGCTACATGTATAGATTGCAAATACTATCTACCATACCTGAAGGCTCTGCAACACATTGAGGAAATCATTCATTCCCGTCAGGTCATCCACACCTTTGAGAGATGCTACAAGAAGCGTTGGGCCGATAGCGATGGATCTCGTGAACAACACTCGCTTCCACCGTGTCCATTGTATTTTTAAGAAACCCTGAAACACAAAAACAAAACAATGCCTTGCTCTTGACACCTTGTAAGATTACTACCAGAAACCCATAAGGGTTGAAACGTGTAACGCGCGTTTACAGCTTCCGAATATTCAGTGCTAAGTACCATATTTGGAAACCCCTCACTCCAGTTAATTTCGCGCGAGAACATTGGTGGTATTGCGTCACGGTGTTCTCGCGAACTGATTGGTTGAATGTTTCTCTCTTGTTGTTCCAAATATGGTACTTAGCAAATTGAATATTCAGAAGCTTGTTTCCCAGCACATAAGGGGCCGTTACACGTTTCAACCCTTATGGGTTTCTGTTACTACTGATATCGAGCACTACCTTTCTTTGGCGTATCTTACCTCCATGGCAAACTGTCCGGAGTACGTTCCCTGGAAAATAATCAGTCAAGAAATCAATTAACAAGCATGCAGATAAACATCTACTAGTAAGAACAAGCGATAAAAAGTTAGTTAACGTTCTACGGTCATTTTCAAGTCCAAGTTCAAGTTCAGGTCGAAACGTCTTCCCTTTGAGGCTTTCGAAGCAACGGAACATGACTAATTTGAACGGGGAACAGGGAAACAAAAACAAAATATCTTAGGGAATAAGGGAACATTAACCACTTCAGGGATTAAAAAGCTGAGAACAAGTTTTCTTTAGAAATCAATCATTTACTTAATCTATAACAGAAATGAGAATAAAGATGACCACATCGGTTGGTAAAAACAGATCCCATGAGAGGTTTCTCTCTCGATAGTCCGATTTTCCTCTGGCATCAAAACTCAATATTCTATTTTACGTATTCACAAGCGACAGTCAACACTTAAGTTGCCGGCGCGGGAAAGAGTTACTCCATTCAGACATGCGAAATGGTTTCCGTGTGGTGCTTCATAGAATGTGCTATTACGACATTAAGCCAATGAGGAAATTTGTGTTCCGCTACACTGTCCTAAAATGTTTTGAATATTATGATTCACGGGTAATGCAAACGAAAATTCAGAATTATTGCTCCTTTGGAAATTGCCTCCCATAAAAAAAATACGTTAAAAGTAATTTTACGATGATAGTAACAGTGATAGAAATATATATGTAACACCATATCACTGACTTTTGGCTCTAAATACGCGCGGACTACAATGACGCAGCCTCCTCGCCTAGAGGACAAATCTCAGTAGGGGTAATGTGGGAAGATACAAAGGAAAACTACCTTGATATTTCACCGATTCCACTGTGAGCCTGCATTTTCTGCGAGCTTCTTTGCTTTTAATTGCTTCATTAACATGCTGCGGTGATCTTTCACTTAGAAAGTTGACTGGTTTTTAGTTCATCATTGTCATAGGGGTGCCTATAAACTAGCTTGATAGCTAAGTGCACTTCCACTATAAACAAAGTATTTACAAAGTATTTAAACGTCTTCCGGCATTTTAGGAACAATCTATTACCGTCATTGTGGAGCTCTGGCCTGCCGCAAGGATACCTATTCCCCAAATGTACAATGCTGCAGGGCCGAACATGCAGCCAAGAAACACACCCTGTAAGAAAAACACAAGCAACATATGAGGCGACTTCCAAGCCTGAGAATGTTGGCAAAATTCAATTAGTTTTCTAGTCTTGAGGCTTGTTTTCACTAGCAACGCAAGCATAAGGACTGGCAACAAGAGCAAACTTAGAGGCGCCTTGGCCATTAGTAAGTATTGGTACTTGCTATTGGAACTGGAAACTTGCGAGCTTTGAATGTTTTTCGTGGTGCCCGAAACCAGTAATGAACGTAGAGCCAATCACAAGCAAGCTCATCGTTTCACAACATTAACAAACGGCCGCAAAACTGAGCCTTTAACAACACGTTAGCACCTCTGCGATAAACACTTTAGGTCAAGCGTTTCATTCGTGAAACCAGCCAACATAAGCTGAGCTTAGATGTTGTCAGTTGGTTCTACTACCAGCTATAGCCAATTTTAGGTTGCATGGTTTTTGCATGGTTTTTCCATGGTGCAAAATCTTCCTTTTCTTCAAAGCAAAAGATCTCTTGGCCTTCTGATACATGACAACCACGACACGTGAAATAATTCATGGAACGAGTCAGTTTAGCTCGCTGGATTGGTTGCCTATGCCTGTTTGGCAAACCCGTTGGGTTGACAGCCAAAAGCAAGTCATCTCAAAATTTAGAGCGCTAGTTATACAAGAGCTGAACTGGAACAAAGGTCGTTAAAGTTTTTAAAATACATGTTTGGTTTGTTTTGAAGACTGTTTTTTTTTTTTCAAAACCATAGAAACCAAAACAACTATAAAGATTAATGAAGTAAAACATTTTTCTTTCGAAGAAATAGAGCATTTTATGTCACTCAAGGTGACCCTGAAAAGTGTCGGGACTTATCTCTTGCTGTGACTACCAGCTGATATTGTTTCTGGGTAGATCCCAGTTCAACTCTTCGGCTGCGCCTGTAGCCAACTAATTGCTGCGCATTTCGCAAGTGGAAGCAGCAAAAGACAACTACTGGGTTACCGGTTATAGGTTACCCTCGTTAATTACCCCATTGTAGAGATTGCCATCAATAGTGGTGTTCGATCGTTTCTGTAACTGCAAAGAATAAACCAAAAAAGTCAGTCCTCAGAGACATGACGAAAACAAAGAAATGTAAAATGCATGTGCAGGGCAAGCCTGCAGTGCAGGTGTCTTATTGGTGAGAACAAGTAACCGTCTGTTTGTGAGAGCGAGTAACATGCGTGTTCATCGAGCGGCCAAGTTGGATAGATGTTGGATGGGAACGGAACAAGATTAACTAGGTGATGACGCGATTAAGTGATTGAGTGGGGGATTGAGTGGGGCATTGAGTGATGGGGTTTCCCCACTAGAACACTCTTCCACTACAGGTTAGTGCGGGGCTATTACTCTTGCCCATTCAACCTACTGATTTTCTGTGTCGTCGTTCTGGTCAGGACCATCCTTGCTTAAGGACGTTCGCGCTAATTGTTTGTGGGCACCTTCTACTGCGCAGGTAACGCGACTGTAATATGTCACGCATTACTTCTAGCATTAGTTAAAATCTTGTGGCGACAAAAACGCCGGGGAAAAATTTCCAGGTCAACTAAAGAATGGCAGATTTCTATCCAATTCATCATGAAACGTTAAAGAGAAAGGATCGGAAGGCTGGAAAAGGTAGCTAATTGAGTTATGGTTAAAAGTTTTGAAAACTCGAGGAAGGTTAGTTTTAGTCAGCGACGTTGCGTAAATTTAATGGAGTTGGTTTTTAAAAATGTTTTTATTACGTTACGAATTTCTTAGTTCAAAATAAAAGCATGTTTTTGAAGTTCTTTTCCTTTACTTTCATGAAAATAGAGCAGAATTATCTTCTCCCCCTCATGCCCTTGAATAGTGCGGACCTAGGAGGAAACAGCCAAAGATTATATTTTGTAAACAAGACAGCAGACGATGAGGAAGACGGCAACCGAGAGATATGATACAAAACACTACCAAATAAAGAGAACGCCTGCTTGAAACCTCGTTGCTATGGTCGAGAAAGTTTTTTTTTTTTACAAAAAACTTTCATCGATCGATCCTGTCTTGGGTTCCAGTCCTTCCCCGACAGGTCACGCAAAATCATGACAAACTAAATTTTCCAAGAGCTTCGCAACATCACATCGATTTTGCTCGTTTAGATCATCGGTGACCCCTATTTTTTAAGACATGAATCACTTGTTCTTCTTACAATCTACAAATCTATGAAATGAAAAATAACAATGTAAGAAGTTATCTTTTTTTAAAATTTTTCTTTTCTTGTGTTCCGAGTACCGGAAGTGGTTACAACAGGTAGCGCATGCGAAAACGCTCGTTTAGGATTAACTCTACTGTTTACGACATCCCCGGCTGCATGGAATTATCTAAAAAACCCACTCCTATATTTCTATGCACATAAACATTTACTCTAACATATTATTTTTATGATTTTCAACGGATAAGTAGACGAGGCTGCACCTCGTTATGATGACCTATCTATCGAAATTAGGACATTTTTACCTTACCTTTTTCTCCGAAACAAAGTCGGTGACCCACCCCCCCCCCCCCAATTTTTTTTCATTTTTGGAATAAGTAATTTATGACCTAACTTCAGGTGAGAAATGAAACAAATTTCAATGTGGGAAGATTTTCGCGCGAACGCCCTAAAAACAACAAACTAATTATTCTTCGATGGATGGTAGGAGTTGGCAATGTATAAAAAGCATTACAATACTCACGCCGAAGACCTCTTCAGCTTGACTGATATCACTTGAATTGCAACGTGGATACTAAAAAAAAATACAATAAAAGTAAGAACACTACGCGTTACTGTGTCCTTATGATGTTAATGCTAACTAATTAAAAAGGGAGCAGAGGTAAAAAGTGCTGAGAACATTCGCGGCTTCCACGATGTGGCGCAGGATCCGTTGCCGGGTTGAGCTTGTTGATTCTCTACTCTTCTCCAAGGGGTTCTTTCCCGGTTCTTAGCTTTTGCGTTCGCACCCAAACCCAAAATTTAATTTCACTTGATATGGTTAAGATAATTTCATTTTCCCTAATTAATGGCGCACTTATGCTCCACAAATTGGAGCAACATCGAATCATCTTGTGCTCATCTGCTACAAGGCAAGTAAACTTCGCATCATAATGTTGCACCAGTAGTCTTTACAGGTAGAGAGTCACGCCTTTTTTCCTGTCGTCTTAGATCAAACTCACTACTAACTTTTCTTTAGCTACTTGAAAAGCCAAAATGACGAGAAATGCAGAGCTTCCTATTTTTTTGCTACATTTGCCCTCCACTCATGTGACGTTAGATGCAAAGTCAAGGTAAACA
>NC_090876.1:41395590-41405590 GCF_036669935.1 Montipora foliosa
GTACACAAGACGCTAATTTCCAAATCACAAGTTAATGTGTTTGCTTGTGCACAAGCTTTAGACACTGGAGTAAATCCACCGCAAACCACGAACGATACCAGGGTAATTTGACAGAAAGTGACGCTAATATCCTGCCCACAATAACTTATCAGTGCAATCCACCGATCCCTGTATTACATGTAAGGCACAGGCACAAGGGAAGACTCGTCTGACTGGCAAGAAGTATACACTTAACCTCAGCGCAAGTTACATCATGACTGCCACGTAGGTGTCACAAACAATAGATGTCTAACCAGCTTCTATTATCTGTACAGTACACAACCCACATGGCCGCAATGATGTAAAAAGTTACACTAGGGTAACTCTAGAGATTTTCCACTGCGTCAGTTGTTTGCAAGGCTTCCACATGGACGGGCATCATTAGTGTTAGTGGTTCGATGATATTTTGTTTGATGTGCCCCCTGTCAAAGTTAAATCGCCTTGATAAGCGAAGTCTGTGTGTGCACAAAACGAGCTATCCTACCTGATTCAATGAAGTAGTACATGTTAGCTTCTCTTACAGCTTTTTGGTCGTTTCTGTCCACAGATCTTGACTAATGCAACAAAGGAAAAAACAAAGAACAGAGCGTTAACAACTGCATCAGACTGTATGATTTTTTTTAGCCACTCCAGTTAACCAAACAAATTACAAATTTGTATACACGTATCTTGGTACAGATACAGATTTGTTGATACGCTACCGGCTTGCTCTCTCTTATAGCTGCCAATCAGTCACACCCAGGACTGGGAAGAAAAATTAACAATTACTCCACGAGCGCGCGTTGGATATGTTATGTTATAATGTAATAACCAAATCAATGCGCGCGCGCTGATTGGTCAATCAGCTACGGTTTTTTGTGCCAGTAAACTCATGGAAATTTTGCGCGTCTTCTGAATTATTACATAAAAGCAGAACAACACAAGTTTCTAGGGTTTAGAGGCAAGATAAACCACTTGGCAAGTTGGAAGAACACTCGACGAATTCGTAAATCAATAGCCTCTGGAAAGGAAAGGAACTTTATTTAAGTGTCTAGTCGTTCTAGCGCTGGAGCGCTAATTGGGGACACTGTAAACTGAAATTAACAATTAACGCAAATCTAGTCAAATGTTGGTTTTTGAGGAGAGGGGAAACCGGAGTATACCCGGAGAAAACCTCTCGGTGCAGAGTAGAGAACCAACAAACTCAACCCACATATGACGCCGAGTCTGGGAATCGACCCCGGGCCACATTGGTGGGATGCGAGTGCTCTCACCCCTGCGCCATCCCTGGGTCTTAAAATTACTGAGGAGAAAGAGCTGCCTTTGTAATTACATCTGCAAATGGTTAGACTTTCAAGTCTTCTCGGATAAGGACTGTAAACCGGAGCTCCCGTCTCATAGCCCTTGTTGGAAATTAAATGGTATGGGATGTTAAAGAACCCACTCACTGTTCGAAAAGAGTAGGGACGTAGTCCCCGGGGTTGTGGTCTGACCTTATCTGGTCAAGGGCATCTTTCACTTCCTAAAATTAATTGTAAACTGCATAACAAGCAGTCTGGTTAAAAGTACCCCACAAAGTATTGTAAATTAGTCCTAAAAACCCCCAAGGGGAGAGACTAATAGCTTCACTTCACTTGACTTCACTTCATATAAGTCCCAGAAAGTAAGAATTCTTCTATATAACTCCAAAGACGAACATCTCCTCAACAACTGTAATTTTACAAGGTCACTAATCCAACCCTTGCAAGGAGCTTATCCTGAGAAGTCGTCTACCCAGGAAGAATTTCTCAAATATATAATGGGCTTAACTTTGAGTGAAAGTGAAAAGTCTGTAAATTACTTAGTTACAACACCCAAAATTCACTTCAAACTGTCTAATATACAGGTCAGACAAAACGTTCTAAGTTACAGCGATTACAAAATGAAAATCGGATATTAATTAAAATAAAGAACCCATGCACTGTTGAAAAAGAATGGTGGCCTCGTTCTAGATGGGGCCACCTTTCGCTTTATTAATTCACTGTTAACTACGGTAAAAACCAATGAGGCCAAAGTCCCTCAAACAGTGTTGTAAATTAGTCCTGAAAAGACAAGGAGGACCCGGGGTAGGGTCATACCTCTTGTTGAACACTATATTTCAATGGCTGTATAGTGTCATACTTCCTATTGTTTTCTGTGCTAAATCCATTGTTATCTTTGTTCGTCCTATTGTTCTTTTGGCCAATCCTGAAGCCTGTTCAGTGAGGTACGACACGACCCAAAGAGGGAGTGGTCAACCAATGATTGTACTGAACTTTACAGAATCACTCAAAATAAGTAATCCTAACCTTTACTAAAGCTGAATGTAGGTACATATTGTGAGGCATAATCACTGCTCCAACTATACCAACGGCCTGAAGAACAAAAAAATGTTATTGAAAGAAATGAGCAATAAATCTTGAGGACAACCTCAGACCTGTCTTGAGGTGTTTCTAAAGGAGTTTGGGTGCTTTGAGCAAGAAGTAGGTAGCTACTTCTCGCTCTCTCCCCATTCTCCCCGTGGTTCTTTGGCTCGCTTGGGTAACTAAAGAGGGCGACTCAACTGACTTAAAAGGGCTGCTAGCAGTCTACACTTTTAGCTCTTTTTAAAATATAAACAGAGAATTTGACACATCATTAACTTTGTCCACATAAAATTAACAACAGTGAATAGGAGCTTGTGATTGGTTAATAAAATGATGTGAATTGTACACACAAATTTTCCCACGTTTGGTGCAAGCCACATCATTTCGTTCAAATTCTGACTTACTCATTCACTTGTCATGACAGTTACTTATAACTCATGACTTACTTTAAAAACAACTGGATAATTTATACTATTGGTTGTTGATATCGAAAGCCAATAATGTTGGAGAGCCAGTTAAACAATCCACAGCTACTGCATCAAAATGTTGAAAAAGATCTTTAATGGAATAAGACTTGCTTAATTTCTCGTCAGTAGTTCCATCAGTTCTGAGGCTGGTACCAATGGAAGCAGACGGTGCGCCCTTTATCCCCACCTGGCTCTGTTGGTGCTTCATCTTACGGATATCGAAAGCTACATGTGTATAGAAGCTCTACACGAATCAAAGGAAAGTTGAAACAGATGTTCAGGTCACTTAGGATCAAGCTGGGGACCTCTTGCTCCTAATGACCCACATCACCGGTAACCAACGCCTGCTCCTGTTGGCTAACAATACATAACGCTTAGGAGAGGCTTCCCTGTTTTCTACGTATCCATACCTGAGTAATACTTTGAGAGTCGCAATTTTTACACCATGGTATGAAAAGGCCTTTCATGACTTCACCCTGGTCTGGAAGAACTTTGAAGTACTGCATAAAAAAACACAAACTTGAAATCATGCGACAGTGACAGTGACAGTGACAGTAGGGGTAATTAACTTCATAACGTAACTAACTGACAGGTAGTATGCTTGCTGTCTTACACACACAAGTACAAATAGATATCGTTAGGAACATACCTCATAGCCAAATGATACGGCCATTACTGTTATCAAAAAGCCAAAAAATGCCTCCAATTTTCGAAGACCTGAAAAGATGACCAAGTTGAGGAACATGAACATCATTTCATGTGTGTCTCATCAAGATTATGCACATACATGTACAGTGATAAAGAGGTTTTGAAGAAAGACACTTTTTCATGTTTTTCGTTTTAAATTAAAGGAAAAGGTAGCATGGAGAGGTACAAAATCCAAGTCACACATTACAGTGCAACATCTCCTTTGAGACACCTCTATTCAGGGAACACCTCCAATCACGGGACACAGAATTTGGCCCAGGAAAAATGTTTATACTAATCTTTGACTCCAACCCAACCTCTATTCAGGGGACACCTGCCATGTTCCCGAGGGTGTCCCTTGCATGGAGGTGCCACTGTACTTAAGGCGCGTTCGATTGACCGTATTCTGGAATAGGAATAAAATGTGGAGTAGCAGTTAGAAATCGTTTGCTTTTACAGAGATTCAAATTAAAATTGTCAAACTTCCGCTAAAATGCTATTTTAAACACATCTTCATTATCCTTGTTGCTTCAAAATGCCAAACATACAGTTTTAAATCATCACTCCACGTACATGTATTCTTATTCCAGAATAAGGTCAATCGAACGCACCCTTAATATCAATACTTAGAAACACATGCTCCTCACAGTTTCATTTTTAGTAGTGTCCGCATTCATGAGGAGGGATGCATTTGAAACCCAGAGGCTTCTCAGTGGGTTTTAGTACAACAAGAATATTTCAGTGAAATGACCTATTGTGAAATATATCATTATGATAATTAAGTCTTAATTAGTCATATTATTTTCAAGAATTATAAAACAATAGTAATGTGTTAATATATACTTGACAGACTATCACATTTCTGATCGGTCAATGACAATAAATACATTATAAATGCATAAATAGATTATAGAGCGCAAAAGAGCTTATAGAGTGAAATACAGAAGTTGCTATGGAAACACAGCTATGGAATGATTTGTGTATTATTATTATTGTGTGGTTCCAGAAAATATCCATACCCCCCCTCCCCCCACCCCCTCGGAATTTCCGTTCCAGAGGGGTCATGTATAACCCCTCCACCCCCCAGGAATTTCCATTAACCATCCGTGGGGGTGGGGGGGAGGTATGGATATTTTCTGGAACCACACATTATAATAAAAAATATAGTACAAAATTGTAAAATTGTATGAAAGTGCTCATGCATTTCGTGATTTATGGCCACTTGTGATGTTTTGAAAGCTCTCAAATTCCACTCGCTTACAGCTCGCGAAATTTTGAAAACCTTTCAAACATCACTCATGTTCACGCAATTTCATAATATAATTATACAATGTATACAGATAGTAGTTTAATTCTGGAACATTCAGCACAATCAACAGGCAGGACAAGAGAGAATATAAATTACTGGAAAGTCGTTTAGGATAATGCAGATTTTTTTCCAGTGCATGACATTCTCAGACTGGTTTTTATTAACACCATATTATAAAGGTTCCATGGGTGAGTTTATTGTTTACCAGTTGGCCTCGACATCACATAAGTACATGCATGTTATAATCTAATCTGTCAGCCAAAAAATCAGAACTGAAAAGTTCAGGAAAATTCGAAAGATAGACCTGACAACCTTTGAAGAACCTTTTGTTAAAAATTAAGACCTCTCATGCAAAAGCGTACACCAATGGTTTACTATCAAATGACACAAGCCATTCGGTATCCATTGGAGTCATCACTGGCCCACTGAAGGTGTAGAGAAAATTTGTTACAATATTGGAAAAACTCATTCAGAAAGCTCACAGCAGTTGTTGGAGGTGTTGAGAATATACATAATTACATGTATGGACTCAATAGCTCTTTGCATCTAAATGATCTTTTAGATTTTGATGGCTAATAACTCACTGATCAGGGTTCTCAATACGTTTTGGAGTAGACGGCTTAAATATAAAAGTAGGCGGCGGGAGAAGCGCTTTGTCATTGTTTATAGCAAGTTTATGACCGAAAAGTAGACGGCTCTAAATTTAAAGTAGCCGGTTTTTTAGCCGGCTGCCGGCACTTAATGAGAACCCTGACTGATACAAAGGGCCTTGAATTCCAGGGATAAAATTAATAACAATTACAAGCTCTTCTAACTTTGGAAGTAAATTTTTAATAGCACAATACCTTCTGTAAGAAAATTTTCCTGCTAATGAATAATTAAAATGTAAAACATGACATCAACAGAAACTTGCTTATTCAATAAAGAAACCTTGTGTATTTTATGCACAATTTGCTTTAAATTGCGGTTATTGTACATACCATATTTATCAAGAAACAGGAAAATAAATGTATCTGTGATTGTGATAAGAACACCAGCATACAGAGGAATTCTGTCAAAAAAAAAACAAATACAAGGTAATATACAATCATTATTCTCAGTATGCACTCTCACAAGTTCAGATCTAACAATGACCGCAACTTGTCCTGCAGGAAAAAATATCAGGGAATCTGCTAAGGTTAAAACTCTTCCTTGGAGCGATCACCCATTTTTGTTTTCTCTTTGCAATGGGCTGATCTTACAATCTCGTTCGGGCCAGGGTCTCTCTTCTCTGCCTCCTTTGTCATACTACAAAACTGGGATACAAGCAGGCTCTGATCAAGTGAGCCACTGTGGCTGCTGAAAGTCAAGTACTGTTAGAGTACCTACATGTAATACTAGGAAGGTCTAAGCCATTGACCCCTGGGAAGGACACTTAAGGTGGCTCAAAGCAGTTTCAGGGCTTTCAAGCAATGTTCTTACTAGAAGGATTGGCACTACTATGCTGTATCACATATTATTAGAAACTGGATCATTGGATAATGCAATTCGAGAGTTTTGCTTGGCTAAGCCATCATGGGTTATGAGCCATTATACCATGATCTACAAACACGGCAAGCACATGCGTGCTTTTTTGGGCCTTTTTATTTTTATTGTAGTCTAGTTTTCTATATTTTGGGGCCGTTTTTAATAAAACAATTATTCCACTTGCGCTTGTTAGATATGAGATGATTATAGCCAACTCGGCACTACGCGCCTCGTTAGCTATCTATCATCTCATATCCAACACACGCTCATGGAATAATTGTTAATTAGCAATATTATGGTACCATATGAAACTCCAATTACAAGTCACCGTGGCAACAAGAAAGCCTTGTAAAAACAACCTTTATTTTGTATTATTTTAGTTACTCATACATGTATCTCAAAGACAAACTCAATGACCCCATTTTTCATTGCTTGAAAGTGATCTGAAGGCCAACATAAAACTTCCAGCAAAGTTTAAGAAAATTCTGTACAGGAGATTCAGTACAGTGGATTCAGAGCCACCTCAAATATGTGATTTTGTTAAGGTGGCTCTAATTCTGCTCCACAGAATCTTGCTTAACTTTGGAGAAAGTTTCATGTTGGCCTTCTGATCACTTTCCAGCAATAAAAAATGGTGGGGGTCACCCAGTTTGTTTTTGAGATACGAGCAACAAAAGCCAAAATACAGTGTGTTTTCACTGTGCTTTTCCGTTGCCAAGGTGACTTATTACATCACAGCAATGATCCCATCTTGTTTGGAAATAATCGGTGTTTCACATGGTACCATAACATTGCTGTTACGTGATATAGTGTTATAGCGTCACTCATTCTAAAGGGAGTGTCTCTTCAGAGTTTTGAAACCCTAATTTGTCAACTGGGGGAATCCTAGGGCATTTGAGGTGTCAGTGAGTTCACAACTCTTGTACTTACTTTCCGTCTGATAGGAGATTGAAAGCAATAGCAGTTCCTATAACTTCCTACAAGGGAAAAGACTATCTTAATTAAAAAGTTTTAATTACGCAAAGGCATACAAAAGCAAGGATTCAAGGCTATAGTTGTTGCTTTCATTTACTCAATACTATTACACGCCATTGCTTCAATTCATTCTTGATAATAGTTTGAGGGTAGTGACAAGATATCAAGTGAAGTTTGCAAGAGTAGAGGAAAGTTGTTTGCATAACAGCCATAAAGCCGATAATTCATCAAACTGTTGTGCAAAACTTCTGCAAAGCACTCAACACTGAAGGGCATGAAGAGGATCAAAAAAGATGGATAAATTATCACTTTGGATTGTTAAACGTACATGTAATAAACAACAAAATACAAAAGTTCTACTGAATTACATGTAAGATACTGTCATCTACTGCACAGACTTTAGATGCCATTTGACCAAATGACCAATTAAAAAGAACATGCTCAATTACATGTACTGTACGATAACAAGAATAGACATACACTGTACATCTCTGAAATTAATACCTGCATATCGCTACCAATGATTGCAATCTCTACCATAACCCAGAGAATGATTCGTGGTATCTTGGGGTAATTCTCATAACACACTTCAGCAAGATGCTTGCCTAAAAAAGAACCAAACTAGGCATTTAGTACAAGTCATTGCGCTCTTTAACCAATACAGTTCAATTGCTTCTATGATATCATTATTAATTTTGTAATACACTACTAGAAGCTGCACTTTGCAATTACCCTCTGCTTCAAAGGCAGTGGAAGAGCACCGTTTCTGAGGTAGTAATTATAGGAAGTGATGACTATGATGGGAAATTGCTCATTAACCCTTTGACGTCCAAACCGGCCGAAACCAGCCAGACTTAGTATTTTACTCTGTCTAACACCAGATGATTTTACTCGTCAATGGGGAACCCCTGGGAGTCAATGGGTTAAACGTGCAACCTCAGAACTGAACTGCCCCTTTCTTATCAGAACTGAGCCTTATGTAGGAAGAGCCATAAGCAAAATGCACCCCGTCCATTCTTGTCTACGCAAAGACCTCAAAGTGAGTTTAAAACACCATGGTGCTCATCCTTGTTTTCCCAATGGCTTCTTGGTGACTGGGCATTACAGTGGAGCAGCCCTAAAGTAATACTAACATTAAATATCTCCCAAGTTGAAGATGACAATTACATACCAGATAGACCTTTTTCACATTGGTGATTATTTAAATTTAATTATTACTTTGTTTTAAGCCTAGCTTAAAATGCTTTCTAGCCTTGCTACAATGAGCAAACTTCAAAGGAATCTTAGGTCCAATTACATTTAACAAAAACAGATTGGTCACAATTTATTAGAGTAGTCAATTATACAAAAGCAAACAAACCTGATCCCTCAATTACTCTCACCTGTCACTGTTCCTAATCTGAGTGACAGTCTCTGTTGAAAACGAAAACACAGTAGGTACATAAACATGTGGAACACCGAAGGGTAAATCTCATTTTTTAAAAAAAAGACTATGATCCTGCTTTAGCATTCTCCCAGCAAAAATTAATCCAAATTATATTTATGTATGCTTTCACTGAAACTTTTATGACCATAAAATAATACATTACATTTTTTGCTAAAAGCAATGAGAGGATTAACAAATACCATCTCTTTACTGGTTACACTTGTAGGATCGAGTAACAAATCTGGCAATGTCAGTTCTACAACAAGTTGCAAACTTGTTGAGACACTTCCATAAAAAAACTAGCTTCTAGCTTCCAATACCCGCCGTATCTAGAATTTAAAGCTTTCCCACTTCCCTTCCCCTCACCCTCTTTCAATGTTGACTGTTTAAGTTTGCAACATTTTTTTTTGTCTTGCTAGCAACACTGATAAGGGGGGAGGGGGGTGCAGTGTGAGAGATAATAAGTAAATTAAGAATGCCCCAAGAGGGTGAAGTGCCTCCACTATTATAATTTTTTGCAACTTGTTGTAGCAGTATAGACTGACAAGTACATATATAATAAATTATTACAGTAACTGTGAGACATTAATCTTCCTTACTGGCTTACACCTGAGGTCATAATCCTTGGGATAATGGTGACAAAAAAATTGCAACAATTAAAAACTCCTTTAACCCATTGAACCCTGGGAGTGAGACTTAACAGATTTTACTCTGTCTAAAGGCAGACGATTTTACTCATCAACTGGAGGCATCCTGGGGCGTTTGAGGTGTCACCGGTTAAAATAAAAAGAGTAGAGGTCTATAACATACTCCCAGAGAAGAAGCAAGAAATGAAAACTTGGTTAATCCTTTCAGTCCTGAGAGTCTTATAGAGTTTGCTCTGCGTTTAGATTGCCAGATGATGGGGGCGGGTCCACCTATGAACCCTTGCAGTTCTTAGCACGAGAGTAAGACTTATGGATTTTCCTCTGTTGAATGAAAGATAATTTTACTATAACCAACGGGGACCGCTTCAGGGATGAACGGGTTAAATGGGTAGGGATTAAATCATCAGTCTCTATCAAACCAAGGTCTATTACCATTATACACTTAATGTATGGTCCCAAGGGAAACAGGTTGTTTTGTTTTCCCGAGAGTCCTGATGTTTGCCACTTGAGACGAAGTTGAGAAAAACGTCAGGACTCAAAGGAAAACTAAAACTAACTACCATACTGTAGTTTCCCAAGGG
>NC_090876.1:41410590-41418090 GCF_036669935.1 Montipora foliosa
CTCAGAGTCTGTAAACGTCCACCATTGCATGTCATTTTTTGTCCAAAAATAACATACATGTATAATTATGGTAAACAATGTCAAGTAAAACTCCTTAGAATGGACAAAGTAACGTTATTTTAAGAGCATAAAGATGCATGTAAGTCAGAGATTGCAGACACTATTACTTTTTATTTATAATAAAAGGTGGGACCCAAAAGATCTGGCCCTTGCAAACAGGCATGCTTGTTTGCCACTTACCACTTTTGTTACTTTGGTTGCTTTTTAGGGCTCAATATATACATCTTATTCGATGGCCTGTAACATATGTTGCAGTTTGTTTTCAGTTAATTTTTATTTTCAACTAGTTAGTTTTTTTTAACTAGGTGATTTTATTTCCAACTAGTTAGATTTTTCGAACTAGGTGATTTTATTTTTAACTAGGTAAAAATTTTTAACTAGGTAAAATTTTCGAAAACTGGGTAAACGTTTTTTCTCTGGTGCTATTTAAGGCCAATAAATTTTAGTGATTAAGGTCAAATGCTCAGCTGAGTGATTTGGGCTACAAAGCACATATTTTGAATGATTAGCTTTCATGTAAGGTTAGGGAGACTGCCTGCTGAATTAGGTTTAAGCTTTCAATTTAGTGATTAGGGTTACGCACCATTTTATTTGAAACAGTTAGCATACCAGGAGGCGTATGACAACTGCAGACTGTCTATAAATATTGCTGATATTAAACAGTATTCAAGTCTAAGCACCCATTTGATTAGCGCTGATAAGCAGTATTTAAGTCTAAGCAACCATTTTAAAATAGTTAGCTTTCAATAACCGAGTTAGGATTAGTCTGCAGTCAGTGTACAAGTGCAAGACACTGCATTCCATGCATGGGATTGGCATGTATTGTAGTGATTGGAGTAATCAATTATCTGAAGTGTTTAGTCTAAAACAACGGTAGTTTTGGTCATTGGGTTAAGAACATTGGTCCCTGGTTATTGGAAGTAAAGCATTCTTTCCTTTGTAGGATAAAGGGGTTAGATTGTAAAGAAGCTGTGGTGCTGTGTCGGTGGGAGAGTGAAGTAAAAGAAAGGGTTTATCAAGTGAAGTTGATATGGGAAATTGACCACTGTGAAGAAATTTGAAAGCTCGCATTTTGATTGTTAGCCCTTCCTCAAAGCTAAACCCTTTTTTTGTCTTTCACATAGTAGGACTACTTTTTGAAATGAAAAAACAGCGATATTTTTTTATGATTCCTTTGGAAATATAACTTGTTTAATACAAGATTGATAAATATTTCTCTCTCAAATTTTCAATTAACAAGAGCAGTATACTACCGGAAAGTAACTACATTATGTAATAACGTTACAATATTGGTATTATTATTTGGTACTGTTACAATATGAATAAACTTCAATTTACTTTGAAAGAAAATAGGGACAATTGGGGAAGATGAGGGACGGGTAGAACAAGTACAACGGAGAAGAGCAGAGTTTCGTTCCTTTTTCATACCCCTAAAAAAGGAAAATCCCTTTTTTAGACAGTTGATTTAAAAAAACCTAGTTAAAAAAAATTACCTAGTTAAAAAAGAAATTACCTAGTTAAAAAAAATTAGCTAGTTAGAAAAAAAAATTAACTGAAATGAAAAATTAACTGCAACACATATATAATACCGGCGGATATTTTGCGAGTTACGCAAATACGAGCATTAAGCAAAATGTCCGCAAGTATTTTATGTTAAACCATCGAACAAGAGATTTATTATTCCACTACAAAAAGGTGTTATTTCGATTCAATTTTATCTGGTAAGAGCGTTTCTAAAAAAATGCATCATCTGTCCTTCAGGGCGCTTGCGAACGATACAAACAGCACAGAAAGCCAGCCAAATGTCCTTTATTTGATTGTATAAACGAAATGACAAGAGACAAGCGATGACAAGCTATTAAATTCTCAGGCTTTGTATAGCGATAAAAACAATTATTTCTTTCATTGAAACCGGTCACCCCGGGAGACTACAGTGTATTACTGTCTCATATTTTGCAAGTTCTCTTGACCAAATATGGTAAAATGGTGTAACAGTGGAATAATAAGTTGTAGTAATGCTTTATACCAGTAAATGATGATCATTTACTGGTATAATGCATTACCACAACATAGTGAGCCCTAAAAAGCTACCAAAGCAAAGTGGTAGGCCTTTCAATTACGCTATCATCCCTTCCCTTCCACAGTCCTTGTAGGTTAGAAGATAACAATACAAACAACTGCACATCAATGTCAGCTAGTAGACACAGAAATTTGATGACTCCTACAATAAATACATGGGTAGAGGAATTTACAATGTAACAACAAATTTCATATTGCTGCTACCGGAATGAGAAAAATTTCCCCCAAAATGCTCAACATTACTCCTAACATCATCCATCTTGATATACTCAATACTTGTCTTTCGCATAACAATTTTTTTAAACATCCCATGAAGCTCCTTCAAAATGAAGATCTGGAAGAAATACAAAGCAAAAAAAAAAACTGAGTCACTCATAGGTACATGTGTTCACACTGATTACAAAGAGTTTTGATATCTGTTGTGACACTTTTTAACATAATTATTTTGTCAAATCATGGATAAATTTCATGAGTAAACACTGTCCAACTTTAGCAGGATTAATTATAGTAAAAAGGGCTAGCTTCTAATGAAAAAGTGGTGCTATGATGGTGAAATTGGTTTTATCAAAATCAATGAGCAGGTAAAAGTAAAATCTGTAAGAAATGGTAAAAAACAAAGAAATAAGGATAAAAATAATAAGGGCAAAGTTTATTAAATGTGATCCATTTATTTTAAGTATGGTTTTAAATGGTTTATTTCAAAGTTTAGTTTAGCAGAAATCATTTTTACGATTTTCAAAGACAGCCTGGGAGCTGCTTTTGAATTACCCCAAGCTCTCATCAACAGTCACCTGCATAGCCAAACATATTAATTTTAACAATGATGATAGTTAAGTTGCCATTAACAAAAAGGACAAATTCTTGCGGAAAAGCAATGGCAAGATCTACCTCCACTTTTGAAACCTCACTAACATGTTCCTACTGTACATCACCTAAGAAGAATTCAAAAGACTTAACTGATAAGCAAGCACAATTGTTGGGTTCTTCACCTCACAATGATTTTACAAAACACAGTTTACTTTAAACAGAAAAATCCAACATTTAACATCCAACCTTTTACATAGAGCCAAAAGTTACAATAATTTATATATACATGTACATATTCCAAACTCCTAAAGGACTACAGGTCGAAGTAACAGTGTAATTAAGGTCCTATTCAATCGAACAAGGCATCAATTGAAAGTTGTACACAATTGTACGTGTACAGTGACCAGTCTACACAATTATACTGAATAAGTTCCACAACAACTGTACAATAATCATTTTATTTTAGCTACATACTTGTTCATGTAATTTGTAGGAATCAATAATTTCAAAAGTTATGAGGGCAAATTATTAGGTGACTATACTTTGCACTTGAGCATGCAATACTTTATTCTGTAATACTTGTATTTATGAGGTAAACAAATAAAGTAATTTTTTTTTAAGACTCAGGGTCCGAAATTAACTTTTTTATATGGGCAACAACTGGCGACTGGATAAAAATTTTCAGTCGCCAGATGGCAAATTGTGGTCGCAAAAACTTTTCTCCTGAAAATGAACCCCTTGAACTTCTTTATGGACACTAGAAAGCAACGGCCACGCAGTCTTGTGTATGTCTCTTGAAAGCATTATTTTTCGCTTTCAAAAGCGGACATTTTGGAGACAAAATGTACCCGACCTGGAATGTAATGAAGAAGTCCATCTGCCCATTTGTTGAAAATTTCAGCCACGGAAACACCAGTCATGTTCTGTTGCACACAAGCCACCATGTTATTACTGTGCTACATTCCTCGCACCAGTCCCTCAAATCTCTCTACTGATTCACAATTTTTTCGCCCGCAATACGTATTTTATGAGAAACCACAAAAAAAAGGTGGCGGCTTGCGACGTTATGGAGACTTATGGAGGTAGTTAACGGGAAAACTCCTTTCATTTTTATTTCAAACATCGGCAGGATAAAAAGTAAGACACTTGTTGGCAAACAGCTCTGAACTTAATACACTGTAGTAGGTCACCCACTGGCGACCAACTGTGAAATTCTGGTCCCCAGTACTCAATTTTTAGTCACATTGGCGACCAGGAAGCCGCAATTTCGGACCCTGAGACTAAATTACAATTCAATATTAAAACCCATATAGAAACCCATAAGGGTTGAAACGTGTAAAGCTTCTGAATATTCAATTTGCTAAGTACCATATTTGGAACAACAAGAGCGAAGGGTTTCCAAATATGGTACTTAGCACTGAAACATTCAACCAATCAGTTCGCACTGAATATTTGGAAGCTGTGAACGCCCATTACATGTTTCAACCCTTATGGGTTTCTTTTCTCAAGTCGATAGAAGAAGATGAAATCTAGTGAAAAAGTGAGCCGCCAAGGTAAGACGCAGTTTTGTTCACAGTCAAATATTTATACTAATTACAAAGCTCACTGAAAGTGTGTAATACCACAGATTCATTTAAATACAATGGCATTATTATCACCGTTCCACTGCACACTTTACTTATTAACATTTATTTATTTATTTATTTATTTATTTATTTATTTATTTATCATCTTCCAGAAGAGCTTTCAGAGGATTGGAGAAGGAACTATTTTACCTTACAGAAACTGTTGTGTCCATTTCATTCTTAAGATTTCAAAGGCAGGGAGATTTTCCTTTGCCGTAAACATGCACCCCTAAACAATTTAACTTCTCATAGAAACATGTTCTTTCTAGTTCAGGACAAGATAAACTTCCTCTAAACTGCATTTTTCTTTAATCGCAGAATAGAACATATAATTTACGTTGTTCGACAGAGACATGCCAACAATTTCGAAGAAAAATCTTGTTCTTCAGAGATGCAAACAAAGTTCTGTGATTGAAAATTTTGTTCCAACCGTACATAAGGCCGTCAAAGACTGTAGCTCTCTGGTTTCTGATGGTGCAGAAGTGATGACAGGTCAACTTACATGTAGTACGTGGGGTGGCAAATTGGTCTGAAGGATTTACACTGTAAATCCTCATCTGATTTCTCTGCACTGCTTGTGCCACAAGCTCTCACCGGCATGCACTGATACAAGCACACAGATTGAATACATCAAAAATGTTGAGCTCTGGCTAAGGTAGCTTTGGAAGCTATTTGATAGTTCACCAAAGTGCACTGCCATTTACCTTAAAGTGCAGATGAGTCTCAATTCCTAGTCCTCTCTGAGAAGAACAAGAATTACAAAGTTGTTGCAAAGAAGATACAGAAGGCATGCCAGATGAGGTGGTTGTCCATTGATGGAGCAATACCATCCATCCATGATGATTTTATGGCTGTACTGCAGACGGTAAGACAATTTAAAGACAATGATGCAGTAGCAGCCGGCCTGCTGAGAAATATTGTCTCTTTTTAAAGTTCATTGGAACCATGAGCAAGAATTTTCAGCGAAGACATGTGAACTTTTCCCACATTCAGCCCTCATTTAATCATACCACTGATTAATGATTGCTATCACCGCCCCCAAGTTGGAACACCTGAATGCAAGGCAATGATTACAAGTACAGTGGCAATTGAAAAGTGGCAGGCTAAAAAAAGAAAAAGATGCCAAAGAGGAATCATGAAGGGGAGTCACTGTCATCTTCCAGTGCATCTTCAGTGTCATCACAGATACAAAGTGATAGCACTGAACTACCGGTAGCTGATACTAATGTGAAAACAGACTCACCAGTTACCAATTCTCAATCTGCTTCTAATGAATCAGAGGTGGATATTGCAAGTGCTGCATTGAACCTATTAACTATTGATGTTCCCTGCCATGATGACACAGACTCTGATTACAACAGTGAAGAATGTTGATGCTAACATCTTTTTCTGAAATTTGAACTTATTTGATAGAATTGTAATTAATACCTGTAGAGAATGGTGATTTACATGTAAGACAGAAACTAAGACTTAGTATTTTTGAACTGATTTTAACATCAATGTCTGGCTAAAAAATGTTACTATATGCCCCACAATGCTGGAAAACACGTCTCAGAGCATTCCAAATTTCAACATTTTTCAGGGGAGCATGACCCCTGAAGTTCACTCAGCTTTCCATCCTTCCGAGGTCGGTAAAATGAGTACCAGCATGCATGGACTGCTTAGAAGCGGCTGCAATTTGCGCCTGTATATGCTTCCAGTCCGCTGGGGGTAAACTGATCATTGTAAAGCGCCTTTGAGACGTTTGTGATAAAGGCGCTATATAAATGCACGACTTTACCTTTACCTTTACCCCTGACCCCCCTAGAAGAGCATGTGGCTTCACAACACACCATGCTTGCTAAGCAAGTATAATTTAGCTACGAATTACTTCTGTCAGCTGCCCTATTAGATCAGATCATACATCCATTGGATTTTCCAATAACAAACTTGGATATGAGTTGAATTGATTTCATTTCATTTCCATAAAGAAAAAGACCACGCAAATGTGTATGATAACACAACGTTTTAAATCAAAGAGTACCTTAGCTAATATACAAGATGGCCGAGTAGAGCGGAAAAGAGGCATCAACAACACTAGTTCCAGTTCTTTATCCGAGCATATTATGACATCCCTCCTCTTTAAAAACAGAACATATGTGACAATAGCACCAGAGATAAATTAAAGTCCCCGACAGTAGTCATTTCTTAACTCAATGATAACTAATTGTTGTTTACAAAGTGAGAAGGTCTTGTACAGTTATTGGAAATCTAAGTTACTGTACCAGGTAAAAACAAGTAAGCATGAACTGGAACAAACTTTAACTGGTGTAGCGCCTGGATTGCCGGTACAGTACAATCGAAGCCTTTAACCACTATTCCATGAAACAGACAGGTCTGATTACTGCACGCCCACTCCTTGTCTGGTAGGTCTTGGGATCCTGACTCAGTCTGGTATCAGGGCCCCTGGAACTAACACCACAATCTGATACAGGATCAAACGTAATACTGTGAGGTTCATTACTAGATTCTGGAACGTCAAAAGATACCTTGACAGGTGGATCATTAGATTCCAGCTCTGAGGGCTCATCTTCAGAAACAGTCACAACTTGCCCAGTGTTAACTTGACGAAGGTGGCGTCTATTTCAGCCGAGAAGGAAGCCTGACTGAGTTTGGACCTTGTATGATCTGGGTTCTGGTATTGTGTTACTTATGATCCCTGGGAACCATTTCTTCGTGGTCTGGTCTTGTATATGTACAGGCCGCACCATTGTCAGGGAAATAAGATCGTGTGCACTCCTATCATGGTAGTGCTTCGTGAGCTGTTGACGCTCCATCAGGCACTGGGCAATCTTGCCTATGTCTGGTGCTTGACTTCCAATCTTGGTGGGAAGATTTAACTGAGACTTGCGCTGATAAAGTAATTCAGCTGGAGATGGGAGGTGTGAAT
>NC_090876.1:41420590-41428090 GCF_036669935.1 Montipora foliosa
CTCTCGAGAATCATGACAAATTATAACTCAAAGCTTTAACTATTTAACTCTTTCAATTGCAGATAAAAGTCAACAGTCAACGTTTTGCAAAGTCTTTTTTGATAGACATTAAGGCCGAATTATGATGAGCAAACGGTTCGCATGTGTTATGTTCATTTTACGGAAATACTTTAACACCATATTAATTCACTGTTACACAATACTACAAGGGATAATAAAGAAAGAAAAAGCTAAAATAGGTGCCATCAAGAGGAAAACTGAATGCGCCAGTACAATAACAAGATGACTTCCACCTCATTTAGAACAAATGACAAACACAAACGCGAAGAAAAGTAAAGTTTACTTACCGGAAAAAACTCGTTTCACTCCGCCATGTTTGGGATCACGAATCTACTCCACCAATGGTAGCGTTCGTTATTTCAGTGCTCGATTCCCTCATCTGTGAACGTTGTCTTTCTAAACTCGCGTTTGATTGGTACATTATCCATTCGCTCAAGACAAACATTCATAATTTACTAATCTTTTCCACGAGTATCTCCTCGTGGAGAAATTATTCACCCGTTGGCATCTCTTCATAGCTTTTTATTATTATCGACGAGTGTCCATGTACTTACATTAAATAGCCAATACGATTAACCAGTATAACTCTGGTAGGAAAAGCCAGCGAAATTATGGATGATTATTTCATCTACTTCCGTACGTTAAAAACCAAAACCATCAGAGAATTTCCATCTTCGGTGTGTTCATTTAGTGAAAACTCAATCAACCCTACCAACTAGATGACGGTATAAAAAGGCTGCGAGAACGAGCAAAAAATGGGAAGGCTAGTTACGCAATTTTCAAAGTATTAGACTCATCACCGCGTGGCAGAACATCCAGACGAAATTTACACGATAAAATATGTTCAACTTTTCATTTAATATGCTGATTGCCGATATATTCCAATTTTACTTGTACACGGTAGGCAACAACTTTGTATGCTTTGTATGCTTGGATTTTACTAGCCTGCGAACAAGCTCTCTTGCGGGGTGAGAGAGCTTGCTCGTAGGCTAGGATTTTACTGACAATGTTTGCAGTATGTACGGCGTAAACATTCCCTTCGCTAAACGTGATCGATTACGACAATTCATCATCACCACTCAATATCAGAACAAATCATTTAATTTTCTGATCTGCGAGCAAATTGAATCCTGCTTTGGGGCACCTAAATAATATTATCAGAGGTGACCATACAGAGTCTTCGTCTAGAACGACGCAAACGGTGAATATCACAGGTTTATAATTTATAGAATATTATTTCGACGTTACCTTGTTCCGTGTTTGCTGCTGCCAGAGGCGGTTTCTCGTTGTTTACCATTGACCTATACATATTTCATTTATCTGAAGATAATCTCCGGTTTTGCCAAACGTCGCAGTTGCTCCTTGTGTCACTGGAGCCAGAGATCCCATAAAGGATATCCTTGTTGCAGTTTATACTTCACGAATGTTACGTCATTCGAACAAAAGACTGCCAAACATGGAAGAATGGGAACACTATGTCAATGCTGTAGGTGACAAAGAAATTGCGTCTCCAAAGAAAAAAATGTAAATTGCGTGGAAGTCTTTTTCTCTGCCCCTATAGGCAATCGCTTAGTTTTCTTTCGGTGTTTGCCACTTCATCGCACGTCCCGCCGAAAACTATCGAATCATGACTTGGCAGATTCACAGCCTGGATTCACATAGGCTGCAGTGCAAATATAGTGTTAAAGACATCTGAAACATCTCAGGTGTCTACAATTGCTTAACTGCTACAGATAAGGGCAAGGATCCTTTCTCCCTTTCAGCTATAACCCGCACTTCAAATTTATACATTTATTTTAAATCTAGGGTTGTTACGGTGCCGATTAATCGCCAATGGGGATTTGACATCAATGTCATCAGCACAGGTACCCCAAGCTCAGTGTGAGGGAATATTTAGGATTTGTATGGGAAGACACGACTTGAGACCTGCGAAGATAATTTTACGGAAAAATTCTCAATTATAAAGCCTAACCTTATTGCCATTGTGGATTCGACGCGAATTGAGCCATTATCAGTTGCTCGGTTCATTGTCGGTTGTCAACGGTCATAATAAAAAAAAAACAAAGGCTAAACACCGAATTCTCACGAGCCCACCAAATTGAGTCAGATATTCCTGGTTAAAATGTTCCCACGGCCACAAATCCACTGTAGAATTCAATGGCAAAGGTTTTTCTTTCATTTCACTACGCTAGCCGCGCAACAACCTCGTCCCCAGGGCGCTTTTCCCTGCCGCGCAATTACAAAACTATACATACAATTCATACTTAATTGACCGCTCCCCATAGGGGCTTTTCAGGGCCAATGAAACACAACGAAACAACGGAACAGAACAAAAGCAACTGTTAAGAATCCCAACTGGCCGAAGGCAAACCAGTTGGCTATTTACAAGTGTAGCTGGGAAGTTGAACCAGGGACTACCAAGAACAAATTCAACGAGTGGTCAGAGCGTGTCTTGAACCCGGATCTCCGGATCTCAAGGCAAGCGCCCTAACCACTGGGCCACTGGGCCAATTGAAGCCGCCAGCAACATCAGGCGGCTCTTAGAGCCCCAAACGAAAAAGAGCCTCACATGAAGTAAGGAAGCGACCCACAATGGCAATTGTGTTAGGCTTTTAATTGAGAATTTTTTCGTAAAATTATCTTCTCAGATCTCAGGTCTCAGGTCTTGTCTTTCCAAAAAAATCCTTTTATTCCCTCAAACTAAGCTTGGGCGCCTGTGTCTTCAGTTGGGTAGAAAGGTATCCAAATCCTTGTAAATATATAGCCTTTGATGTTGTAGCGGTATCGGTTGAAGAACTGGACTGATAACAATGTGCCGATTGCTTTCCTTCATACGCAAAAGTTTGACTTATTCGGCCATTTCTCTCTTCTCTGCATCCATTGTCAGATTGTCGTTGCAACGGCAATGGAGACAGAGAAGAGAGACCCTGGGAACGAGGTTTTCTTTTTCGCTGATCACGAGAATCAAAGCAACTTTTTCACTGCCTGATGCCACAAATCCCCGACAGAAAGGTCCACCACAGGCAATTCGTGGCAAAGTGGAAGTCGATTCTAGTTCTGCAACGGTTTATCTGAGCAACATGTCTCACTAAGGACTTTGGCCATTCTAATTCTTATGCAATTTTTTTGCCGTCATGATCTAGAAAGGGCATAGCCCCTCACCGCAAATGCACAAATGTGCAAGTGCAACTGGTATGAAGATATAAAACTTGGTGAAAGTGTTGTGGGATGGTGTTGTCTGACACCCTGCCGTTTTTTATGGGATATGTGGGACAGAATTTGTATTGCTGCCTCAAGCTGACCAGAAATCACTCCATCATTGTAAGTCGCGCCATCTTCCTTTTTTCAGGGGGCACCCAACGATAATCTTCGGTGAAATATGTTCTTTAGAGTCAAACTGTTCTAAGAATTTCGGTTCTACGTTGCCAAACAGCTATAGATTTCTTTACTAAAACATCACCTAAAACATTCGCAACCAGGGAAAATTAGTCCTGGCCCTTACGTTTTCGGAAGGGATATTTTTGCAATTTTTAGAACTTAAAAAGGTCACCTAGCAGTTTCGGATAAGAAAATGGTTCGCTGGCAAGTCCTTAGAATGTAACGTCCAGCTAGCAATTCAGTCTGAAATGAAAATATCAATCCCTAAAATAATCGGACACTTGAATTTTCAGCTAAGATATCTGAACAGATCAAATTCTTCTAGGTAATAAAAACATCTCTTTAGACAATATTTAAACATTAGCCTTATTTGCTCGTGGTGTGCCCTTGTTTTTTTCTAAAGTGTCCGATTGCAAGGTCCCGGCCCCCGGGTGCAAAGTGTCATTGGGCAATGACGTTGCAAGGTTTAATAGTTGCAACTGAAAAAATGCTGAGTGCCGAACATTGCCTTTACTGTTCAGATTAGTGCCCAGGGGATGAGTGTCTGCTGTGTTGATTTTTTTCTTTTAATTTATGTCGTTGAGGTCTATTGAAAATGACAGTGGATATAGTTATCCGGCCTCACATCAAGCTTATGTCAACAGAGGATAATATTATTCACTCTTGGTTATTTTCGATGAGTTGTTTCAACACAGCGAAAAATACAGCAGATTCGTTATTCGCTAGTGGATGAAATAATCCAAGGCCTAGGTTTGAATATTATTATCTTCCCCGTAGGAATTATATGTGGAGTTCTTATTACGGGAAGATCAAGAGGAAAAGTCTCGCCTGATTTAATAAATATGTCATCGAGGAGGATTAACTATTATTAGAAATCTTGTGAGCGTCGTATGTCTTCAACGTAATTGGCTCAGATTGAAACACTCATGCAGGACTATTCCAGTCGTTCAAAAATAACTTAGTCATGCAACGTCACTATTTTATTTTTATTTTTTTTACTTGTTCATTCGACAATGATGACATGAAGTCGTCGAAACGTCATGTTACTTTCCTCTCGTTAATTTTCTTACATAAATATTTTTGTTTTTGGTGATATTATTCCAAAGCCCCTCGAGCTGGTCGAACGAGACCGACCACAAGTTGGCGCGCGTCATCAAATGACGATTTTTTTATCGATTTTTATTGTGAGACGACGAAATCATCGGGGACCAGTCAATTCCGAAATCGTATTGACTCCAACGTATGTCGGTGCTCATGCAGTCTCCTTCGCAGCCGTTATTACACCTGTTATTAGGGTCGTCACGAGGAGCGTTGCGTGACGACCCTAATAACGGCTGCGAAGGAGATCTAGTGCTCATGTGAGACTCATGTTGTTGTTGTTGGTAAATACCGTCGTTTTCACCTAAGCGTGGTGAAACGACGGGAAAACATGTTCTTTGAAGTTTGAGTTTGGCAGCCGTTAACATAAGCAAACTTTTGCGTGCGATAGTTTGACTGAACGTATTTGAAGCATACTTTATCAGATCAGGCTCAGTCTCTTGGAAAAAGTCTTTTATATCCAGTCTTGCTGCCATTCTAGGAAAACTTGCATGAACATCCCTCAAACTGTGAAGGATTGAAGACAAAACTTGTCATGTTTGCAACCAGTTAGAGCATGTTTTGCCCTTGACGTGTCCACGCTTAGGTGAAAACGACGGTATCTAAGAACAAGATTAAATCACGAAAAGTTTACAAACAGGGAATTACAGTATAACTAAACCAAAAGAGAGGTACGGTATTACCAAACCGTGAAGCTACAACAAAACTCTTACAAATTGCTCGGTCAGCAAGGACGGCGAGGAAAAAACTGTTGTTGAACTTTTGTCTTATAAAGTGACTTAGGTATAAATTTAATTAAAGGTAATAACAACAAGACTTACGAGAAAGAACATAAAGGACTAACAAGCGGACTAATCAGGGGCACCCAACTTCGTCAATTTTCGGAAAATATCTGTTCGGAAGACGATTTGAGATCTAGGATTTTCGGAACATTTGTTGTAAAATTTCTTGCTTGCCTGCCTGTCCTAGGATTGTCGAACATCTAAAAGATGGTATAATTTCCCATTTTTAACGGATTTTTACCGGCCTAAAAAGCTCACCTAGAATTTTCAGGAACCTTTTTTCTGGCTGAAATTTCGGAAAGGTTAGTTTTGATCCCTATAATTTTCAGATCACTAGACTTTCAGCTGGGAAATCCGAACAGATGAAAAATTTTTAGGGGATAAAAATATGCCTATATCTACCGTTTAAATACTAAAATACGTTTAACAATGCTATGTTTAAGTGGTTTTGAGCTATATTCTCGTTGGGTGCCCCTGACTAATAAACTAGTGTAAATTACGAAAGGAACACAAAACTTACAAATACTAATCAAAGGTATCCTGTGGTAAGCTCGTGGAGTAAGTAAGATATATACTGCGTCGGGGAGGTGATCTAGCGACAGCGTGTAGCGAATTATCAAGTCTAGGAGTGGTTACAAATGCAGTGTAATACATTTTTCTTTTTTACGAATGCATGAATGCGCCTGCCGCCTTAACGACCATTTAACGAATGCATGAATGCGCCTGCCGAACTTGAGACGATCAGAAATCGATTACAAATGTTCCATTGTTTACGCCTGACAGCCTTATTCGCTAACTATCCCGATAGCTTTCCACGAGCTAAAAATGGACTAACAAACTATGAACCATGCTCCCTAAGTATATCCTTTGTCGTGCCCGGGGGGGGGGGGGGGGGAATACTAACAAAAAAATTAATCGGCGGGGAGGCCTCCGCCCCGCGGTCCGATCCCTTACCCTTTTATATACCATTTTTGGCAGAAAAGATACCCCTTTCGCATACCTTCCTCTGACAAATGGTAGCCCTTTCACAAGCCTACTTAATTAAGAACACTGCATCCCCTTTCTAGCCCTTAGAATGAAGTTAATGAACGATAAAACAGTACAGTCGTAAGGTATGTGTGTTCGAAATATTTTAATGAAAGCCCTTTTAAATACCCAAATGACAGATTTCCCTACCCTTTCCGTGATATACTTCCACTCGTAAAATCCCTACCCTTTCATATACCTGAAGCGTGTAAAAAGGTACCCCTTTCGAGCGGAGCCTCCCTATATACGCCATTATAGGGAGTACCCACCGCCTCCCGGGTTGTCGGGTAAGTAACAAACCTAAGCACTTGTTCGAGAATGATTGTTAATTATCAATGAACACCGAGGGTGATGTTTTATATACATATTTTATGTATATATCAAAGCGTAGGGATTTCACGAGTCGAAGACTAACAATATAGCTGAAGGTCTTACATATGTAGCACCTTCAGCTACATTGCAGCCATGGCTAGTCTAACGCAAGGTTATGTATTGGTCATAAGGTGTTCCGACGGACTGCAGGGCCACGACAGTGTTCAGGATTTCCTCAGTTTACCATCCACGGATGGTATGTTTTCACACACCCTGTGGGTGGTTATTACAAAACCTACGCACTGGGGTACTCTGGATGCTCGGGAAGACAGTTGGTGAACCATAGCCGAGTAAACTGAGGAAATCAACACTGTCGTGGCTCTGCAGTCCGTTGGAACACCTGATGACAAATGCATAACCCTGCGTTAGTGGGAAGAAACTCGCCTTCCACCAATGCGACACCGGGGCGTGCCATGTTTTTTTCCTCCAGTTCGTAAGTTTACGGGCCGAGTGCGACTCGAATTCCGTCATAAAAGAAGCATGACTTTCACGCGCAAGCGGAAAGGTTAAAAAAGGCCGGGGCTGGAAATTTTACAACGGAATGTTAGCCGCAGCCGAGCGGATGCCATTGAATACGGTGATGTAGCAGCTCTCGTAACGTATAATGTGATCGGCTCGCTATCCTAGAGCCCAAAACAAAAGACTAAACTAACCACTCCAAACAACACATGGCTATCTGCGGCCTTCCCCTACTTCAAGGTTCGACGGAAAGCCGCAAGAATCTGGAGCAAAAATACATCTTCCAAATCGGCACCCTTAATCCCCACGGTATTAACGAACGCTT
>NC_090876.1:41445590-41448090 GCF_036669935.1 Montipora foliosa
CTAGTAGCAATATCAGATTAGTGCGTTCCACAGTCACTTTGGAAGCAAAAGAGAAGGGTGGGGTATGAAACAAAACGGTTATGACAAGAACGGATACTCCAAAATAAGGTGAGACACTTCGTGACACTTACAACCATAACATTTGGTGACGTTACGTGCAATACCAGACAACCTCAGTGTTAACCCGCTTTGGCAGACAAACAACACTCTGTTTAGGAAGAGAATAACTGCTGGTTTAGGGACTGATCTCAAGTAATTTGGGTTAAGCGATGACTCGAATATTTAAATGTTAATAGTTAAACTTTAGTAAGACCGTTTGGTACTTTATATTCACAAGACTAAGTGTCTCACCTTATTTTGGAGTATCCATTCTAGTCAAAACCGAAACAAAACAATCATGAGGTGCGCGATCGTCATTTGCGCATATGACGTAACAATGCACGTGTGACGTAATTGAAGATGGCGCTAAAAATCAGACGAACTTGCTAAGGCTTACCCTATGCACAGGATACCCAAGATGAGAAATTGCTTTCTCCTAATGTCGAACGGAAAAAGAGGGGACAATAAGTAAAACAAAACGAGAAGTTTGTGTTTTATACACTTAATTATTTGTTCGAATTCAACCGACAAAGATGACAATCTATGCAGGGAATAAGTCTCAGCAAAACCGGCAGAGAATGGACTCGTAAAAGATATTTCCATGGATGACGGATCCTAAAAACAAAAAGGCCAAACACCATCTTAAATATGATGGACAGATTGCCGCTGGGGGCAAATTATTACAGAGGTCTGGAAGCGTCCACGTACCACCCACCCCTTTTACAGCGAGCACCCACTTCAACAGTTGCAAAGAAGCCAGAGTTAAGTCTTACATATGAGCATACCACAAACCCGCAAATTGACCACTTCCCGAATGGCTTTATAACTCAGTGGTATTGTAATGTGCAGCACAATCCCATTGCCCGCTCAGGCCTAGAGTTTTGACTTCTTTGCTACAGGTTAAGTTGTGTCAGAAGACACAACATACTTTGTCCAAACCATTACGAATGAAGTTTCACATATTACCAAGTTAGCTCAGCGCTGGACCCTATACGCTTGCGTTTGGGGGAAGGGACGGTGAGGTCGCTTTATATAATACAGAAGAACGGACGGAAGGGTCGCCATATATACTCTGACTAAATCACTGAACGGGATCCCATCTTGATTTCTTGACAGGCGGTTTTGCTGGCTTGGCGGGTCTGTCAGGTGGCTTCGCAGTACTATGGTGACTTGTGGCGTCCCATTTGTTTGAAGTGGACGACGAAGCAGCGCAGAAGTGAGATTTGTACTGGGCCTAGCAGAAAGAAGTTACATAAAAATTAGACATATGAAAGGTTTATGGAGCATCCGTCGTTAAAGGCCAAATGTCACTCATTTCCACTGTTTGTAAGAATTTTCTCTACAAGTTGCATTCAAAATATTTGATTATTTTGTTCGTTTATACCTGGAAAGCAGCTTTCAAAGCCGATGTCCGATCGTTTCTCGCTGTAGAACCGAACACTCCGCCAGGCGACGAGGACGGATAAGACGATCTTGACGAAGGGGACGAACCCGAAGTCGAATCTGGGGAAGAGAACTGTGACCCTCTGCCATCACTTGTGTGAGTATCCTGTATACATAAAAGAAGTTATCGAATTGTCAAACTCATTAAAACCGAGTGCTGTTTTCACAACGGCTCGCGGTGTGGGTTCGTAAAAATAAAGGTAGAGACAGAAACAATGAACCGTGAACACAACAGCTGTATCATATGAAATACGATAAAATGAGAGGTTGTGAAGAGAAGCGTTGAATCTGAGGTTGTAGGGAGGTCAAGCAACAAACGACAGACAACGGATCACAACTATAGGACGTTTTCAACCGACCTCAAGAGACACCAATAACAATAGAGAAATGTACGACTTCTGATGGACGAACAAAAGAAGCTAATGAGAGATATTTTGCTTTCGTTCAACAACAGGGCGGCGATGACGTCACGTGAAAGCCTCCCACAATATCATCGGTTAAAAGACGAAATATAATCGTGCCGAGCGGCACGCGTTCGTGTTCATTTCGTTGTCGTACTCGGCAACGTACTCGGCGACTCAAGACAACCACACTGTTCAGTCATGCCAGTTCGTTCACACCAATTGTATACGCAGAATGTTGATACAAAATACTGTTTCGCACCTAATAATTTGGAAAAAATAATTGTAATGATTGCAATGACGTTAAGTTGTATTTTTAGATGACGTTCTAGAAACTGTCGCCCTTAATTGAGCTACTTGGTGTGGACATTGCAGGGGGGGAAGGGGGTGGGGGGGGGGGATTGCAATAGCGAAGGAAGGGTAGGGAGCACGAAACACTCCGGATGACGAGGAGAAGGAAGATGGATGGTAAATCTTCGATGAAGGAAGGCGACACTGACTTTCAAGGGTCCACCTTCACAAGCAACATGCAATATTACACCTGGGGCCTGTGTCTC
>NC_090876.1:41453090-41478090 GCF_036669935.1 Montipora foliosa
TAGAGGGGAGCACTTTTGTAACTTGGCGGAGTTCAGATCCGCGCCGGCAAATGTTTTATCATGTTATTCCCTAAACGAGAGAGGTACAATGCGCATGCTTTACATAAAAAAAAAAGAAATTGGTTTATATTTCCTCAATTGAGGACATATTATTATAGCAACGGTATTACTTACCAAATTGCGCACGAGATCTCCAGCAAAGTTCTGATCGGTTGGAGTTATCAGCGTGTAGGCCACGCCCTTTTCTCCTACGGAGGAAAAGGTAGGGCGAAGTAATTATCTTACGAGAAATATACCTGTACGTTCATCTCATCAATCAAAATTTGGATTAAAAATGTGCGCTTTTCAAATGTGATTTGCATGAATTTCAGATCATTTTTAAGCGGCATATGTGTTACCTGTTATTTCTGACTAGTAACCAGGGCAAATGAGAAACCATCTAGCGCAAACCTTTACTACTTGGTGAACAAAACGACGAAAAATTAGGGGATAGTGTATCCATTAGTTCAGCTGAAATTTTCTCACAGAACTCACTACATGAGCGAACATCTTAAGGAAGCTTGGGCACGAGGCATTTTTGAACCAAGAACGACAACTGGAAGTGCTTTTTTTTTCCTTTTTAAGTTTACTGACAGTACCGCATTTATATTGCTAAGTGTACTACTATCCTGGGCTGCGACCTGTTCACATCATTTTTCAGTTCACACTGAAATTCCAATTTTTGTGTCAAAATTTGCAGGCCTGGTAGTTTCAATGGTCAAACTTCATGAACCATACTGACACTGCAGGACATCCGTTTCCCGACTGAACCAATAAGAATAGAGGTTACGAATTGCGTTTACGGCCAACGGCAAATACCTCTTTCATAATAGTGGCCAAATAAAATATTCTTTTGTTTTAATGCTAATAAGCCTTTCTAGCCTCGCCACAACGAGCAAATTTCAAAAGAATTTTTGTTCCAAAATGAGGGCAGTAGGTCTAATTAACATAAAGACAAAAAAATGTAAAAGTGGTCGCCATTTATGAAAGTGGTCTAAAGAGACTCCTTCATAGGACTGTTCGTTCCCTCCGTCTTTTTTTCCCATTTTCGGCAAAACAGGATGCTCCATTTTGCTCTTCCCCAAATTGAATGAAATCTTTTTGCTTTCAGCTTAACTGCAACCCTACAACTTCAAAGCTCACCACTAAATTTGCTGGATACGTAGATACGAGGAGAGGCTGGCGACAGACCTAAAGAACGAATGACCGATAGAGCGCCATATATGAAGCATACTTCTCGTTATCCCATCGAGAAACAAAAACAAGCAGGTGATATGCCCAGTTCTTGAGACCATGGCACTGCGTATACACGTATCCGCGCTTTTACTGACTCCACTGTGTATCCTCGTATCCACTTCAGAACATACTTAGAACATTATGAGGGGATGGGTGGTATATAATGGATACTCGGATACGTAGTGGAATATAATATTCCACTACGTATCCGAGTATCCAGCCATTTCAGAGGTGCAGCTTCAAAGTGGCAGGGTATTCTGCAGTCAGTCCAGCTCATTTATATCCTGTTACCCAAAGTTATTGAACAGCTGATAAAAAGAAAACATTAAAAAGAAAAAGACGATTTTCATGAATTTACGACAACTATCAACTGGTAGCCATTTGCTGTCAACGGCAACTCCCTCAACTCTTTATATAACTGCCGCATTGATTTGAAACAACATAAGCGAAACAAGTTACCCGCTCTTCCAGTTCGACCAATCCGATGAGTGTGCGTATGAATGTCACGTGCCACGTCATAATTTATGACAGTCTTGATTGAAGGAATGTCTAGTCCACGCGCTGAAAGGGAATACGGCCTCTGTTAGTAGAACAAATGAACAACCGACCAGTGTAGAGTAGTCAAAAATATGAATCAACAATACTTTTAACCTGCAAGTGATAATATGCATCATTGTATACACGAGCGTCCCTTTTGAAAACGTTCTTGAGGTTTAGACCAACGAACAGTGAATGCTTCGAGAGATTGTACAGAACAGTAGGTAATATTTCAGTGTTGTTATATCATATGGCCGGAACTAAACCCCTCGTAGAATCAAGACGGCCACTACATCCGGGAACCGAGTGGCGTATTTTTCGTATCTAACACGGTTGGTCAAATAGGCCACTTCGGAAAACACCATAATACTCTTTGTTTGTCCCCCCACGATTTGCATAGGCATTGTTTTTGTTTTCTCTTAGGACCAGTGTAAGTCCCAAAACAAACTAGAAACAATGCCCATGCAAAATTTCGGGGGACAAACAAAGAGTATTATGGTATTTTCCGAAGTGACCAATTGAGCAACTTCGTCTCGATTCCCGCATTTTCTGTTTGTATCAACGCCCAGTATTTGTATTCTTTAGGCTTGCTTTTAAATCTCTACCACGCATATTTATTTGTCGATATAATAAAAAGAAAATTACACGTTAGCTCGAAGATATGAATTTTATGCTCTCGTGGCAAGTACAATGCCTCACTCGTTTGTTCTTGCCACTCAAACACTAAATTTTGTTTGTATCAACGCCAACGTGTAATATCCTCTATTTACCTGCTACATCAGTTGCGACTAGTATCGGGACTTCCTGCTTCTTGAAAGCGTTGATGACGTTGTTCCGTTCGAACTGGTCCATGTCTCCATGGAGCAGTACAACTGAAAAAAATTCAAAAGTAAGTGTCTACGCAAAAAAAGCTGACTAATGAAGAGGCTCGAAGAACGAAATATATGTATCACGTCACCACAATTAAATCACATTGTTAGAGCATTTTAGAATTATTTTAGTGCGTCGAGTGTATGAAAAGACATTCGAAAACATTTCTTGACCCCGGTGAACAAAATTTCTTAGAAAAGTTGCCACTGCAATTTTGTAATTTCATGTGAAAGCATAAATTAAACAGCACCTAAACTCAAATATTTTTCGTCTACAATATTTATCTTCCCACCAAAACCAAACATGTTTTACCATTTCGCTTCTTACCAGTCGGGAAAGACGCACAAAGTTATGACAACTAGCAGTACTTTGGACCCATGACCGTGATGGGAGATGTATGGGTGTATTCTCGATTTTACGTCACAAACTGATTTGCACTGCAAAATTTCTTTGAAAACAGGAATGCAACGCAGTTTGTGACGTCAAATCGAAAATAGACCCACGCCTCTCACATCACCGTCGTGGGTCCAAATTACTGCTAGTTTTGCAAAGTTTGCGTGGCTTGCAAGAAACAGAAAAGGCGAATTTCTGGGTCACATTGGCGACATATGTTTGCTATGGATGGGGAGATTTATACTAAAACCAAAAAATGTTTGACTGTAGGTGCATTTCAACGTCCGCGAACTTTCGCGCCAAAAATAAGGAGTAATTAGTCCATCATGATGTGCATTATATTAGCCGACAATGTTGCCACTTCCGAGGAAAACAAATCGTGTGTATACATTCAATGACATTATTTCTTCTGTTTCGTTAAGTTCAGTTCAAGCCGAATTATTTCATCCGTAACGAACAGAATGAAGTTCTCACCCATGACTCTCCTTTTTTTCGAAACTGGAAATGGTTTAAGCCAAGGAGTGAATACTTTGATCGAACTTGTTAGTCCGGGGTGTTGTCATGAAAAAGGCTCTTGCTTGAGACTCGCGCTTCGACAATATGAGCAGAAGACCTCCAAAGTCATGGCGCTGACAAAAGCCTTCAGGACTACAGTATACTCACCCGGGCGTTCAATCTAAACTTTTTCCTTTCAAAACCCGGGAAAAATTGAGAGACTCAGAAGGAGCAGAGTACAATTAAGTCTCCGGTTTTGTAGATCCAATTTATGTCAATCGCTGGCAGTTCACTCTGGCTAAGAAAGAGGCGATAAACAACATCATTCAAGTGTAAGAAGAGAAATAAGAAACATTAACGGCACCTTCAAAATCTTTTGTCTTCAGTTTCGCCGCCAGCTCTTCACTGTTGGCTTTTTTGGTTACAAATATGAGTACACTGCCAGCTAGAAAAAAAAAAAAAAAAAAACAAAATGATCGGAATTGTTTAGCAGAAAGAGACTTGACTTCGCAAAAGCTCCCAACCTTAAACTCCTAAGCGTCACTCAAAACCAACAAATGAGAGTAAGATTTCGCGTCGCCAAGGAATTTAAGCAAGGACGAGGGGACTTATGGCAAACTAAAAACGCCACGTAACACGATGTACCTGATTAAAGAAAACGGCTACACGCTCTTCGCGCGCGTTCACATTTCTTGGCCGTTTCAGCTTAAGGTAAAGTCACTGTTACGAGCCAGAAGGCCCATCAGGTCCATCAGGCCGGCGCTTATCTCCGGTTTCTGTAGCATGAAGCAACTAGAAGTATTTCTACTCCCCCCTGGATGGGATGCTAGTCCATCGCAGGGTTACCCTCAGCATTAAATTCGCCGGTACCCATTTATACACCCGGGGGAGAGAGGCACCGCGTGAGTAAAGTGTTTTGCCCAAGAACACAACACAATGTCCTCGGCCAGGACCCGAACCCGGATCACTCGATCCGGAATCGAGCACTCTAACCATGTGGCCACCTCGTCTCACCATTTCAGCTTAACGACGCCATTAAAAGGTTGAGAATCTACGGGCCACATACATGGAGAACAACCCAAACATGCACAATGACGCACTTCTTTTTCCTTCGCAAACATTCAAGGCTTTCAAACCAGCTGTATTCTTGGATAATTACACCGGCGATGGATCAGATTTCGCACTGGACGAGGTGATAATAAAGCGGCGATTGCACTAATGGGAAAGTTCTGTTTTGAAATGGCGTTCTTGTGGCAGTCCACTTGAAGGGTACATTTCAATCATTGAAGTGTATAGCAATTAAATGAACTCTTTCGAATTGAGAGAAAACTATTACAGTACCTGATGTAAAAGAAACTAAGCGTCTTATTAGCCATGCCCATTTGTCTGCGCCATTAGGCAAGATCTCCACATTCTGTGTAACATCTTCGTTTGCCTGAAATTTCAATCCAACATTTAAGGGAAAGAAAAAAGGATTGAAAACATAAGACACATCCAGTTGATGGTCGACGCGGGATCGGAGTCGCATTCTGGTGCAAGTTCAACGCCCAGAACTCTGGGCCAAACCGCCGCATCAGTTTCGGTTTAATTATGATTCGTCAAGAAAATCGCGAGTAGATTTGACAAGCAAACAAAGCGGCGTGATGCAAAAGGCAAGCTGAAAGAAAAACTTCTCTCCAAAATTGAACCTTAGGTAGTCGGTATGGTAGTTTTTACCTCGCCCAGTTCTCCGACAACAACCCTGATTGGATCCGTCAAAATGTCCCGACAGAGCATCTCGACTTTTTTCTTGAAAGTTGCACTGAACAACAAAGCTGTTGAAACGATTACAAAGCAACATGTGATCACCGTCAATGAAAAAAAACAAGAAAAATGAAAAGTAACAACATAAGTAGTCTTATTGGGAAAGCTTACTCTGTCTGTCAGGCCGGACGTTGCATGCAATGGATCTCACTTGAGGTTCTGAAACCAATATCAATGTAACAGAATGATACACATATTGCACTTAGAGGGAGCAATAATTGTCTTTGAAGTAGTTTTCAGTTGTGTTAGTAAGGGCTGAAGCACCTGGCACATAGCACGACTTATGGCTGCATTTTGCCCTTGCGGTCTCATTCACAAAGAAGCCCTTAATTCCAGCTAATCTAATGCTGACAAGAAATGACGACAGAAATCCTTAGATCTCCTTTGCGAATAGTATGTAGAGTCTATAACCTTCGAGGAAAGGCGTCTTAGCATTTGCAGATGTTATTTGAAGACCCTCAGCGTCAGTTTGGCGGTAGTATCAGACAGTAGAGTAAACAAACGCAAAAGCCAAGGTAATTGCTTTGGTTTGATAGTTCACCCCGCGAAATCCTTAAAAAAATCAAAAACAAATACTAGATAAAATCAAAAGTCCGAGACGGTTATACATACCAAAACCCATGTCGAACATCCTGTCAGCTTCATCAAATACCAGGTACGTCACTTTTTGAAGATTCGTGCTTTTCGCCTTAACGTGATCTATTAGGCGACCCTGAATATATAAGGAGAAGCACGGTTTTACAAATATCAGTTCCTCTAGCAGTCAGAGTTGTAAAATGTTTTTGTTTATCATTTAGAGTCTCTTCCGTTATTTTCTGCTACCGGTTTTCGGTAGAGGGAAACCAGAAATACGTGTTCTACACAGGCATCACTATTGAATTCTGTTGCGATATTTTGTAACCGCTATATTTCGATGGATTTCTTTCCTCCATAAGATGTGTGGGCGAATCACCTTAAGGTCACCGTATATCTGTAGTTTTAAATAACCGTAAAATGGAGCGCTGGCAGCGGGAGGTGAGTACAAGGCGCACCGCCAGCTACCATTGATACCCGCCTAGTAGCTGAAGGAACTACCGACGTCAAATAAAGTGATTCTATCGTTACCTTTCATCAGAAAATCCCTTACCGGTGTAGCAACAACAATTTCTGCGCCTTCTAGAAGAGCCTTGGATTGTTCGTACTTGTTTCCTCCACCGAAGACAGCCACAGCGTGAATGTTGTAAACTTTCCCAAACCGGCGCGCTTCCACAAAGATTTGCTGACAAAGTTCTCTTGTTGGAGCACAGATCAATGCAATAGGACCATCTCCAGGCTCCAACTCCGGTTGATCCATAATATGTACCAGTGCGGGCCACAGAAAAGCGGCTGTTTTACCAGATCCTGTCTTGGCAATACCAATGATGTCTCGACCACTAAGGGCAACTGGAATTGCCTGGAAAAAAATTCACGGACCACCGCGGTTAAGAAAATATGGTAACCTATCGATGCGAGAAAATTCTGGTTTTGGTTTATGACGTTATCGTACGGCCGTCCGTCCGTCCGTTTAACTTTTCATGTAAGCCACTACCGCGAAATGTCGCACCGTTGGAACCCTCGTTTTTTGGCGCGAAGTTAGTATTTTAACAAGCAAAAATTTTGGAGATAACCAAATAACAAGCTAAGTACAGGGTTTTCGACAGTTTCGTAAAGTAGCAGACATATTTCTGAAAGTACCGGACGTGACATTTTTGGCGCCGCAAGTCGCCCTGTGAGTGCCAAAGCCGCGAGCTACCGAGGGGGGTCTGGTGGCATGCCCCCCCCCCCCCCACCCCTCGAAACAGTCAGAGAGGAAAAAACAGCATGTAGGCGACGAGTAAGAGATGTTCAACGTGAAGGAGAGCGACTGAGAGCACGAGAAAACAGGTGAAATATCAGTGACGAGTAGTGGCGAGCAACGGAAGAGAGAGCAAGCACGAGAATGAGAAAACAATAATAACAACAACAACTGTTCCGCTAATCGCCGTCGCAAGTACAGCAATGACGCAGCCCAACAAGGTCGAACCAAAAGCATACTAAAGGACGCCTCTGGCTGCCGCTATACCGTTGGTGTATGACCTTACAGCTAGCTAAAATCAGCTGTATGTCTGGGTTTTTATGAGGTAGGAAAACCGGAGAACCCGGAGAAAAACCGTCGGAGCAGAGTAGAGAACCATCACAAGTACTCAATCTACTTATGGCGTCGGGTACGGGAATCGAAGCTGGGCCACATTGGTGCATGGGAGGCGAGTCCGCTCACCACTACGCCAACCCTGCTCCCTCTGAATGGGAAAATAGTCTAATTTATAGCAATAGAGCGGTTTTCAAATGAGTTTCGTAAAACCAAAACCAAAGTAATTACTTTGGCCAATCAAAAAGAACGGAGACAATCTGGTAAACCAATCAAAACTCTAAGTAATTACACGGTAGCCGACTCAAAGTGTGGGAAATGTGCACGCGCGAGTAATGATTAGTTTTGGTTTCTCTTCTGATTGGTTGAAAAAAATGGCGCGAGAGCTTTGAACCAATCACTGAGTGAAGTAATCATAAACCAAAGCAATTCGCTAATTACTTTCGACACTCAATTGAAAACCGATCTAAGCATGCAAGAATGTTCTTCTGGTAAGTAGATCAGTTATAAAAAAATATCTGAAAACAAAAACATAAATAAATATAAAACAACATAAACATAAGGGGTAAGAGTACAATAATGACATACCAGTATCTTATACAATTTATTTGAACTTCCATTGCTGCATAAGATTTTTCAAATATGTGTAACAGCATAATTATCCCAATACCTGGCACTGGATAGGTGTCGGTTGTGTGTACTCTAACTTTCTAATCGCTCCCATGAGCTGCTCGTCAAACCCAAAATGTGCAAAACTGATGGAAGGTCGCACTGGCAAAGCCCCTGACACCTATCAATCAAAAATACGACTGAGCAATGCATTGTATGTCCAAAAATGCATACCGGTTGGTAACTTAAAACCTGGCTAGGCTTGGACACCAAGACCAGTGTCTAGAACCAGAGGTCTCAACACTTTTGAACATGGTTATTAAGGGATTTTGCATTCGTGCCAGTTCAGAACCCACAAGAATATTTGGGAACAAATGCTTCAATTGTTATTTTTAATCCTGTCGTGTTTTTCAGTCAGCCCTTGTAGAAGAATCTTAGGGAAACAAGGGAGAGTAAACAAGGTGTAAATATGTGTCCCTTGCCTTGTTAAATAAATCTTTTAAAAAATTGATTTGAATCTCTGCATCAAATTCTAATCAGTTGTAGATTTGACGAAGATATTGCGCAGAAATAGCAAAGGTCAATTGTATACAACATTTAAGACAAGTACAGCTGTACAAGAGATGAAGATACAGGTACAGCAAAAACACACTCCCTGCATATGCAGGGGAGTCTTTATAAAGTGGATGAAACGCCACAGTCATTGCTCATGGCTAGCTTGGTTCATCACCTTCAGCGCCAGCTTCCGCCTCAATTCTTGGATCTCATGGGAAGACAGTTTAGATATTTCTTCATGTTCAATATAAAAGTTCTTCTCAAACACTGGATAATCAATCTGCAAGATTCACCAAAAAAAAACTGTTTAAAAGACTGGAGATCTATATTAATCTTGATTTTAATTTCAATATTATTAATATTATTCACCAAAGTGGAGGTAAATATTGCCCATGGTGGGGGTTGGGGCTAAGCAGAAAGACACAGGAAATATCAAAAGAAAATCCAAAATATTAAGACAAAATACGATAGAAAATCGAGCAATTTCAGTTTTTAGTGGACAAAAGTCTGGTACCAGAATAATTCTAAATATTTTACAGTCCTTTTTACATTTTCTTAAAGCTAAAGATATAAATAATTGCCTGAAATAACACCGAAAGCAATTTCCCATGGAAATGAGAAAAAATAAATTTCAAAGGTTAGAAAAATTGTGCAAACACAGGTAGAATTTCATCATCAGTTTCATTTCACCAGCACTTTCAAGTGTTTCTTACGAAGTTCCACATTAGTTTTTGACATTTGCTAGAAATGATTTTTTTTGAGAAGATATTTAAAACAGTCGTACAGACGTTTGCAATACAACGTATATAATTTTGGTACTAGCTTGTTACTCAAACTTCTGGTGGATTCCGTCTTAACGTTTTGGGATCTCCTGCATTTGACAAAATTCCAACTTATTCACAAGTGCTGTACAATGTGGGTGAACAAGTAAAATTTGTTCAATGATCTCAAAGTAAAAATGGAAAATGAAAGATTCAATGTTGTGTCACTGTTCACATTGTCCTGAAAATCATTTCAGGTTGTCATTAAAAAACAGTAACTATAAACTGTACCTCTGAGTGGTCGACAGCAGGAAGCGGTACAATTATCTGTGGACAAAACGCAAAATTAAGTTATATCATTGTCAAGAGTTGTTCAACAATATCATTAAATACTTTTCCCACGTTCACTACCAAACATGAATGATGTAAGACAAAAAGTTGACAGTGTCTGATACTAGCACTCAGACTGAATGCAATGGGGTTGATCCTACACTTAACTGTCCAATTCACACTCTTTAAAGAAAAGGCAATGTGTAATCAGAGCACAGGGAGTTTTTAATAACGAAGGCTGGGTAAGGTAAAGGTTAAGTCCGCTACGAGCCTAGAAGACCCACCAGGCCGGCACATATCTCCGGTTTCTGTAGCATGAAGTGACTAGGAGTATTTCTACTCCCCCCTGGATGGGATGCTACATGTAGTCCATCACAGGGTTACCCCCAGCATTTTCGCCAGTACCCATTTATACACCTAGGTGGAGAGAAGCACCTCTCACACAATGTCCCCGGCCAGGACCTGAACCCGGACCACTCGATCCAGAGTCAAGCATACCGACCATGAGGCCACCGCGCCTCCCACTAAGGTCGGCAATGAGCAAATTGACCATCTGTGAACACCACCTTGCCTGCCTATTTTGATATGTATTTCATACGGCAAGAACAACTGATTAAGGCCCAATGCCTTTTGTGCAAAACTGTAATGAAAACCTTGGAGTGTATCACCTTGGATTTTTCTGGGGCAATTGGGTTGCCATCGCTGTCATATTCCAGCTCTTCTTCATCATCAGGGTATGCAACAACTGGGGCATTTTTCATGTAATTGTAATAGGACTCCTGGTCATCCTCTTCCTCAATGTCATCTCTTCTCACTCTGTGGCCAAAAAAGGACTTCGATGTATCTCATTATCACCAATTTAATTTTCTAGGTTATGTACTGTAAACACCCGCAGATAAGCCGCACCTGAAGATAACCCGCACCCTGAATTTAGCAGCTCAAATTTTGGAAAAACAAGTTTTTTGACAGAACTCAAAAGAAATCCAAAGTCGAGTGTTTCGAACTCTTCTTCATCTACTATTCATCGAACGTAAACTCACATGCCCCACTTAAAACAAAGCGGATCTCAAAAAAGCATTCCCCGTGGATTACATACGACTTGAGGCGTAAAATTTACAAACGAAATTACTTTAAAAAGGCTTTCCTGGTCTAATCATGTTAACAATTTGTGTAAGAAGGTAACTTCGGCTGTAGGTGCCCTCAGATGTATCAGGCCCCTTATCTCCCAATCTACCGCGGTACTAATCTATAACTCCTTAATTCAACCTCACTTTGATTACTGTAACCTGATCCAGTGAGCGGCAAATTACAAAAGTTACAGAACCGTGCAGCTAGAGTAATTTTAAAGGCCAACTATGGGAATAACTCGAGCCTACTTCTTGACATACTCAAATGGGACAAATTAGTCATTAGGAGAAAGAAGCATAAAGCATTAATGATGTTAAAATCTATAAATGAACAAGCTCCAGCGTACTTGCCGAACCTATTTCACGAACGAAGCACAGACTATGATTTGCGTAATTCCTTTCATAAGTTGACATTGCCCAGACCAAGGACTAACTACCGGTACTTGAAACGAAGTTTCAGTTACAGCGGTGCTTTGTTGTGGAATTCTTTACCCGAAAATGTGAGAGCAATCAAATCAGTCAAGAAATTTAAAGAAAAAATCAAACATCTATTTGAGTCCTCGGACTCTCACTCGGCAGTCTTGTAAAACAGTATGTACATAGTTAGTCTAATTAATTCTAATTAGATTTTTACTTAATTGTTACTGAAGATTTTACCGAATTTTTTAAATAAAGATCATCATCATCATCATTAACATTGAAATTGAAGATACTTCAAAGTCTTACCCACAATTTTAGCACTTTAAGGTCTCGAAAAAGGTGAATTTGGGCGTCTTGCTCTCATTTTTTGTCTTTGCAAATCTTGAATCGGTGGGCTGTGAAGCATATTTTCCCAAAAGAAAAATTCTCAAAAATTTATTTTAAAACCACTAAAATTGCTTTCCTTTGTTTCCCGCCATAATATGCGTGCAAAAAATGATTGACATATCATGTCAATCACATGTGAAAGGATTGGGTGTCAATTGACAGCTTAGCACGTGCCTGAACGCTGATTGGCTCAGCATAAGTGGCTTTCAAGTAGGAGGCGTAGTTATTCATTAGACTGTGAACTGCATGTGAAAATACAATGAACATTGCTTCTACCACCTTTGAGATGTGATTTATGTTTCTCTGGTATTGTAGACAAAAATTTCTTCATTCAACAGTTTTCCATAAATTTTTGCTTTACAACAAGAGCGTGAGCGGAACATTTGTAGCTTAGTAACCAGGCATTAGATTGGACGTGAAGATGGAAAACTGGACACCGGAAGCAGCCTTTTTCTAATGCTCCCGCAGATAAGCCACACCCTTGATTTCTAGTGACGACTTTTGGGAAAAAGGTGCGGCTCATCTGCTGGTGATTACGGTAAGTTAGTTAACCAGCCAATGATCCATTAGCAAAATGTAAGTTCTTTTTTAATATCTCGCCATATAATATCATATCAACATACTTCTTCTTGTCTTTTTCACTTTTCTCCTTCTCAGACAAATTTGCCTCCTTTTGAACTTCATGCTGAAAACAGTCAAAACAAACAAAAAACCAAGAACAACTTAACATACAGAAATACATAAATACAAAATACTTAATTGAATACTCCCCATGGGGGCTTTTGAGGGCCAATGAAACACAATCACGACACAGAAAAGAACATTCAACAACAACTGTTAAGAATACCAACTGGCCTGGAGGCAAACCAGTTGGCTATTTACAAGTGCAGCTGAGAAGTTGAACCAGGGACTACCAGGAACAAATTCAACCAGTGGCCAGAACGTGTCTTGAACCCGGGATTCCCCGATGTCAAAGCAAGCGTCCTAGCCACTGAGCTGCACTGTCTCCTCATTGAAAGGGATTGCGAGTAAACAAGGAGCTGTTACAAGCCTTCCTCTAGCGGATCTGGAGGCATTTCAAAGTAAATTAGATAATTTTCTCAGAACTGGCACAAAAAGGTACACACAAGACTACCAAAATAATAATGATAATACATTTTGTATTCTTATCTTGTCACAATAATAATAATAATAATGATAATAATAATAACAATAATAATAATAACAACAATAATACCGGTAATAATAATTTATAATAATATTGAGTACAGTACAATTCAGGGAGTAATCAGGTGAGTAATTTAAAAATCGACTGAGCGCAGTGCGAGGCCGATTTGAAATTATGAGCATGATTATCCCTGAATTGTACAACACAAAGTCCTATTACTAATTAATTGCAACTATTATAACAAAATGCGAGTATAAAAAGTCTTTGAATACTTTTATGCGTGAAAAAGTTCAAATCTGTTTTGCAAGCAGAAGGAAAACAGCAAGAAAGACCCCATTGAAATACATGTGATTGATGCACAAATGGCTAAGGTGTCCAGTTACAGGAAGGTATCCAATTTGGAGTTGCTCAAATTTGATACCTGTAATTGGACACCCATGTGATTGCACACCAATAACACAACAAATAGGCGTGCACAGAACCAATCAGATTTGAGAATTTTGTAATATAGTAACAATTAGTATAGGTAATCACATAAGGCCAAGTACTATTAAGGATTAATTGCATGAGTGATTTGGAAATTTTCCAAAATTGCCCGAGTCGCGAAGCGACGAGGGCAATTTGGAAAATTTCCAAAACACAAGTGCAATTAATCCTTAATAGTACGAGGACTCATCAGGGATTTTATTAGAAGCCGGCAACCGGCGAACTCCGGCGGCTACTCCCCACTGAGGAGCCGGCTACTTTGGAAAACATTCAATGTATCCTGAAGGCAGTCATCAATAAAAGTGGTTTTTGGTGATATTTTGTCCCCTCTTTGCTTGTTGGGTGATTTTAAACGAGTTCTATTATAATTTACTCAACACGCGTACGGAAAAACAATGCGATTGATTCTGCTGTCCGCCATGTTGAATGGACAGAAGAGAAAGACTGGTGACAAATCTGCCTGGATTACGGCTGGACTGTCTTTGTTTTCCACATAGAAGATAATGTTCTTTTCAGGAAGTGAGAAGTTACAATTACTCTGAGGAAAGGCAATTTTTGTCAATGTCAATAAGTCAAACTCATTTTGCTTCCGGGGGCTTCGCCCCCTGAACCCCCAACGGGGCTCTGCCCCTGTACCCCACTGGAGGCCTGGGCAGTTCCCACACCCCTCGCCTATGCGGGGGCCTACGGCCCCCAGTGCCGTCTACTTTCACAATTTCTCCACCTACTTCAAATCTTATTGACAACCCTGACTCATGCGATTACTTGTTTATCAATAAAGGGCAAAATTTATACGTTGCTATTCGACGGATTAACCAATCATTGACAGGTAATCAAGCCCTCTCTTGATTACCAAAAATGTCCTCGATTAATAAAAAATGCCCTCTGTCTCAGCCAATCAGCGCTCAGTAATTTTGCCCTTTATTGATAATAATAACAATTGCCAACGAGTCAGCCGGGCCAAAACGTGAGGCTGACGAGGCAGCAGCCTTAATAGAGTCGAACTGCGAGAGTGTTGTATATGGAGAAAAAAGTTTGAGCACTCCAGAGAAAATGTAATGTAAGATAAGATAAGATAAGGGAACAAATTAAAGGCCACTTATCATGTGACTTCAAGAACCAATGAAAGCGTGTGTTTTGAAGTGTGATGTCATTAGACAAACTGGCATGACGCGACATCGTTCACATGGATATATATTTGTGATTGTTTGAGCAGCTTGGCTCCATACAGCAATACCATAAATTATGTAGGGTTGAATCAAAGGCCGATATATGCTTAATAAAGTATCAGTGGGAACAAAGTGTCTATATCTTGACAGAATTCCTAGAGATTTGCTGATCTTTGAGGAGATAAATATACATGTTGCTTCTGAGTGAGGTTTGAATCAATGAGAATACCAAGGTATTTAACATAATTATAGTCCTTCCTCTCGACAAGAATTAAGGAATTTTTATCATGATCAAAGAGTTTTATGGTTACGTCAAAGTTAATTTATTTCTGGTATGGCCAGAAAATTACAAAATTTGATTCCTTTGTGTTGAGAAATAATTTGTTTGCCATTAGCCAATAACATACACTGGCAAGTCCTTTTCTGACTGTTACCAGTACTTCTAGCGAGCGCAGATTCTTATCAGCATAGAGAAGGTTCGTATTATCAGCAAACAAAAAGAAATTCAATTGATTAGACGAATATGAAATGTCACACTTGCTTTGAGTGTTTTTTATTTATTATTTTCGAACCTGCTTGTTCTATATTGAGTGAACAAATCTGAAGACTGAACCAGCATACGTACATGTATTCTTGTCACTATTTCCGCCCATGTGCCGTTGTCGACCATTGTCTAGTAGAGCAGTTTGTTTTTCATTTTGTGACCATTGAGTTGTGAACAATTTAATTTTCAAAGAAAATAATACTGTCTGTAAAGTACAAAATTAATCAATTTGATATACAATAATTATTCATAGCTGTATCTTGCAAAACAAAAAATCTGCAAGTGAGGCAACTTTCATGTGTCATGCACGAGAGCTTGATTCCCCATGACATGTGACATGTTTCACTGAAAACATTTTGGCCATTTTGTCCATGGCATTGATTTAATCCAACTTACTTATTGTATTTTCCTGTTAACATTACGGCTGTTCAAAAATTACAGCATCACTTTCAATATTATTGCAAAACATGTTGACGTTTACATTGTTGCTCAAGTGTGCAAGGATTTTACTAACATTTCTATAATTGTTATTGTGTTATTGTTAACTTAGATAAGTTAACAATAACATCTTTGTGGTGGGACCCCAGTCCCTCAGAGAGCCTGCTCACAGGCTAAGATAAGTTGAGTTGCAGTACTTTGAAGCAAAAGAATGCAACTACTATTGGGTTCCAAAAACTGATACAAATCTGCAAACTATGTAAATAAATTATTATTGACTCTCCCGTTGGCACATAGTGATAGCTATTGCTAGTAGTAATAATAATAATAATAATAATAATAATAATAATAATAACAATAACAATAATAATAATAATAATAATAATAATAATAATAATAATAAGAGTTATTACTGTTGGGAATTTCAGCTTTTAAAAGAAAATACTAAAATACTGTAAAACAAGATTGTCCCAAACTCTTTTAATCAGAACTGTGTTACGTGTAGCTTTAAGGTTCCAGTTGATTCAGTTTGGATTTATTACAGGTACAAATGTACCTGTCCCACTCGCATCCCTACTCAAAACATTCTGTGCCCCCCCCCCCCCCCCCCCCTTAGTGTATTTGTACTTGGTGGACTGGTCTACCTCAATTCCTGCCATGAATTTATCCAACTCATCTTCCTCATCATCATCATCACCATTTCTCATTTGCTGATTGGATGTTGTTACCTCAGATTCATCATCGTCATCAACAAATTTTGTTTCATCATCTTCATTATCACTGTCCACAAAGATTCTACATCAAATAAACAACTTCATATGTAGTCATGATCTATCAGGCAATGGAAAGCTGGTATATCAGCCATGCTAACTCTCAACAGGGCTTAAGTTTAGACTCACAGCAACGTATATTTGAAGGGCTCTTTATTAAATAAAAAGGTTAAAAACGTCTAACTTGAAAGATGCAGTGCTCAAACAACACTAGAATGTTCCAAGTTCACCCATGATGAAGCCTTGGTCATTCCGAAAAGGCTGCATTTAAAATATGGAAAAAAAAGTTCACATTGATCACTTCATTGCATGCTGAAGATTGGGGGTATGAAAAACATTGATATTTTCCCGAAAGGATAAAATAACAGCTGTTATTGTTAGGCTTAATGCTTTCAGAGCTTATGCTCATAGCAAGTCAAAAGAAATCAACTGAAAAATATTACTTTTTTCATGCTTTGATATTTTCAGTAAAATAGTAACCAAGTTTCAAGCGACAAATAGTGGCCTAAATCTTGGTATACACAGTGACATAATGCATATAAGCATTAAACAACCTCCACAACATACATGTAACATACAAATTGTGACATACATGAAACAACGTATTGTAGCATGCATGTAAGCATAGGAAAATGACATAAGGTCGCCACATATGTTAAGAAAATGCATGAAATTTGATGCATGCCAATTTTGATAAGTGTCACAAAGTGTCCTCTTGCTTTTATTCCCAACTTGGAATACAGACAATACACATCACAAAATGTCTCTTACATGTTTCTTCTTGAGTAACTGGCAAAATTAGCTAGCTACTTCACTTGGATTTTTTCAATAACAAGAGAAATATATGCCAGCAGAGCAAGAACCTTAGATTGGCCATGCTATGTCCATAAAAAATGAAAAAAAAAAACATTGCTCCAAAAAGCAGGAAATGCATAATTTCTAAGAGAAACAAATTTTAAAAAATTCCCAAAGGAGCATGCCCATGGACCCCTGTAGAAGTTCTGCAAACATTGCACTTCCACCTCAACAAAAAATATACTGCTCTTCGTTATTTTCTATCTTTTCAGAAAATTTGCGGAATAAATCTTTAAAGTTATTTGTCAGAATTTGTTGCATGTCTTCTGTGCGATAAATAGCTACGCTTATGGGAAAATTATTTTGGACAGATATTAGTTTTGTTCAATTAATATAACCACAGGATCGGAAGAAGCTTCTTGAGATTCTTGCCATTTCCGCATACTTAAATTGCAACATGTGTACTCTCCTCCGTCAGTCAAAGAGATAAGTTATCAATCAGCCGTTGTTCACATTCCACATTCAAACTTTCTCTTGGTACTACTATAAGCCATTTGTATGAATAATCAAGATCTTCTTGTATTGATGATTTTGATGGAACATTTTGAATTAAGCAAAAATGTTCCAACAGTTTTCCCTGAATTTCCTCCGCACTTATACTTGGTTGTTGCTGTTTGCAATATTCGGTATACATTACGACATCATCAGTTCTTGCTGTTCTGGTTTTACATCCTCCATTCCTGTGTTGGGAGTCTCCACCTTAACAATATTCATTACAGTACTCTTGGGCAAATTTCTCTATGACCACCCCCATTCAACCAGAGCTCCACTATTTCACTGCAGACATTATCTGGCAAAGATCTGCCTTGCTGTTTAAAAGGATTGGAAGAATTCACATCACGTTGGAGAAAACACAAAGTTTCCAACTTTGCTGTAAACTTTGTTGGTAAGTTTGTACATGTACCTACTTTCAAAGCGAAGTTGTTAAGTTGCAAATTTCATTGGCCTGTTGAAAAAGAACTTTTCCAACACCCGCCCCAGTTCCCAAGTTGGCAACCAAACTCAAAAATGGCGCGACCAATGTTTCGTGAAATCCACTGCAATATTCTTCTGTTTTAATGCCCAAAACCTTTCTAGCCCTTATTACGACAAGCAAATTTCGAAACAATTTTTTCTGACGTTACACAAACTACTTGATTCTGAAGATGACTTACGCTCAGGTTGTCAAAACATCAGTCAATGTCATCTCAAACAGCCCTTCCCAGTACTACACTCGCACGGACCATCACACTTTACTTAATTACCAAAAAAATCTTTGTTTCAAAATGAGGGCCTTAGGTCTAATTAACAAAAGAATAATTTTTTCATAAGGATGGTCGCCATTTATGAAAGTTGTCTATGGGTTAAAAATCCCAAACTTACCATTCTTATAGTGCGATTATGATAAAAAAAATTACTTCCTTTTCCTTATTTCTACAGTAGAAAACCAGTTTGACTAGTTGAAGTGCTGAGATTTGCCCCACACTTGTCACCCACAAATCTGTCACACGTTCTTGGTTGTTTCCAATTCACTAACTAAAAATATACATGTAGTGTGGAAAAGTTGGATGATAAATAAATTATTAGCTGTTTTGGTGTGCAGTATCACTGAGAACTTCTACTCATCGTTTGCATTTTGACTCATCGGGCCAGCTCGTCAAAATACAGCATAACTCGTAACAGCGGTACTACACAACAAAACAGAGTGATTCCAGAATACCGGGTCGCTATATATTGTATTCTTTTAGAGGCATCCTTTGAAGAACAAGGGCAGGCACATAACAATTCTCTGATTGCACTCACATGATAAGACGGCCATGTTGGTGCCAAAAAATAGAAAAATGTAGCTTAAGTTTTGCATAATAATAGAGTCAAATTCCCAAAAGACTTTTTCGCTATTGTTCTTTCCAACAACATTGCCGCCGTGTCGTCAGGTACGAGTAACCCACCAAAACATCTAATAATAACTTAGATAGAAACATAAAAATTGGAACAATATATCTGCATCGAAACAGGCGCCTTTTCCAACACACAATAACAGCACACTTACGGTTTTCTCGCTCCAGGAAGAGGAAATGAGGCAGCACTCTTTTGCGATTTTTGGGAATGTATCGACTTGTTCGCATACCCACTCGGCTTGCCGATGGGGATTCCTCTTCCGAGATTACTGGGAACAGGATCTTCTTTCTTAGCTGCTAGAGCAAATCCTCCGAACCCGAAACCTCGTTGTTTGCCTGGGCCACCTTTATGAAACATCGCAACTCTATACAGGAACTACTTTGGCCAAACCTTCTCCAAGAAATCTTGTGGGTTTAACTTGAATGGATAAACAACATTTGCAAAATGAGGAACTGCAGTAACTGAAAGTAATTCACCGATGATTTCACTTTCACGCGCTTAGAAAAATGTTGTGAATCCTTTGACTGTCCTTTTAAAAAGAATAAAGGCACTTCGCAAATCTTGGTGCAAAATGACGGAGAGTTTCTGTCTCAATCCGCCATTACGGTCATTTCTTGCGCAGCTTGCTAATTCGTCTGGCGCACGTCTGAAGATAGTTACCACTGACACGACACCGCGGCAAAATGAGTGCGCAGGCTTGAGCCACGCGCGAAGCGTTTCCACGCGCGAGGGACTGGTACCAATTAAATTTGCAATAGAAACAACAGCTCGGCAAAATGGCGGCAATTTAAGTTCTCTGTGTTTGTTTTCATTTTGCGATGATAAGGACAACACTACTTTGATAAGGTTTAAATTTTGAAGAGAGCTTCCTGAAAGACTGATCTTCCGTGTGTCTTTTCAAACCAAAAAACTATAGTTCAAACCAGGAGAATTTTACCATGCATTCGAGCGCTAGGGCAAAAAGACGAAGTTCGTAATGTTATTAGTCGCGATGGTCTCTGCGTTGGTAAACCTCTGGGGGGAAAACTGTGTACTGAGAAGGAAAACGCCGGGTAAACATCTTTGCAAGGGCAGAATGATAATTCCTTCTGCGAAGATGGCTTATGTTGCTCCTGTTGAATGAGGAAATCGTCTGTTTGTTTCATTGGAATCATTTGAAAGTGAGAAATAAGCTTAAGTTCTTTTCATGCCCGCATCCCACTCATTCGGCAACTTGGATAAGTCACTTACCTGCCTTCCATTCTCATATTTTACAACACTAGTTACTTTTACAAGAGCGAGGCAATAAAATAAAGAAAATAAGTCTTAATTTTAAGAGAGGATCGCAAAAAAGTTTTGGAAACTAAGTATAAATTTGACTCCAATGCTACTTGATGTTTCCCTTTTACTTGGAGTTTGGTAGTGGTCCATCGTTGAAAATATTTTTCCAATATTTTTCCTGCAGCTGGCTGGTAACTTTAATTTTTTTCTCCAGCTTTGTCGATCACCTTGTTGAGCCTTGCTGGGATGAGGGTGGGGAGACATGAGAATCATGATAATGAAATAAGAAACCATTCACCTGCATGTGTTTGGAAAATACTCATTTCACTTTTGCATGCTTTGCACCAGCAAAAATCCAGCCAAACTTTTGCACTGTGTGTAAAGATACTGAGAGAGGAATGTAATCATACATCCAGCAAGACTAGAGGCATTCTGCTTCATACTCTAACATTTTATTATGCACAACTGATCCAGTTTCACTACCCAGTGATAGACCCACAATGGCTCTATCTGGACCCACAATGACTCTATCTGATTCCTTTTCAACAACAACAACTACTATGGTATGTGTTACCACAAAACACAATATACAGTAACTCAAATATCTCTCCAATTTTATTGTTGTAAGTACCGTATATTCATTATTAAGACTATTACAAGTAGAAGCATTCTTAGAAGTTAATATCCAAACCCATGCTCAGCAAGAGAAAGACTCGAATAACATACAGCTGTATTAATGAAAGTATTACTTGAATTAACCAAATTATATTTGCTTGTTCAAACATTGACTTAGAAGGTGTGGCAAGTAAATAATTATCGTCCCTTTTCTAGACAATTTTGAAGAGCTGTTTGGAAACCATCTTGTATTAATCACTGACATGCTCACATCTGTGACGTTTAATTTGAAATACTGTTGTCATCATGCAGGATCTCATGCAGGAAAAAATGAGAGATGAATAACAACCCTGGCTTTTTTCATCACAAAACCAATAAAATATTCAACGCTGAAATCCTCATCACAATCTCTGAAAACAATCTGGAATGTTGCTTGCCATGCATGGTTTGACCAGATCAGCACACACACACCAGGAAGAGTTTTAGACTTATGAACTGGAATAAGAATAAATGACATGTTTAAGAAACAACAGGAAACTGATCAAAGAAAAACAATAATATTATTATCACTTGGTCATTTTCATGCACAGATGTCACTTAAGATACTTGAAAAAAACATGGAAATCTGTGCCCTATTTGTAAAGATCCCTTTATAAAAAAACTAAACAACTTAACTGACTCCCTTAATAAGAGGTTTTGTCTAACAATGCAGATAAAAACAGTTGCTCACATCTTGAAAGTAAAGGCAGTCAAAATGACAGCCAGCCAGATATCAACACTTTCCACAAGATTTCTTCAGGTCAGATGACTGGGACAATGAAATCAACAGAAATCTAGAGATCAATTAAATTTAATCATACCACAACCTGGTGTGTCCTGCAAGGCAACACAGAGCTGGAAAAGAAAGAGCATTACCATCTAGCATACAAACCATTGCTCTTGCTGTGGAGAACCAGGTCACAGAAAAATCCATGGCTCTGGTATCACATGTCAGAGGTTAAAACTTCTGTTTTGTCAAAACCCTCCGCGTTTTCAGAGGAATTGCCCTTGGGCGAAAAACAGTAAACGAAAAATGTTATCAGTTTAAAATTTACAACTTTTAGGTTTTCAACGGTGTGACCGAAACACGAGCAAACATGGTTTGGCAAAGATAACTTCCATGGAAACGACATAAACAAATAAATATTTCATGCCTAAAATAAGCTTACCTCTTTTGACTTTGTCGTTGGAAACAACTCGGAACTACTGTTTAGTTTTTCTGTCGAGTCCCTGTTGAGCGTGAGATCTTGATCATCAAAAGGTCCAATAGAACTTTTCCTTCACCGCCGAATAAACTCAAAAACAAAGAGCTCAAAAGCTCGAATCAAATGAATCAAATGTGTTCGAAGCGGAGCATGCGCACTCATTTTGCCGCGGTGTCCACTGACACATTACACACTCGAGAGGGTAACTACTTGGTGTAGGCGCTCATATAGTGGTTCGGTGTAGGCACTCACTTATGGTCTTCGTAGTAATCTCTAAGGATGACAAGGGATACTTACGTACAGCCAGGCGTACCTGAGAGAGGTATGAAGGGAATACTTTGATTTCGAGTGAAGAGCAAATAGACGACGGCTACGGCAAAGACAACGTCATCTAAAATCTTGTAACGACTTCGAGACTCCTTGAATATCTTATATCGCGAACGCAGGACAAGAGACTGCAATTAACCCAGAGAAAGCGGAACCCTCAGTAACGACATTAAGACCCACACCCATTTATCGCAAAACATCCCTAAGGCATTCAGATTACCGAGAAGTTTCCGATCCCGGGGGGAGGACTACCATATGAAAAGGACGGGGGTGCTCGTCGTACCTTTTACGGGTTAAAAAGTGGTTTTGATACCTCTTTGGGTGTTCAGCCCCAAAAAGTGCACAGCGGGAGCTTCAACGGTACCTTTTAGGGTATTGAGCCAAACAGTTATGACAGGTGACATTTGACAATTAACTCATTTTTAATTTTGGTCAATTAAAACCCATAATTTGGTACCTCTTAGGGATGGAAAAAATTTCATGCCACACCCACAAGACAGGATCTTGGTACCTCTTTGGGGCTCTCTTCAAAATTTCCGGCGAACACCCCCGTCATTTTTATATGGGAGTACCCCCCGGGCTCCAAGATACGGACGTGAACACAAAGTTGAGGAGAAAAGCTACTGAAGGAAATACCAACATAATTAGATGCTGTAGACCTTTCAACAGACCAAAATGCGACGGGGAGACGTGATACTCGCACTTATCTGGACAATTTAGTTTTGTTGTTGTTGTTGTTGTTGTCAAACAATTTTCTCTTATACTGAGACACCATAACAATTTTTAAACGGGATTGGAGCCCACGACCTCTGCTATGTCAGTTGGGACTTAGTCAATCGGTCAGTGAAAAATGCAGACTGCAGACAAGGGGTAAAATGCAGACTAAGGTTATAACGTAACCGTTGAAAAAGCCCAAACCCTTTAGAAATGCTAATCTTAGCTCTAATTAGGCGTAAAACAATATTTAGGTTTAACTGATAGCATTTCTAAAGGGTTTCGGCTTTTTCAACAGTTACATTGGTTGTTTACCATTTAGAAAAAATTTCGGGAAATTCCAGTTGGTTTGTAAATGACACACGACTCTTTGGTTCGTTCCTCTGGAAAATTTCCGGGAGCAGCGGGACGTCTGAAAAGGAAGTCCTGTTTTCCCGATGGAAACTTTCCAATGGACACGGATCTGAGTTAAATGGAAATTTACTGTAAGACTGTAGGGTCTTCGACATATTCCATATATTGGATTGTCAATCTACTTGGGTAATTTATGTAACTGAAATATTTGTAAATTAAAATTTGTCGGAAAGACCGAGTCTGGCTTTAATGTAAGATTCGACAATTATGCAGAATTAAAAACCATATCGCAAAAAAATAATGAGTGGCTGTGGGCTCACAACAACACCGTTTGCGTAAAAGATCCTAACTGAAAAGATTACCTCGAAACAGCTAGCTTCCCTTATACATAGTTGCTTCTCTGCGACCATCAACATAAGAATATAGTATAACTATGTGGAACACATAGATGATAGCATCAGCGGTTCGTTTACGCTTGCAGTAATTTTAGGAGAGTTATCAAATTAGCATTTTATTCGAAACAACAGTTCCACGCTAGAGTTCGAAACAATGGACTTCTGGAGCAGTTCTTATCTTGAAGTCATATACCTACTGATAAAATTCATTCTGATAGGAACTCATATGAATTTTCCTTTAGTTTTAAATCCGAAGGAGACTTGATTCTGCCCGATGACGATTCGTTGTTGTAGCATTTATTGGAAGATTACCCACGAATCATAAAACAGTTTACTAAAGCATATGCAAACATACTTTTGTCGATGGTGAGTCGGGGATACTCGGAAAAAAATCCGAGTGCTTCTTTGCAGGGGTCGAACCTACGACCGGCTTCCGATTACTAGTTTGGATGCACTACCACTGAGATACACGAGACTCGTAGGAGATAGTGATTCGGAGCCGGTGATTCGGGGATACGCGGGAGAAATCTGAGCGCTCCTGAACAAGAGTCGAACCCACGAGCTTCCGATTACTAGTTCGGATTCGGAGCCGGTGATTCAGGGATACGGTGTTATCGGTGTTGTTATTAATTTGCCAAAATATTTTCCATCACATTTTGGTCGCGTGACCCTAAAACAACTTATAACGTTTATATCCTTTACTCAAAAATGGCAACATTTATACTTCAAAATGTTGAAAACGTTTGGCATTAATGCGTTTAGTACAACTGTGCCTACCAAATGCCGCCTTTTCACATGGTACCCCATAATTACCTTTAAAGATATCTGAATGTTTATCATGTCACGCGACCTATTTTCCTCAATTGTTCAGGGCTCGTAACATGCGGACATAATTAACAGGCGGCATCACAAAGCCTTTACAATAGGTCATCGAATCATCAGCACTGGACGAAAAAACGAATTTATACCAAATTTGCAGGATTTTGAAATTCAACGAGTGGTCAGGACGGGTCTCAAACGCGGGATCGACGGATCTTAAGGCAAGCGCCTTAACCACTAGACTACACAGAAGGAA
>NC_090876.1:41483090-41493090 GCF_036669935.1 Montipora foliosa
GTTATTCTCGTTAACCAGCAATGGCGTCGAAAGTCATTGCAACGCGAATGGCGTTTTAGTGCATCTTATGTTGTTTGTTTCAATAAAATGTTTCGCTGGAAAAGGATTCTGTGATATTTTCTTCCTTTGTGAATTATAATATCATGCATGTTGTGTATTGAATTTTCGAGCTTAAGGTTGAAACGTGATACGGGAGGATATTTGCGTTCGACGATAGGAGAACGCATACTAATCGGGTCAATCCCGCATTCAGATTACCGAGAGGTTTCCGATCCCGGGTGGAGGACTCCCATATGAAAAGGACGGGGGTGCTCGTCGTTCCTTTTACGGGTTAAAAAGCGGTTTTGATATCTCTTGGTGTGTTCAGCCCCAAAAAGTGCACAGCGGGAGCTTTAGCGGTACCTTTTAGGGTATTGAGCCAAACAGTTATGACAGATGACATTTGACAATTAACTCATTTTTAAGTTTGGTTAATTGAAACCCATAATTTGGTACCTCTTAGGGATGGAAAAAATTTCATGCCACACCCACAAGACAGGATCTTGGTACCTCTTTGGGGCTCTCTTCAAAATTTCCGGCGAGCACCCCCGTCATTTTTATATGGGAGTACCCCCCCTGGCTCCAAGACATGGACGTGAACACAAAGTTGAGGAGAAAAGCTACTGAAGGAAATACCAACATAATTAGATGCTGTAGACCTTTCAACAGACCAAAATGCGACGGGGAGACGTGATACTCGCACTTATCTGGACAATTTAGTTTTGTTGTTGTTGTTGTTGTTGTTGTTGTTAAACAATTTTCTCTTATACTGAGACACCATAACAATTTTTAAACGAGATTAGAGCCCACGACCTCTACTATGTCAGTTGGGACTTAGTCAATCGGTCAGTGTAAAATGCAGACTGCAGACCAGGGGTAAAATGCAGGCTACGGGTTAAAAAGCGGTTTTGATATCTCTTGGTGTGTTCAGCCCCAAAAAGTGCACAGCGGGAGCTTTAGCAGTACCTTTTAGGGTATTGAGCCAAACAGTTATGACAGATGACATTTGACAATTAACTCATTTTTAAGTTTGGTTAATTAAAACCCATAATTTGGTACCTCTTAGGGATGGAAAAAATTTCATGCCACACCCACAAGACAGGATCTTGGTACCTCTTTGGGGCTCTCTTCAAAATTTCCGGCGAGCACCCCCGTCATTTTTATATGGGAGTACCCCCCGGGCTCCAAGACATGGACGTGAACACAAAGTTGAGGAGAAAAGCTACTGAAGGAAATACCAACATAATTAGATGCTGTAGACCTTTCAACAGACCAAAATGCGACGGGGAGACGTGATACTCGCACTTATCTGGACAATTTAGTTTTGTTGTTGTTGTTGTTGTTGTTGTTGTTAAACAATTTTCTCTTATACTGAGACACCATAACAATTTTTAAACGGGATTGGAGCCCACGACCTCTACTATGTCAGTTGGGACTTAGTCAATCGGTCAGTGTAAAATGCAGACTGCAGACCAGGGGTAAAATGCAGACTAAGGTTATAACGTAACCGTTGAAAAAGCTCAAACCCTTTAGAAATGCTAATCTTAGGTCTAATTAGGCGTAAAACAATATTTAGGTTTAACTGATAGCATTTCTAAAGGGTTTCGGCTTTTTCAACAGTTACATTGGTTGTTTACCATTTAGAAAAAATTTCGGGAAATTCCAGTTGGTTTGTAAATGACACACGACTCTTTGGTTCGTTCCTCTGGAAAATTTCCGGGAGCAACGGGACGTCTGAAAAGGAAGTCCTGTTTTCCCGTTGGAAACTTTCCAATGGACACGGATCTAAGTTAAATGGAAATTTACTGTAAGACTGTAGGGTCTTCGACATATTCCATATATTGGATTGTCAATCTACTTGGGTAATTTATGTAACTGAAATATTTGTAAATTAAAATTTGTCGGAAAGACCGAGTCTGGCTTCAATCTAAGATTCGACAACTATGCAGAATTAGAAACCATATCGCAAAAAAATAATTGGTGGCTGTGGGCTCACAACAACACCGTTTGCGTAAGAGATCCTAACTGAAAAGATTACCTCGAAACAGCTAGCTTCCCTTATACATAGTTGCTTCTCTGCGACCATCAACATAAGAATATAGTATAACTATTTTACGTCAGTTGGTGTTTGCGCTAAAATAGTGGCATTTTCCGTGAACAGTATTTTACGTCAGCTGTTACTGGAGCTAAATATTAGCATTTTCCTCTCAACGTTTTGCAAGATTAACTTTCCCCCGCTTCGATTAGACAATGATTTCTATACGCGGGTGGAAGTTATTATGTCATTGTTGTAACAGCCGTCCCCCGGCAGCCGTCTAATCTATGTGGAACACATAGATGATAGCATCAGCGGTTCGTTTGCGCTTGCAGTAATTTTAGGAGAGTTATCAAATTAGCATTTTATTCGAAACAACAGTTCCACGCTAGAGTTCGAAACAATGGACTTTTGGAGCAGTTCTTATTTTGAAGTCATATACCTACTGATAAAATTCATTCTGATAGGAACTCATATGAATTTTCCTTTAGTTTTAAATCCGAAGGAGACTTGATTCTGCCCGATGACGATTCGTTGTTGTAGCATTTATTCCAAGATTACCCAGGAATCATAAAAGAGTTTACTAAAGCATATGCATACATACTTTTGTCGATGGTGAGTCGGGGATACTCGGAAAAAAATCCGAGTGCTTCTTTGCAGGAGTCGAACCTACGACCGGGAGATGGTGATTCGGAGCCGGTGATTCGGGGATACGCGGGAGAAATCTGAGCGCTCCTGAACAAGAGTCGAACCCACGACCTTCCGACTATTTGTTCGGATTCACTACCACTGAACTGCATGAGACTCGTGGAGGATGGTGATTCAGGGCTGGTGATTCGGGGATACTCGGGACAATTCTGAGCGCTTCCGAACAAGAGTCGAACCTAAGACCTTCTCAAGTGTATTGAGGCTTGACCAACCTAATTATTATGCATATTTTTATTTGAAGAAAAGCATTTGTATAATGTCCATGAAACGAAGCAGAAAGTTTTGTTATCGGTGTTGTTATTAACTTGCCAAAATATTTTCCATCACATTTTGGTCATGTGACCCTAAAACAACTTATAACGTTTATATCCTTTACTCAAAAATGGCAACATTTATACTTCAAAATGTTGAAAACGTTTGGCATTAATGCGTTTAGTACAACTGTGCCTACCAAATGCCGCCTTTTAATATGGTACTCCGTAATTACCTTTTAAGATATCTAAATGTTTATCATGTCACGCGACCTATTTTCCCCAATTGTTCATTGTTCTTAACATGCGGACATAATTAAAAGGCGGCATCACAAAGCCTTTACAATAGGTCATCGAATCATCAAGAAACAAGATTGATACAATGTACCTTAATGTTCCCCATTTTTGACTAAAATATATAACTGTTGTAAATCGATTTTGGGTCACGTGACAAGAATGTGATACGGAACATTTTGGAAAAGTTACAACACCACCGATAACTGAGTTTCATAGGCCCTGGAAAAATGCTTTCCCTTCAAATAAAAATATGCATAATAATTAGGCTGGTCAAGCATTATAACACTTGAGAAATTCCGATTACTAGTTCGGATGCTCTACCACTGAGCTCGTGGAAGCTTGGCGATTAAACTGGGTTGAAGTGACCACTCCCCATAGGAGCTTTTCAGAGCCAATAAACGGCGACAGAACACGCAGAACAACAACATTCTTTTAGGGAGAAGGCCAACCAGTTGGCTATTCAGTACAAGTGCAGCCAAGATGTTGATCGAAGTTGAACCAGGGACTCACCAGCACTGGACGAAAAAACGAATTTATACCAAATTTGCAGGATTTTGAAATTCAACGAGTGGTCAGGACGGGTCTCAAACGCGGGATCGACGGATCTTAAGGCAAGCGCCTTAACCACTAGACTACACAGAAAAAATTTCTTCCTTCTTTGCTGGCGTGCTTAATTAGTGTCTTTCTTTTATAGCAAATACTTAACTGACTTGACAGGTTCTTAGGTAATATTCTAACTTTACACTTAGTCTAAAATCATTTAAAGTCATTGACGTCGATGATTTCATTGGTTTAGAGATTAAACGCAGGTGAGCCATTAGAAAACGAAGTCACTTATACTATCTGACTAACAGATGATAAGATGGTTCCTTCACAAATATCGGAGCTAAATGTGAGTAGTGTTCTATCAAACGTTACTTCAGAGGAAACGGAGACACAACCTAACAGGTTATCTTCACAGTATGTCCTTTTCACAACGATCTTCTTTGCAATCGTCGCAGCCGTTGGTATCCCTGGGAATAGCCTTGTATTGGCAATAGTAGTGCGCCTGCGACAGACTCGAGCACCATGCGATCTTCTCGTGGCAAAATATCTGCGCTGCTGATCTCGCACTTTGCGTCATTGCCGTACCTCTGAGAATCATCGAAGTATACCGTGGATGGATCCTAGGCGAGGTAATGTGTTATATCATAGCGCCACTGCAGGATGTTTTCGTGGCCGTTTCCGCCGTCACACACACCGCTATTGCAATGTTCAAGTATCACGCCGTCGCCACGCCATTCCACGCAAAGATGAGCGAGAAGCAAATGAAAACGGGCATAGCAGTAACTTGGATAACATGTTATCTGGCAAGTGGGGCACCGATTACGGTGTTTCTTAGTTATGAAGGTGATACCGAATGCCGCGTCCAGTTTACTAGTGCTTCTCATCGGACAGGGTACATACTATTCCTCGTGATATTGTTTATTGTTATTCCTCTATTCATTGAGTGTGCAGCTTACACCGGTATCATTTACAAGCTAAGAGCGAACATGGTGTTTCAGCCTAGCGGTTTGCCCCAGAGCGGCATCCACAGCCAACGTCTTCGACAAACTAAACGCCTTATCAAAATGCTGATGGTAATGATGTTGGCCTTCAACGTGAGCTGGATCCCCCGAGGAGTGATAATGGTGATGGAGGTGTTCACTCCACAGAGAAGCACCTCGCCGCATTTTACGAAATACTTGTCACAAATAACGCTGGAAATGTTTTATATCAAAAGCGTTATCAACCCCTTCATACTGTTCTCTATGAGCGGACGCTTTCGCTCTAATTGCTTCAAAGAATTTCGAAACTAACGGAGTTTTGTGCTGGTCATTCTTTACCATGACTCAATCAATTTCGAAACTTCAAAGCGTTGATTGTCAAGGACTGGGAACGGTTTGGTAAAGTCCTTGCTGTTGCATTTGTAGGATCTGAATTCTGCAAATTTCTAAGGAATATTAAGTCTTAGTTTGCTTATTATAAAATTTGTATCCTTTTTTTTGGTCCTGAAGAGCCGCCGAGCTATCAATATGTACGTAATCAGAATAACGAAACCAATTCAATGAGGAAATAGTGTGTATGTGCGTAGCACCAAAAGTGTCTTAGAACGGAGCAAACTTTTAATAAGCTACAATCTTGGACAAAAAGGGTTGAGAATATTAAAAACAGGGGTTATTTTGCGAACTACGTCCTCAATATCGCACATTATTAGCGATCCCCCTCCCCCCTACAACCAATGTTGATAAGCCCAGGTTCGACATGCTTTGGTTCGTCTAGCAACATTGATCAGGGGGGGGGGGGGGGGGGGGGGTAGGGGCAAAAAGAGAGCTTATTTTTCATACTCGTGATCGGAGTTTAGTCCAAAAGCAGAGTTTTCTCAACAATTTTGTCCAAGATTGTAGCTAAAGCTGAACAAACTCTTTAGAATAGGCACACTTATCTTGAGTGAGCTCGCGTTTAACTCCGTTTGCGGTTTTTAAAACAATATTTAAGCTTAAATGTTAGCATTTGTAAAGGGTTTGGGCTTTTTCAACAGTTACATTATAACCTTGGTCTGCAGTCCGCACTTTACACTGACCGCTTAATCAATACGCCATTCCAAATTACTGTTTGTCTCGGTTTCAAAGCGAGTCCTGGTGCACAACCATTCAAATGGAAATGAGTGGTGTATTTCTATGCAAATCAAGCTCATTATCATTTGAATGGTTTAGCACCAAGACTCGTTTTGAACCAGAGGCAAACAGCAACTCGGAAATGCATGGCCTGTTGGGCTCATGTGTTCCTGTGACTCGATGAAACGCGGAGGTCCTGGATTCGAATCCTGTTGAAGACCTCTAAATTTTTCAGGTGTCTATACAAAACAAAGATTTTAAACAAGCTGAGAAGATTCACAATAGGCGAGGCAAAGAGTTGAATTCGGATCGATGGCTTCACCTTGCAGTTTCCGATATCCACTAGACTAAAGAGACAATCTCCCGGAAAATCGAATTTTTTAGAGTATTGAAATTGTAGTACCCAGCAAAACAATTGAAAGTTAACCGTCTTCAATGGGGTTTTTTTTTACCTAAATACTGTAGATCAGCGCGGCATAGCTTAGAAACGCTATTTCTTGTCGAACTAAAGCTGTAACTCTTCCTGTTTTCATTCTTTTTAGAGCGGTAAGCTTGTCAATATTAACATGGGATATTGGGTCGAGTAATTGTTACGAAATGTCCAATGTCAGTTTGAGGGATGGAAATTAGTGTTGACCTGTCTCTATACACCTTATTCCAAAATGGCCACCATTTTGGTCTTCTTTTGTTTGATTGCAAAGTGACCCTTTTGGCCTCTTTTTGAATTTTACGTTTAAAAGCGAGGCCAAAAGGGCCAGTTTACAATGAAACAAAAGAATACTAAAATGGCGGCCATTTTGGAATAAGGTGTATAAGGGACAACTTGCTTAAATTGTCCAAATAAGGGCGAGGATCACTTCTCCCGTTTTCTATAACCCGCTCCTCAAATATTTAACAATTATTCTATGAGCGTGCGTTGGATATGAGATGGTAAATAGCCAACGAGGCGCGTAGCGCCGAGTTGGCTATAACCAGTTTCATATCCAACAAGCGCGAATGGAATAATTGTTTTATTAAATTCCTTAAACTCCAAAAATTTGGAAGTAAGAAATACGAGCGAAAAAAGCGACAAAATCCGAGCGAAATCGAGAAAACTTGATGAAGATGCGATGTTGTGTAATACCTTCTAATCGGACAGACGTACGCTCATCACAAAAACATTTCTTGCACTTTCGCGTACTTCTAAACATCTGAATTGATCCAAACTTTCCGCAAAAAAATGTTTTTTTTTCTTTTTTGACTTCATTCAAAGAGAAATTTCGCTTTCCGGCGAAAAAAATTTTAGTTTAGTAACGCTTAATGCAATCACTTACGTACCATTAAGGTCAAACTAAGGTATATGAGCTGATAACCGAGATTGAGTGAACCAATAAGAGCACGCGAAACTCATTATCCGAGGATGAGAATTTAATAAATACATTTATTTCAAACCTAAATGTAGCTGGTGCCGTTATTCTTATAAACAAGTCCCCTCAGTACATTTATCGATCGGGACTAAGGACTGTAAGGTCTTCGACATATTCCATATATTGGATTGTCAATCTACTTGGGTAATTTATGTAACTGAAATATTTGTAAATTAAAATTTGTCGGAAAGACTGAGACTGGCTTTAATCTAAGATTCGACAATTATGCAATATTAGAAACCATGTCGCAAAAAAAAAAATAACGAGTGGCTGTAGGCTCACAACAAAACTGTTTGCAGAATAGATCCTAACTGAAAAGATTAACCCGAAACAGCTCGCTTCCCTTAGACATAATTGCTTCTCTGCGACCATCTGAGTAAGAATATAGTATAACTATTTTACGTCAGTTGGTGTTTGCGCTAAAATAGTAGCATTCTCTGTGAACAGTATTTTACGTCCGCTGGTACTGGCGCTAAATATTAGCATTTTCCTCTGAACCAGAGGCAAACAGCAACTCGGAAATGGCCTGTTGGGCTCATGTGTTTCCGTGACTCTATATGAAGCGCAGAGGTCCTGCATACGAATCCCGTAGTTGAAGCCACCTGAAATTTTCAGGTGTCTATAATAGACAATTGTTTTTAATTGTCCAGATACTGAAGTGCGAGCGTCACTTCTCCCTTTCCCGCACTTCAAATACATACATTTATTTCAAACCAAAATGTGGCTGGTGTATTCTTATATAAACAAGTCCCCTACCTTTATCGATCGGGACTAAGGACTGTAAGGTCTTCGATATGTTCCAATCAGGGGCACCCAACGAGAATATAGTTCAAAATAAACCACTTAAACATAGCATTGTTAAACGTATTTTAGTATTTAAACGGTAGGCAAAGGCATATTTTTATGCCCTAAATTTTTTTCATCTGTTCGGATTTCCTAGCTGAAAGTCTAGTGATCCGAAAACTGTAGGGATAAAAACTTATCTTTTCGAAATTTTCAGCCAGAAAAAAGGCTCCCGAAAATTCTAGGTGACCTTTTTAGGGTAAAAATCCGTTTAAAACGGGAAATTATACCTTTCTTCAGATGTTCGAAAATCCTAGGAGATTCAGGCTAGCAAGAAATTTTACAACAAATGTTTTGAAAATTCTAGATCTCAAATCGTCTTCCGAACAGATATTTTCCGAAAATTGACGTTGGGTGCCCCAGTCCAATGCCATATATTGGATTGTCAATCGACTTGGGTAATTTATGTAATTGAAATATTTGTAATTAAAATGTGTCGGAAAGACCGCGAGCCTGGCTTTAATCTAAGATTCGACAATCATGCAGAATTAGTGCTCCAGCGCTAGAACGATTGACACTTAAATAAAACAACAATAAAAGCAAGATGACACACGCTAACACCAACTTAAATAAAGTTTATTTCCTTTCCTTTTTTTCTTTAAAAAGAAACCATATCGCAAAAAATAATTAGTGGCTGTGAGCTCACAACAACAGATTACCCCGAAACAGTTAGCTTCCCTTACATAGTTGCTTCTCTGCGACCATCAGAATAAGAATACAGTATAACTGTTTTACGTCAGTTGGTGTTTGCATAAAATAGTAGCATCTTCCGTGAACAGTAATTTACGTCAGCTGGTTCTGGCGCTAAATATTAGCATTTTCTTTTCAACGTTTTACATGATTAACCTTCCCCCGCCTCGATTAGACAATGATTTTCTATACGCGGTTGGAAGTTATTATGTCCTTGTTATATAACAGCCGTCTAATCTATGTGGAACACACAGATGATAGCATCAGCGGTTCCGCTTGCAGTCATTTTAGGAAAGTTATCAAAAATGTAAATTAGCGTTTTGTTCGAAACAATGAACTTCTGGAGCGGTTCTTATTTTGAAGTCATATACTTAATGATAAAATTCATTCTGATAGGAAATCACATGAAGTTTCCTTTACATTTACATTGTAAATGAAAGGGAGACTTGATTCTGCCCGATGACGATTTTACTCGAAGATTACCTAGGAAGCTGATAAAGAAGATATTTGGCCGCTGGTGACTCGGGGATACTCGGAAAAAAATCCGAGTGCTTCTTTGCAGGAGTCGACCCTACGACCAGCTTCTGATTACTAGTTCGGATGCTCTACCACTGAGCTCTAAGAGACTCGTGGAAGCTTGGCGATTAAACTGGGTTGAAGGGACCACTCCCCATAGGGCTCTCCAGAGCCAATAAAGGAAATCAGTGAAACGACAGAACAGAACAACAACATTCTTTTAGGGAGTAGGCAAGCCAGTTAGCTATTTACAATTGCAACCGAGAAGTTGATCAAAGTTGAACCAGCACTGGACGAAAAACCGGATTTACATCAAATTTGCAGGATTTTGTTATTCAACGAGTGATCAGGACGGGTCTCGAACACGGGATCGACGGATATCAAGGCAAGCGCCTGAACCACTAGACTACCCAGAAAAATTTTCTTTCTTCTTTGCCTGCATGCTTAATTAGTGTCTTTCTTTGATAGCAAATACTTCACTGACTTGTCAGCTTCTTAGGTAATATTCTAACTTCACACGTAGTCTAAAATCATTTTACGTCATTGACGCCAATGATTTCATTGGTTTAGAGATTAAAA
>NC_090876.1:41513090-41515590 GCF_036669935.1 Montipora foliosa
TTTAGAGAACGTGCAGCCTGTCAGAATGGCCGGCAACCGTTTAAGGTTTGGAGATCGATTACTAAAGGGTTTGCCTAAAATCAGGAATCCGGAATAAGAAATCCGGAACACAGTGAAAGTCGAGTAACGGCTAAAATTACTACGGAAGCAATAAACTCAAAGACGGAGACGACTGTCGAATTCGAAAATAAATACAGTTCATAAAGTATCTCGTTGGTATGTTTTTTATAATTATAAGGTGAACGGAGTCGTAATCCAACAGCACTTTTCGCAGCATTTTTTCTTTAGAATCTAAAATGGAGACATTTTATACCCCACACTCACTATAATTTTTCAAAGCGCCTTTCCTTTCAATGATACCCATCAAAGATGGGTGCTGCAATAATAATGCCAATCAAGTGAAATGATGGCCAATAGCGTCATCATATATTCGCTGCAAGAAAAGAAGTATGATATTTTTACCTTCCCTCTTTCGTCACGATGTCGGTTGAGACGGACATGGAATGTGAGGTGGGTAGTCCCCTTTCGGTATTATAGACGCTTGACTGCAGCCGCAACTATCGGTGAACAGGAAAAAACAGACATGAAACGAAACGCATTTTCAGTGTGAGAATACTATTTACGTCCGACATCACCGGCTAACTACGTGGGGTATATCAATAGGCGCAAAGGTTGACTCGAAGGGCTTGTATGGGAGAGGCAAGCTATCGATTCTACTCATGGACTCCCGAAGAAAAAGAAAAAGCTAGAAAAGTTGGATGCTCTTCCGAACCTATTTAATGAATCCCCTTCCAAAAGGAGTCAGCACGTGACAAATTACTCAGAGAGACGTTCAGGGTGGCTTAGTGATTATCTATCGAGCCTCCCACCACTGCTAGCCGGGGTTCAACTCTGGCCCCAGCTTGAAGTGGGCTGAGTTTCAGTCGATCTCGACTCGAGGGTTTTTCTCCGGGTACTCCGGTTTTCCTCCTTCATCAAAATCAGTCGACTCGCAGCTAATTAACATCTACAATAGCTGTGGTGCTGTGCTCCGACATCAAACATGGACTGGATAGCGGCAGCCAGAGGCGCCTTTGTATGCTTTCAGCCCGATATCGTGAGCTGCGCCCTTCGCAATTCAGTCCTAAATACTGCAAGTAAAGGGTGATTAGCACTGCCAATTATTATTATTATTATTATGAGACGCTAGGTCATTTTAAGTGACTTTGACTCAGGTTCTTATTCCGGATTCCGTTTCCAGATTCCAGATTTTAGGCAAACCCGTTGCTAAATGACCTGTAAAAAAACCTGCATTTTCAATTTCAGACACTCGACTATTGAGGCAAGCTTTCTCGTTATCACACGTTTTGAATCCTATACGTTTTAAAATGAGTGCTTAGAGTTAAATAATGTTTAACAGCTGTTTGGAAGTGGATGCCGAAAACGTGCCAGTCATTAAGTTATTAGAAAACCTTCATCCATCGCATCCAGGTCATTTGGACACTTTGAAAAACGCTGCCGAACGTTGCATGTTTGTTCAAAATACTTATGTTTAACTTGCCAACACTTCACACATAAAATCCAAACAATATTATTATTGCGGCTTGCTACGTTTGCAAATCAAAGACCGCCGACTAAGTGTCCTTTCATAGTTCTTTCAAAACGTGATTTGTTTGAAAATTATATACTTGAGGCCGTAGTTCCCTTTGTGGCAAATGACAGCAACATTTAAAATACATTATCGTGACGCTTGAGTTATCACAGAACAATATCTGTTGCCACTTAACAACACCTCTTTTCAAAATTCCGGTAACCTAGACATAATTAGTATTTATTGTTTGAATGCGAAAGTATATCACACAATTTTCAGCGCCTTTAGGCATCAGTTGATTAGCAGTCTCAAGAGTTTGTTACTCAGCGATTTTTGTCTGAGGACGAAGAGTTTGTGTACTTTTCGACGATGAAGGTCAATCAGGCAAGTTGATTTGTTCGATTCATTAACATACTTCCTCCTATAGAGCTTTCATTCTTGGCGTCTTCTTAGACACAAAGAACACAATCCGACGGTCTCAGCAATGTTGGGCAGTTGCATCATCTTCCAACCAACATTCAGTATACTCCAAGTTGTGAGGCAGGCACCCAAAAATTACTGCTGTTTGTTTTACAACTTCTTAAACATCACATGTGGTTCCATCCAATTCAGTCGAAACCCACCGGCCGGTGTCGCTTTCCTAGAATACAATAATTGTTCCTTCTAAAACTGTTAAGATTGTACTGACAAATGCTCACAGCTTAAACGAGGCAACAAAAGCAATAATTCCGATTTGGCAGTTGCTGATAAATCAAAGAGCAGAACTCCGCACATGAGTATAAATCATTACAGATGAGTCTCGATGAAAACTCAACAATCCTAATATTTTGTGTAAATATATATTACCACTTTTCAGATCCTTTTTATAATATTCATGATCCTGAATGCTGTTATCCCATACAAAATTCGTGGACTTTCAGGAGACAAACA
>NC_090876.1:41520590-41548090 GCF_036669935.1 Montipora foliosa
ATTGATTCAACTTCAACACAGGATATATTCATTCGACAACTGTATTCATTCAACTTCAACACAGGATATTTTCATTCAAGGACTACATTCATTCAACTTCTACGTTTTATGGAACGAATATATTTATTCAACTTCAACAAAAATGTTTTCATGTTCAACAAAACATATTTACTCAACTCTTCGCAAGTTCGTGGACATCGATAAATTGTTATTCAACAAAGCGCCACCTCCCTCCCCCTGGCCTTATTAAAGGTAAAGGCCGAGTTCGATATTTTAACCATAAAGCCTCGTAGCCATGTGTGAAGATTGATATATCAAATGTGAAGAGACCGCATTTGAAGAGAGCCTTGAGAAATTCAAACAACGCCTGAGAGCACGCGGTTATGCAAATGCAATCATACAAAAGGTGAGGTGTCTGCTCGAGGTCAACTTTGCCTCCAGAACATCGGTTCTAACACAAAAGAAAAAAAAAACGAAAGAAATTTGCCTTTTGTCACTAATTACCACCCGGCGGTCAAAAATCTTAAAACGTTATTGATATAGAACAATGGAACATCATATAAAATCGGCCTGAGCTAAATTGGATCTACCTAAAACTACCGATAACATAGGCATATTCCTTGGTGTTTTCGGTCTGCTGTGAGGGACGATCTTGTTCCATGCCCTCCCCAGAGCTGTTAAATGACCTCCACAGGAATTCCGATAAATTTGGCATTTTCCCTTCGCGAGTACACCTTTATGCAAAGGATTTGTTTTCTAAGCTCTTAAGGTCTTTGATCCTAACTAATTGAGATCAAGATTAGGATTCAGATTAAGACTGAGATTAGGAGCAATAACGTTTCAGGCCTAATTAGGCCTAAACCGATATTTAATCTCAAATCCAACCTTAGTAGGTTAGTATTCAATGTATGGTGGGGTCATACATGGTGTTTTGGTGCTTAGTTGTTTAGTAATGTCCTAATAAGACCGGCCACCACCTGCTTTGGAAACCAAGTAAAGTCTTGACTCACACTGCTGGTACACTCGAAGAGAGAAGGAGGCTATCCACGTAAGACTGCACCTTAATAACATGAACAAGGATAACGGGAAGCGTGGATACAAACGATCGAGAAACACGACAGTTCGTCAACGAGCCGCCTAGTAGGGAAGAATTTCGAATCGGACCTCTTGGGGCGTTACTCAAATGAACAATAAGGATCAAATCCACCAATCACTGACACAGCCCACCAACGTGATGCACAGAGTAATAATTGCGTTCTACAGAGAAGAACACCCATCTCTCGCGTGGTTTTTGGATGAGGTTGTTTTCGATGCAAGTTGATTTGAAGGTTTTCGACGGACTAGCTAGCATCTCGCCTCGATTTCATGCTGTATATTGGTAGTCATAGTGATCATGGAAAGGCGCTGGTTCCATGTGTATTGGGTATCTTAAAATGTCTTAAAATGTTTCAATTTCGCCAAGTTAAGTGAATTTGTATCGATTTGTTCAAAGTATCCCCAGCCAATATAATTGATACTACGAATCAGAACATCAGAAAGCTGTGTACTGGTGTGTTTTCTATTAAACAGACGACGCAATTCGCACCGCCAAGAAGTCGGAGTTGCTTTTCACACGAGGGCGTAAAGAATTGTGACACCCGACCGATATATTCCCTTCAATCCTCACCTTTGATAAGATGAATACTGACCATTTCAAGTTGCTAGCTATGGATTTCGAAAATACGATTTTCTTACCAAATACACAAACATTGCATATAGCTGGGTTGCCTTCGGGTCCCACGACCACCTCGCTTTTCCCTTTGACCCGCATTTTTGTGCTTGAAAACTTTCATTTGGAACTTTTGGCAACCAGACCGGACCGCCTAGGACAAGATTATCCATTTATTTGACAAGTTTTTGCCATCAACGCACGCTGTGCTAAGCTAGGGTCCCTGAACGGCGGATTGGACTTGAAACCGATTGGATTTGGAACTACGCTTATCGGACATGGCCTCATATATATATTAGGATTATAAACCTTTTTGTAAACCCTAGGATTGAATACAAAAGCCAACTGTAAAAATCATTTAGAAAAATAAAGAAGTGGTCGATAGACAACGTATAAAAAGTAGCGTGCGTAGCAAGCGTTCCTGTTCGACAGAAGAGCTCCGAAACGATTTTCCGCAAACTGGCCGCGCGCAAGCTATTTAAAAAGCAAAGATTGTTTCCCTCCCTATCCTTCTGCTTTACTTCCAGTTGAAGGATGGCAACTTCTAATTGAAGGAAGGCAACACATTCCAAAGCTCAAGTGCAGCCACTATGAAAGAACGATCACCTCCCACACTAAACTAGCTTATCGACTAATCTTATCGACCTTGGCCGGGTTGTTCAAAAGCCGATTAACGCTAATCCCAGATTAAAAATTGACCAAGAAGTTTATTTCTCTACTCCCAAATGATTTTCAACGCTGATATTCGGCAAAAATTTACATTAGTAGATTTCGATCTTGAAAAACAAAAATGAGCAAAAGAAACCTAAGACAAAAAACACCGCGCACCGGTGGCTCTATTGGTTGAGCACCGAGCTGCCATGCGGGAGGTCGTGAGGTCGACTCCGCCCGAACCAACACTCATGGTCTTACAATAACTGAGGAGAAAGTGCTGTCTTTGTAAAAACATTCGCAAATGGTTAGACTTTCAAGTCTTCTCGGATAAGGACTATAAACCGGGAGAGGACACAACGCAGAGCCCTACTCCATGGAGTACCCCTAAAAATCATCTATCGGTCAAATTTAGTTAAATAACACCATGGCGAGGTATTTAGATGTACATACCTTCATTTATTTTGAGCCTTCCAGCTCTCTAATTGTTACACTTCACGAATTGGCCACCATCTTGAAATTTCGTAGGTATTTCATGTATCCCTAATTATAGTGTATTTAACTTTTTGTAGTAGAGGGGAATGGTTATGAAGGCCGGCAAACTTCAAAGGGAGAACTCTTTGTTAAGGTTTTTGGTATGTCACGTGATTTTGATGGTGCACACATAGATTTCAAGATGGCGGCTAGTATGTGAGCTTGTTCGAATGATCGTGGTTTTTCAAAGTTTATAGAGAAAGTGATGTTTTTTTGAGTACGTTTTAGTGATAAATATAATCTTCGGCATGCCTGGCGTTAACTGCGCCGTAATTGGATGTGGTTCCTGTCGTAAAACTAAAGGAATCGGGATTCCCCTCTACTAACTATGTATATTTAGATATTAACATCTTCGGTGAAATATCAGGTCTTAAATTAAATGCGACAAAGACAAAAGCTATGTGGATTGGATCGAAGAAAGAGTGCAAGAATAAGATATTGAATTTCACATCGATAAGAGAACCTATAAAAATCCTTGGTACATATATATCATACGATCAACAAAAAGCTAATGGGGCCAATTTTTTTAGCAGAATTCAAAAAATGAAGATGAAACTGAATATGTGGCAGACGCGTGACCTTTCTCTTTATGGCCGAACGCTCTTAGCGAAAACAATAGGAGTATCTCAGTTGATATACACTGCTTCGATGCTTACGGTCCCTGAAAATATTATTCAAAAAACGCAAGCTGAACTCTTTGCTTTCCTGTGGAGAAATAAGAAAGACAAAATTAAGAGAAAAGTGATTTATCAACCTCTTGTAGATGGAGGTTTAAATTTTATTAATTTCTGAACCATGTCAAAGTCCCTTCGTCTGAGCTGGATTGGCAGACTGCTAGATGGCAGCGACGCTAACTGGAAGGCAATTCCAAATTACTATTTTAATAGACATGGTGGCCTAACCTTTTTACTAAATTGTAACCACGATACAAAATGCATTGATTCAAGCTTGCCCCTGTTCTATAAAGAAATGCTAGAATACTTTCAGGAGCTTGTCTTGTTAATATGTATAACCTTGACCAGCGACGGAAATTTGTCTTGTGGAATAATAGGGAAATAAAGATTGAGGGGAAAACATTGTTTTGGAAAACATGGTTTGAAAAAGGAATCTTTTTGGTGCAACATTTGCTTAATGAAGACGGAAAGTTCTTGTCTCTCCAAGAATTTCAGGATAAATTTGATTTAGAAATTAACTTTCTTCAATATTTTCAAATGATTGCTGCTATTCCCAGCGAGATTAAATGTAGTGCATATAAAACGCAAATTACGCCTGATGATCTCTTCAAATTATTAGATTGTTTACTGTTTTAGAAACTTATAGAATCTCATTGTGAAAGTATATGAGTAAGCGAGTCTGAGCGATGTTTTTTAACTGGTGTTTACAAGCGAAGAGAGTTTGCGTTAGCCGTGTTTAGTCAAGTGTGACAGTAGCCGGAGTGTTTATTCAAGTTGGCGGAGGCCGAGTAAGTTTATCGAATACGTGCTGTTTAGAGTTTCACTTCGTGGAAACTACGTTCATTTTTGAATAAATCCTCTTGTTGTTGTTCCGAAAACCCTGCGTTCAGTTTAGTTTGCAAGCTACCTGTCCTCGAAAACATCGAACTCGGAACACAGACCAAATCCCACGAATGGCGCAAAAACGGCAAACTGATATTTTCTGTCTCGCTTGTAATTTGTGGATGCGTTCGCTACGAAAATCTGCATGCAGAGCTTAAGACTCGAATCTTTCAGCATTGCAATTGAACACAAAATCCAAAAATGGTTCGCTATTGAAATGTCGAGAATGAGTGCAATTAATTAATAAAATCCGCAAATAAATCCGTTTTAGGATTTTGTGTTCCAGTGAAAATCAGAAAGATCGCGATTTTGAAACCGGATTTCCAATCGAACGCACCCCCAAGTTTAATTGAACACACTATTTGTTTTTTATTGGGCTAAGTGATTAAGTTAGCCTATTAAGTGAAGTAAACCCCACTCGGGTGAGGGTTTGAGCAGTAACCCGTGTTCGAAATGACATTTTTTTCCTCGAATAATATCAGGTGCTCATAATTATGCACCTTTCAATGTAAACCCCGTGGAGGGGGGGGGGGGGGGGGGAGTGCGGGCAAGGGGTGGGGATTTGACCAAGCAGCAAAAATTCTGGTCAATTTCCCAAAGGTGGGGCAGCATACGTTCATCAAAATGTAGTTTAGAAATCCCCACCCAGGGGAAAATACCAATTAAAAGACAAGCTTTGCACATACCTTTAATAACTTTAATGACTTAAACTTGGTATGAATCTCGCAAACTTGATTTATCAACATATCTCCCTTATGAGACAACATGATGTGTCATGTACATCGTCATGCCTGTAAGAGTATTTAGTAGACAATGAAAACGAATTTAAACTGGAACTTTAAACAGTGTGATGATAGATAAACTATCCTTATAAACGATGCTCTACAATCAAGACTTCAACTTAGCATGAAACTCAAAGAAAAACAAGATGTGTGATCTCTGATCCACAACCTCATGCCTGTAACAGTAACAATGAAACGATTTTAAACTGGAACTTTTAAAAGCATGTGATTATAGATCACTATCCTTATAAAAAGAGCTCTAGACTAGAGACTTTAACTATGAATTTCTGGAACTTGATTTCAAGAAACCCACGCCATTCCAAAGCCAAGAAAGACGATGCCAGGGAACCACGCTTTATCTTGGTCCCAGTTTCTCTGCCGAAAAAAATTAAATGTCCCGACCCCCGAGCAAAGGTACCCCCCCCCCCCCCCACGGGGTTTACATTGATAGGTGCATTAGTTTTTCTGTGTAAGGAAAACTTTTCGAAGAGAACAGGGGATGAAGTGAAAGCAATGTTTTCTGCCTGGTCCACTGTATCTGTGTCGTAGACTATGTGTTCTTTGCAAACCTTTTTTGACAAGTGAGATGGACAAAGGTTTTACTCGAGTATCTAAAGTGAATTTAGAATTGACTTGGATTTGTACAGCTTGGTGATTGCCCACAAAAATTTCGCGCTAGTGTGCATTAAAAACTGCCGTGCATCACTGATGCATTAATTTGCTTCGTGAGTTCCGAGTGACCTTATAAATTGCGTGTTTCAGCACTTATACGACACTCAAACAAAAACCGCTTTGTCCTTACTTTATATCTTGCGTTGTTCTTTAGATTACCGAGTCGTAGTAAATGTAAGTAAAATTGTTGTCACTTCCCAGTGGGTATAGTTGAACTACATGTGAGTTTTGTTATAACTTTCAAGGAATTTGAAAGACGAAGACGATATGAGAGCAAACAAGTAATATCGCTTGTGGTAATTCTTACATCACGGGTCAAGTTGTTGAAAATTTAAGAAATTAAAATGCTAAATTTTGTAAGATAAATACTAACCCTCTTACCCTTTACCCTTTTACCCTTTACCCTTTACCCTCTTACCCTTTACCCTTGGAAAAGTGTTGCCGCTCTCTCTCGGGAAGCGTAGCAGAAACAAACTGCTCGCAGGGTACGTTATTGTTGGCTATTTAAACATATGCATTTAGTCCCGATGAGTGGTCAAGTGTGACAACACAGGTAAAGAACTTTCGATTCAGAGAAACTTTTTCTAGACCGTACTTTCCCTTTAAGTTAATCGTCTTTCGAACAACCGGGCCCTGAAGAAGACAAGCAGTAAGCGGTCGAAACGTCGCGATCTGAAACCTACGTGTTACAACGTGAGACAAACTATCATACGTCTTATTAACCTTTGAGCTTATGATTTAGTATCTATCACTCGATGAATTTCCTAATAACTACGGGTCTTCGTTTTGAGTTTCGTGGGTCTTTGGGTCGCCTTGTTTTCATAGTGCAAAATGACCTTGAACACCACCCAACAATTGGATGAAGCGAATGTGAGTATTCCACACCCACACCCCCCCCCCCCCCTTCCCCCAGGATGGGATGCTAGTCCATCGCAGGGTAGTCGGCACCCATTTAGACACATGGGTCGAGAGAGACTTAGACTCTCTTTTGCCTAAAGAAACAGCAGGGTGACTGAGCTAAGCCTGGACCCCAGGGTCGGGATCCCGATTCGCTCAGCGCTATACCAATGTTCCCCCACCCACCCGAAAGTCACATGAGCGAATTGTCTCATCCTTTTCGTTACAAGCTCGTATACTAAATTGAATTAATGTTATTTTCAAGGAACAATCAATCTCAACAAGCTTCAAGTGTCGCAATGGACCAACCGAATTTAACGCCATTTTGCCATCAACATGACGAGGCGGTACACATCGAACTCCCAGAAAGCAATTTTCCCACAAGGTATGAAGTAGGGGACGTCGATTTCCCGGTGCCAAAGACACAAGTGATATGTAGCGAGGATTACCAAAGCTGCAACCATGATTCTGCTTGCCAAACCTTGTATAAAACCTACCAATATGAGCTTATCAAACGTCGTGGGGCGTCTTTTGTCTCGAGTGAAATACATAGTATTAGTGTGGGCTATTCCTGCAGTTGCATTCTTCACACACCGGTGGTAGGAAAACGAAAACGAAACAAAATATTTCAAATATCTCACAAATGATAGGCTATCATGAGAGCTCATTTCAGTGGGGGGTGGGGTGGGGGAGGGGGGGGGAGAAGGGAAGGTGATCTTCTGGTTTGTATGTTAGGGCGACTGTTTTATATTGCGAATGTTTGCTGCTGTGTGGCACGGTTGTCGACTCATCATGTAGACAAAAGTTTCCATCCAGTTATCGCAGAACAAAGACGAGATTTCTTTGTCTTGCGTCCTACGCCCCTTTAAGTACTTAACTGAAACGCCGAACCGTTTTTGAAATTTTGGCGTTCTAGAAGTGGCGATTTGTTTCTAATAACTGACAACTTGAAGAAAGTCTATACAACTCAATTCGATACAACTCACCGTGAGTCTTACTTGGTGACTTATTAATTTTAATGAGAGAACGTTTTACAGGTTGGTTACTATTGACTTGTGACGTACTACCGTTTCAAAGGTTTCTGTTAATCAATTTAGGCTTTTTAAGAGTAAGGCCATCGCTTATATTTGAAGGGGCCGGCCCGTTTCTAGAAGGTCCCGAAATATCTTTGATGTCACAAATTCCTTCACAACTTATGACGTGACAGCTTTTAATTCATCAATTTTCAGAATCATTTTGATTTTCGTTAACTTGAAAACATACTAAAAGACCAAACTTTTTACAGTGCAACGCGCATTACCGTGGCCACCCAACAGACTTTCACATTTGACAACTACGTGTAAGTAAGTCAACTCAACAACCCATTCATCCATTGTGCTTATGCTTGCGTCGCTAGTGAAAACAAGGCTTTACAACCATGCGAACTTTGCTGGGAGGGGTGACTGTCAATCAAATTCGCACACCCTGATTGGCGTGTAAGTTTTAAAAAACTTTGTTAGGTGGCCACGGTAAGGCGCGTCGCACTGTAACACAAGCGGAATGCAGTTTCACAACTGAGTTTTCGGGCCCGAAAAGTTACCGGGACGTTCGTGAAACGTGCCTCTGGTTCCTGATGCTTTTTATTTGAAGGCGGCGCTTAATTAATATCGTCAGTAGTATAAAGTGAAGGGAGGGGAACTTCTAAACTAGGGACAAAACGGTGATAAGTAATAAACTGAGTTGAGGATCAACTTCTCAACTGCGATGATATTCAACTCTCGTGTATTTCAACTTCCGCACTTCAAATCAGGATCAACATTTCACAAATGCTGTCATTCAACAAAAGTAAAAGCTGGCGAGAAGAGACGGAGCCCCTCTTTGACGTACATCTCCTTCTTCGACATATTTTGCGACTGTTTAGACATCCCCTTGGTGGCAAATACCTGCCCCTCCATGTCAGTAGTGTAGCAGCTCTGGTAACCTGCTATTGTTTGGTATTGTAAGCAGCTTCTATTGTTTTTAAGTTTAAGTCATGGTTTCAATTGTTTAGCCTTTTGTTTTTGGCTTGGGTAGCGAACCAATCACGTTATACGTTACGAGAGCTGCTACATGACTCCTCCATGTCCGAGGAGGCCGTAGAATTCAATGGTACAATTGCATAAGCATTGTTTTCATTTTCTCTTGGGACTTAAAAACTGGAAGCAATGCTAATGCAAAATTTTGGAGGGGCAAACAAACAGTATTATCAGGAACCCATGACCCGGAGCCTACAACTCTACTGTGTTCGTGTCACGGCGTTTTCACAGACCGATTTATTTTTAGATTGAATTTCCCGCTAATGAGACTCCCACGGGAGCCCGATGACCAATTACAAGAAATTAAGCTGACGTAATAGGGTCACCGAACCGGAACTGCCTTTGTTTTTTCCGGAAAAGATAGTCTAAAAATAGATCGGTCTGTAAAAATGCCGTTACATAGGCCCAGTATGGGAGCTGTAGGCTCCGGGTCATGGGTTCCTGGTATTATGGTATTTTCGATATTGGCTCATTAAGAATTTACTACGAGCAGTCCCTCGAGATGGAAACATCGCGAAAGACTTATGCATCGCCCCGAATGCTACTGTTTTTTGCACAGTTATATTATGGGGTGGCGTTTTCGTCGACGTCGTAGATCTTAAGCCTCATTTACACTAGCAAGTTTTCCTTGACAAGTTTTCCTTGGCAGTGTAAATGGAAAAATATGACAAGATTTTCCTTGACAAGTGTCCTTGTCAAGGAAAAACTTGCCAAGGAGAACTTGCTAGTGTGTACAGTCGGCAAGTTTTCCTTGACAAGTCCACATTTGCCAGTGCAAATGAGGCTTTAGTCGCTCATAGGTGGTTTGCAAGCAATCCCCGATCTCTAGAGACACAGATAACAATGCTGGAATGTGCAACTGCGTGTGGACGAAGCTAATGAGAGATCTTTTTTTTTTCGTCCACCAACATGGCGGCGATGGCGTAACGTGAAAACCACCCATAGGGAATGACAGCTACGGCGACGAAAATGTTACTTGAAAATAAGTATTTCGCAACCCGGTTATTCCTCGTTGTTTTTGCTGTATAATGATTGAATTAGTAGAGATGGATTTTAAGTAAAAAAGTCGTATCGCAAATATTTAGGTGTACTAATTGATTCAATTCTCAGCTGGAAATATCATATTGGACACATTAATTCAAAGATAAGCAAAACGATTGGCATTATTGCCAGACTAAGATATTATGTACCTACAAGCGTACTGCTAACAATTTATCGATCTTTGATATTCCCTTATCTATCCTACGGCATTCTGGTGTGGGGCCAAGCTTAATCAAATTTTGGTCTTACAAAAGCGAGCCCTTCGCCTCACATATTTTGCACCTTATTAAAGGTCAAATGCAATTCTTCTTTTTGCTTCCTCCAATACTATTCCAGTAAATATGCATTTGCTTTATTTTAAATCTATTTCAATTCTCATGCATGATGTTTTCAATTTTGATTGCTCAAATGAGATACATAATTACAATACAAGATTTTCTTTAGCAGGCAATTATTATAATACTCAAGATCTAACCATCTATTAAAATCTTTTCAAGATAGGGGCCAAATTATGGAACAGCATCCCACAAGAATTACGCAAATTACCAAAATGCGTATTTAAGAAAATTATACATAATCGACTTTTACAAGTTTTAATGGAAGATGATGATTATGTTGGCATACCTTCACTAATTATTAGATTTTAAAATAATTGCTAAAAGTAGATTTATCTAACCGCAATTTCTATTCCATTTTATTTATTTACTTATTTTGTTTATTATTATTAGTCTTTAATACCGAGTATTCAATGTGCATACATATTTATTTTAACGCTACTTATGTAATGCGCTCACTTAGATTTACTCTGTAAACAGTCCTACTCGCTACCCGCGTAGATTAGCTTTAGCTATTTGCGGGCTAGCGTTGCTTTGTATTAATTTGACATTGGCTTTATAATAAACTTGAAACTTGAACTTGAGTAAAGAGGGAGAATGCGGAGAGAGTCACTGTTGTATGCCCACGTTGTCGTCAAAACGTTAACTTTGGTCTTTTGCCAAGTACAGGAGAGAAATATAAAATACGTGCCGCACGTGCAGCACGATCATTTTTCCTGTTTTGACCAATGTCAGGGAGCTTAAGCACGTGACATTTTTATGCCAAAGAAGGCAACCGGAAATGAGCTGTAATACCTTTCTAATTAGTTTTGACCCTATCATATTTACATTGTTAAGTATTTTCTTCCCGTTGCAGACGATTAGTTGAAGAATCTGAGAGACTACTCTTCCGGCATACGAAACGTTCACTTCCGGGTTCCGTCCGTGGCTAAGAAATGTCGCGTGCTAGCTTGAATCTCCCTGCTTTCTGGTGATGTCATCGCCGTAGCCGTCGTCGTTTTGGTAAACTCCGTGTTAGGGAGCTTAAGCAACGACAACGGCGACGGCAACGAGAACGTCATCTCAAAATATAAATTTGCGTTATTTTAATCGCCTCGCGACTATTTCAACGTTTTTAATATGACAAGGGTGTGGTAATTCCTCAAAGAAGACACCAGTCGAAACGGGACTCAATTTCGGAGAGAAAATGAAAATTTATCCTCGAGTGCTGACGTTCTTCATAAAACCATAAACTTGGCTATTTCACGTTGTTGTTTTTCTGACGACGGCAACGAAATGGAAAAAAGTGAAAAACGCACGTGCAGGGCGTGCAAAGCTATTGTTTTTACCCACTAAATATGCACATTTGTGACGTTCTCGTTGCCGTCACCGTTGTCGTTGCTTAACGGGGCTAGGTCACGCAATTTTAGGCAATTTCAGCACTGATCAAATGGTCATAGAATTAACTAAAATATCAAAATAACTGTTCAAAACTATACATGAACTCTAAAAAAACACAGGGAAGCCAAGAAGGGACATGGATGGACAAAACTGGAGAGGATTGAAATGGATTGAATTTGGGTAAATTTGAAAAACGTCGGCCCACCTTTTTTCAAATTTATATCAGTCTATATCAAAATGTCAGTTACACAGCTGGAAAATCATTTTCTGTTGTTATGTGGCCGTGATTTTGCAAATGAAAGACTCTTGCTCTGCCAATTTGATGTTTAGAGCTCATAATTAACAAAATTAAACAAAATTACCTAAAATAGCGTGACCTAGCCCCTTTAAGCTCCCTAATAAATCGATTGGAACAACAGGATTTAAGATTGTCGCCGAATCCGTAAAATGTCGAATTGCATAATTCGTCATTTGCGTTCCACTGGGGAGACCTATGGCGAAGGTGCGACTGCTAGTAGTAACCTTGAACTATTAAACCTCAGAAACCACTTGGAAGCATTTGTGTGCACAAATACGTTGTTATTTGCTTTTCTTGCTTTGGTGATCTTCCGTCGTTTTTCATCATCATCGTAAACGATTCTCCCATGAGTAGTACTCATGGGAGAATCTTTTACGACGTCCGGCCAGTGTCCGTTAGTCATCATACTATTTTTAGACTGATTAGATTGGTTGTTGATTGCTTTTCTCGCGAGAAAGTTCACAAGAATATTTTCCAATTCTCGAGAGTAATCCGCATCTTCCTACAGACATACATAAATATACATAAACTTTTTTTAAACGCGATCTGAAGAGTAGCTTAACCAAGCCACTGTTTGCTACGTGCAATAAAGCTTATCAGGTACGATCAAAACGAAGAAACGACTCCTGTACAATAGATGACAGTGGTGCTGTTGAAACGTTTATCTACTTCACATGATTTAATGTTAATTTTTTTAATTCTCGAACAGTGGCGGAAGAACTGACTGCATTCCCGTGCGAGTCTGACTTCGCGGGATTATCGTGGTCTGCAGTGACACAGATATATGTATACACATGACATCATTGGAGTAACGAAATTGACCCAAGGCAACCCCCCCCCCCCCCCCCTTCCCTAGGAGGCTCTCTTCGTACGCAAATATTTTCTTTTATTTTGGTTTCAAAAAATGACTGCTCATTACGAGAGTGAATGGTTGTCAGTATAATGGATCCGCTACGGTAAGGAGGGACACTTTATGACAATTACAGGGTTGCCACTCATCAATAACAAAAAAAAATTCCCTGACTTTTCCCTGACCTTTTGATTAGGTTAATAGACCATTCCACAGTTGTAGCTAAGTTACCTGGCCTAAAGAATGGCAGCGAGGCTGCCGGTGAACCTGTTTTGATACAAACCTTTTTGCTTTTCTAATGTTAATGTTGACTTATTAAAATTACAACAACAGCACAATTTACGAGATAAAAGCAGTGAGTTCTGTATCAATGCAAGGTCACCGGTAGCCTCGAAGCCATTCATAGGCTAGGTCACTGAGCAAACAACTGTAAAATGGCCTAAAATGAAATTTGCTTCAGCTTCTTTTGAAGACCATGAATATTTTTTCTCTTTGTTTTCGATTTCTTTGCGCTTTTCACAGGATTTTGGTTTACCAAAAATAAAATTCCCTGACTTTCCCTCTGATCTTGAAAATTTTTTGTTTTTTCCTGACCGCGGTAACCCTGAAATACGTTACATCGCGTTAAGACTGGCGAGATGAACATGCTATATGTATCTAAAATGTCACCCTTGTCGGACATTAATAACTGACGCTTCTGGAATAACTGCTTAGGCCTAAATAGCGCAGATTAGTATTTAAAACTACCAAAGATATACTTGAGGCGCATGGATCGACGTGTTTTCGTCTCCAGGCCCTTAAGGTGTTTGTTGTGTATTTGTCATAAAGTGTCCTCACTACCCGATTTTTAGTCGCGATGAGTGAATACGCTTTATAGAAGCTTCACATCAGCGTTAAAAATGTCTTTTGAAAGGGAATTTGATAAGACAATGTTAAGTGCCACTACGACGAAAATTTTTGGTTTTCTTTTCGAAGTTTTTCAACGTCAATTAAGTCGATATGTTCAAAATAATACAATGCATTTAAATTTGGAACGATAGAAGCGAGATAAGCCGGGAAATAGCCAGGCAAAAACCGCCAAAAATCTGTCCGCCATTACTCGGACGGCATTGGAGAAGCCTGTGATTATTTTGTAAGCGGTCTTCACGCAAGACTTGGCTAGTGACGTCATACGCGCACCGCTTCGTGGGCGTTTGACAAAGCGAACAAGTCGATCAAGGAGTAATGTATATAACATCAGCAAAAAGCAACTCGGCGATCTCTCACATCTCATAGACGGCATGGGAAATTAGCCGCGTTTATTTTGAGCGATGCGCATATGACGTCAGACCCCACGCGATCCAGCTAGACCCAACCCTTTTCCTCGCTCACGGTCATTTGCTGTTCGAGTAATGGCGGACAGCGAAAACCGAAAGACTGCGTTACAATTATCATACTTCCCCTTGGGAATTTTGAGATAAAAATTGGCATGATACCTATTTAGTAGGTCTATTTTCAAAATCTAAAGAAAAAAGGACATGCAAATTTTCATCGTAGTGGCACTTTAAACTTGCTTTTAACCCCAAAGAGTTTTCCCGACAAAGATAACTAAAGTTGGCCTGTAGCAAACATCTTTTACTGTTTTCACTTCGAATTTCACTTTCAATTCATTAATAATTCATGAGGTCAAAAGCCGATCAAAACACCGATAAAACGTCACGTGCGTAAGCTTTAAACCCGACAAAACAATCCTCATTAGAATTCTTTATATAAAGAATAGTAATGAGGCTCGGTTTGTTTTTCTTGTATGCTAATATCTTCCCCTCACATTTTGCACCAAGCTTTTTATGGAATGTTATCGGGTCTAAAATCCATGAGGCGAACGCGAGTGGTTTTAAACCCGACAAAACACTCCTTCTCGTTTTTCTTTAAAACATTACATCAACTTAATAAAATCAGAAGTCGTTTGTCAAAAGGCCGAGTTAGTGAGAGCTACTAATGCAAGCTTGTTCCATTCAAATTGTGAGAAAACAAACGTCAGCTATGGCAATAATATTTCTGTTCTTTTAGAAAAAATGTCTCCCTGATTCTACCCTTGTATAAAACACACTCCTTCCCCTTAGAAACCCAGAAGTACAAGTTCACGTTGTAAATGTATTTGTGCTTTATTTTTATTATTAAATATTTTGTCTTTCTTTTACAAATCAGAACATTTTATATTGCACATTCTTGTAGTATTTGCAATGATTTATACTCGGTAGCTACGACTGTGACTATAACACTTTAGTAGGGGGAAGGGTTAGGCGTCAATGGGCGTTATTCACGATAGCCGCCATGTTGGTTTTTAAATAGACCATTTTACAGCTGTAGCTAAGTTACCTGGCCTAAGAATGGAAGCGAGGCTGCCGGTGACCCTATTTGATACAAACCTTCGTGCTTTTGCAATGTTAATACGGACTAATTAGAATTACAAAAACACAATTTACATGATAAAAGCAGCGAGGGCTGTATCAATACAAGGTCACCGGCAGCCTCGCAGCCATTCATAGGCTAGGTCGCTGAGCAAACAACCGTAAAATGGCCTATTGTCCTGCAAATTAGCCATGTGTTATGCTGGGGGCAAACATTGGAAAAAGGCAAACTGCGGAAAATCGGCTTGTCGAAATATTGAAATAACTTTGCTAAAAGTAAACTTTAGAATTTAGAATTAAGTACCTTTTATAATAATTTTATATCTTTAATTTCCGTTTACATTTTCACTTTCTACGTCGTTATCTCCTCATTTTTCACTAAAAAAAACATCGAAGTAACTTGTGTAATCATTCTCTTTTACTACTTAAGTGAGAAACATTCAATGAACGTGAAAAAAATCCTCTGTGCGGCTAAGATTTTCGTTATAACCTCTCGAACTTCTAATAACCTATCTCCAATAACCTATCTCCTAGTATAGTGTATACTGTTTTAGGAGTATTCCTATTAAAGCATTAACTTGTGTTGTTTGCCCCCCTCAGAAGTGTGTAGCTAATTTGCATGATAATAGCAAATCCAACATGGCGGCCATAATGAATAGGTCTGTTGGAACGAATTAAAGTTCTGTTCCTCTCCCCCGTCGCACCTTGCCATTAGTTTTTTTTTTCATGTGTTTATTGTCAATCTTATTTCTTTATCTATCTTATCTTTATTGTAACTCATGAGTACTTTTACGACGAAGTCAACCTAAACTTACATATATTGTATTAGGATTCACGACGAGATAGTAGAACCAATATGTGTTCGAGATTACCGCTGTAATAATTTTAGACGTAGTACTTTTTGACTGAGTCTTCAATAAAGAAAAGAGACGGAAGATACAGTGTGAGCGAAGCCAGAAAAGTAACACTTGTTGTGTTTTCTTGGAATCAGCCGTTTTAATCGAAAACGACCTGGTCGCTCAGTTGGTTAAGCATCGGATTACTATGCGGGAGGTCGCGGGATCAAAACTCGGGCCGGAGCAACACTCAAAGTGTTCAAAAATAACTGAGGAGAAAATGACATCTGCAAATGGTTAGACGGCTCTAGTCTTCTCGGATAAGAACAATAAACCGTTGGTTCCGTCTCACAACCCTTCAATGTTCATAAACCTGTGGGACGTGAAAGAACCCACACACTATCCACGAAGACTCAGGGCATGGAGTTTCCCGGTGTTGTGGTCTGTCCTCTGTAATATACCATGGTTGAGAGGGTCAATGCTCGGATATACTAGCTACACCAAGCTACTCTAAATTAAAATCCATGGCGAACAGGGAACGAATAACGCGGACCATGTAATGTTCCCATCGTTGCGACAACACTGCACACCGCTCGAAAAGGTTGTGGAAGTTCCTCAAAAATGACACTGGTCGAAACCGCGTTTAATTTAATACAGAAAATAAAAACTTATCCTCAAGTGCTGACGTTCTTCATAAACTTCAAATTTGGCTATTTCACGTTGTTGTTTTGCAGACGACGGCACCGAAACGGACAAAAGTGAAAAACGCACTTGCAGGGCGTGCAAAGCTTTTGTTTTTGCCAAATAAATATGCAAATTTGTGAAGTTCTCGTTGCCGTAGCCGTTGTCGTTGCTGAAGGACGGTGCCTACTATTTGTTGTTGCGCATACGTTCTGCGCATCTCGAGATACTCGGGTTTCCTATCGGTGATGCTTACCAATACAGTGATATTTTTTCGCGGGTTAAACTATCCGGAGAAAGTAGACCATGCATTTTTGATTAAGCTTCAATTTGAGAAAGAACGCCATACACTGCTTTGTATTTTAGAACTTTGTACAAATATTATTCATCAATCATTTTTAAAAAAATGCGTGGTTACTCCCAATTTTCTTTTTGGATTTCAATAACACTTGTTAAGATCTACATTTCCTGCATAATCATAAACCGGGGCAAAAATACCTTTGAATTAGTAGGCACCTACCTTAAGGTGATTCCCTAGAAATAGAACTTGTCATAGATTTCCGATGAAACTTCGCACACTGTTGCTACTTATCAAGGAGATGATAAAAATGCAATGAAAAAGGGGAGTCACCATGCTCGTTTCCATGGTACGACGCTGAAAAATACGGCTATCTAAGCAGTTTTGACAATAGTCCATTTTACAATTATCTGCTTAGTTGCCTGGCCTATGAATGAAAGTGAGGCTGGAGTGACCTTGTTTCGATAGAAACCTCACTGATTTTCTTTTTTAAATTCTTACTAATTAGCATGACAACAAAATCATTAACATAAGAAAATGAGGGAGGTCTGTATCATAACAAGGTCAACACCAGCCTCACTTTCATTTGAAGGCCAGGTAACTAAGTACACAACTATGAAGAGGTCTATTGCAGCGCATCCCCGATGTTGGACAAATTTAGCTCGATTTTGTAAACGCAATCAATGATGTAACGCGGAGCCACCTGAAAAAAATGTATTTGAATGGCTTTGGGAGTACTTATCACTCCAAAATAGATTTAACTTGAGTGTGGGCTGTTCGACTTGTAATGCATCCTTCCGTACAATTTTATGAAATTGCCAAAAAACTGGCCATAGATCTTTGCTGATTTTTTTAATACTCCATGAAGACACCATTCTCAACAAAAATATGAAATAAAAAATGAGGGTAACCGTACTCGTTCTGGAGAATCCTTGACGGATTAAGCTTGGCGTCAATAAAAATCCGCCATTTTATCAAAGTGCCCGCGCTACTGCGCGAGCCAATGACGCAAGATATTATGCGCAGTAGGGTTGCGCAATGCAAAACCAGGAAATCACCTTAAGCACCCTAATAGGGTCCATTAGATTCTAGGACGAGATTTGACTGCCCGTTTTTAGCGAAAATACTTGGAAGATTTATAACCCGGACGATTAATCTTACTCTTTGTTAGCAGTGTAGGTTGCTCAGTTATTCTTATTGATGGTAACTGAGCCTTTTTGCTGATCGAAACAATGCCATAACTGCTACCGTGTTGTTGACTAGTTTTGACACGACATTCTTGCAAAACGTCGTACTAAAATGACGACGGTATCACGTATTTCCCGCGAAAATGACGCTGGTTTGTGCGCTCGCTGTTGTTCCAACAAAAATTCGAAGAAACTGTGCTACGCAATAATGCGGATGAATGGTAAAGGAAAGTTCAAATTTGCGCACAAGAATTTCAAATGTGAACCAAACGTTTCGAGGGTACGCCCTCTTTATTTGGTTCACATTTAAAATTTTTGTGCGCAAATTTGAACTTTCCTTTACCCCGGCATTCATCGTCACTGCTGTTCTATGAGAAAATCACGCACTCGCAGTCCTTCTCGTCCTAGAATCTAAAGCTCTCTAATTAATACGGCATCAACGGGTACGATATTGCAACATAGGGACGAATTAGACTCACCTACAGAGGCAGTTTCTTGTTTCGTCGAGACGGCTAAAAGATGATACGTATATCACGTAGTCTACTAAACGCTAATTCAATTGTGTTTTCAGACCCTTCCATAATCAAGATTTTTTATTTTTTTATTGCATGAGCTTTGCCTTTATGATACCAAAACAAAAAACAAAAACAAAAACAAAAACAAAGAAAAAACCAAAAACAAAACAAAACAAAACAAAGCAAACATACAGACAATATATACAAAACTTTGGCAGGGACATCGCAACAGCTGAGTAGCCAATTACCGCGGGTTCTGGTCCCTGGATGTGACGCTGCAAGCGCTGAGTTTGTGTTGGCTCTTGGCCTCGCTTTCTTCAAGTGCTTTTCCTCGGGGTTCGCCGGACCGAGCAAGAAGTACCCGATATCTCCCTTTCATTAATGTGTTTGTGTATAATAATGGGTGGTGGTGTTTACAAGAAAATGGCAACATTATTAACATGGAAAACGTTCGAAACCTACCACCTAAATCACACAGTTCTATCTCTTCTTCTTAAGGACCCCATTGAATGATTAAGGTTTGATACTGTTTGCAAAGTTGACATAACAGTGGAAGACCACTCTACCTCCAGTTCTTCATCGTCGAGTTCTTCGGTCACAAAAATCTGCCTGCTATCCACTGGCGCGCTCTGACAGTCAAGCACCTTTTCAGAGGAACAAGGTTGCTTCTTTGAAAACAATTCAATAACCTTTTTGCTCTTTTCTAGCGATGACTGCGTCACAGTGTTACGATTTCCCGCCTTCAAGGAATGGTCCTTGTTACTTGCGATTGATCTCAAATTTGCCGGGAAACCAGACGGCTTAGAAAAAATACCTCCGTTAGTAGTGCCGCAGGTCTCACCTCTTCCAATTTTTCTTTGTCCTTGCCGACTAATTTCCGGATCAGATTCTACACAATTCGAATCGTTACGAAGATGACGTTCGGCCCCTACTTCGAGCGTCGATTGGATCGGGAACACGCCAGTGAGGTTACCCTGCGAATCAACGTCATCTGAACCATTACAGGCCGAATTGTTTTCGTCCGGCGTAATAAATTTATCGTTTTTATCGTGCGTTGATGAGTTTTGTCTTTCCTCACACGTCGTTTTTTCGTCAAAGCGAGACACGTTTCCAGAAAACGAATTTTCTTCCAAATTATTCTCGCTGTCCTTAACTGGACTTCCATTTTCATTGAAAGCTGGTTTGTTTATAACGCTGACCATATCCTCCAGATTTAACCGCTTCAGGACAAGAGTTGCCTGGCGCAAGTACTCTTCCTGTGGTTCATCCGGGAATCGCGTATGCAAGGCGTTCATGTTCCCTAATAAGGCGCTGTTTTGCATGGAACATTCCACGCACGTCACAGCTACAATAGCGTCTTGAACAGTAACGACTTCACGAAACATTAACCGCGCATGCGCTTGGGCTAATCTTATCAGACTTTCCAGTAATCTGATAGTGGTACGGGCTGCATTGCGCAGGTCTGCTTGACGCTGACAGTGGTAGTAGCGGCTCAGAATTCTGGCAAACAAAAGTTACAACAAAAGACATATTTTGGTCAAATTCACGAAACTGACAATCACCGGGCATTCTTTACCGAAAAATTCGTAAAACACTCCGGATGTGTGAAGAGTAATCAAAGATCAGTTAATTATCCCAAAGAAACGAGATTTTCCCAAGGAACAGGAAATTCTGCATAGACTTATTAGCTTAGAATTGCTTACTTTTAAGGTAGTAAACAATAGACCTTATTCATAAATGGCGGTCACATTTATAATTCTTTTGTCCACGTGCAAATTAGCCTACCAAGCCTCATTTTAGAGCAAGAATTCTTTTCAATTCACTGTTGGTAGGCTAATTTGCACTTTGACAAAAGAGTTATAAATTGACCGCCATTTATGAATAAGGTCTATAAGTTTAAATCGGAGAAAACTATGTCAACGCTGCCACGTGTTTGGGTTGCCCTGTTCAACAGAACAATGTTCTGACATAAATAGAGCGGTTTTCAAATGAGTGTCGTAAAATCAAAACCAAACCAAAGTAATTACTTTGGCCAATCAAAAAGGACGGAGACAATCCAGTAAACCAATCAAAACTCGAAGTAATTACACGTAGACGACACAAAGCGCGGGAAAATGTGCACGCGCGAGCCACGATTAGTTTTGGTTTCACTTGTGATTGGTTGAAAAAGTGGCGCGAGAACTTTGAACCAATCACTGAGTGAAGTAATGCAAAACCAAAGTATTTCGCTAATTACTTTCGACACTCTATTGAAAGCCGCTCTACTGAGCTTTTGTATAATAACAAGAGGGCAAACCGTAACACGTCACGATTATTCAAGATGGCAGTGCTCCGGAAATTTGAGAAAGAAAAATATTAAGCGAATCTAAAATTTATTTATTTCCGATCAAAACGCATTCATTGAAAATCTTTTAAAAAATTTCGTTGTAGAGGTTGGCGTAATGGCGACGCCGAAGTTTTTCCTTGTCTTAAACACATTATGAAGATAGGTTACCTGTTACTCTCTGGAGTCAGCTGAGGCTTAAGTGTTTTAATATAACAGAAGTATGCCTGCATCTTGTCCATACTCCACAAAGGCTCGGACGAGGAACTACTAATCGTACGAGGACCTCTTCCTTCCAAGATGAACGAAGAAACGATTCTAACAAAAGAGAAAAAATACAATTGTAACACCGCATACTTAAATAATGGAGTGATTTCCAGTTGAGTGTCTAAGTTACGTGTTAGCTTGAGAATTGGTTTAGAATCCTCTTGTCAAAAAAGACTCGCTCTCGCGGAGGAGCAAGAAACAAAGTCTGATAAGATTGTTTTTAAGGGGATCCCCAATTGACACAAATTAGCACTAAATTGCAGAAAACCCTAGCTTATATCGCATTCTGTTAAAAAAAAAAAGGTAGCGAGAACTGAATTCGGCATCCGAGAAGAAAGTCAAAGATTATCCACTACTTTAGCTTTTAATTTTTTAGGAGCCACCATTATAAGTTTCATGACTGTGTGTCAAGGCTGCCGCTATAGTTTGGTAGTCTATAGGGTCAGACGTTCTTTTGATGGAGATAACGCGACGAGGTTGTGTTGGAAATTGGTTTTCTCCGCTTATCGTGGTTTGGTGTTGGTGTTGTATAGTTAAATGGCCAGCATACAAGAAGTGGAATTTGTCACAAACCTATCCCACTCTTCGTTTCTCGCGTCGTGTAAAACTAAGACGAGATCAAAACGACTCAACAGCGGACTGGCTACAGCAATGTTTACACTGAGGCACTCTGCTGGGTCATAGGGCCCCTTGGGATTAGTGGCTGCTAGCACAGTGGTTCTTGTATTTAATTTGCAAACCATTCCTGCTTTGGCCACGCTGATCGTCTGCTGCTCCATGGCTTCGTGAATACCTGAAAACAAATGTTAAAGAGATTCAGTTTTAAACAGTGCTTTTCAAATTTTTGTTTTGTTTCTAAGCATTATCAGCAATACGCCAAAAGGCTCTGAATGTGGACCTCAAAGACTGGTTTTCACTGACGACGTAAGCACAAAAAAGCGTTTATTTCACCGTGAAAACGGGGTCGACGCAAGCAAAAGCACAAGCATCAAGAATTGTTTCCTTTTCCTTGTGCTTCCGCTTATATTATGCCTGCGTTCCCTTTTCGTTGTGTGAAAACGAAACAGCACTTGCTACGTCTGGTCGTGTCTGGCCAATTAAAGCACTCGATCCAGATTCCCCGGGTCTGATCATTTGAACAAAACAGCTGATGCCGTGGTTGATTGACGTTCGTTTTCACTTAGCATAAGCTACATTTGCTTGCCCTTGTGTCCGTGTCGCTAGTGAAAACCAGGCTTAAGAAAACACGAAATCAACAAATTTGTTGACTTTGCAAAATAATTCCACCCTACGATTAACTCACATGTGAAATGTCATCTGAACATGCTGTTTCTTAGATCCTGAAGTCTTTAAGGGATCCCGTTTATCCTGGGTGCCAGAGGAATTTTTTTCAAGGTCGGAGAGAATGTTCAGCGATTCCAAATCAGCGGTCGAGGACGAAAAAAAAAACCTCTGGTCGCACGACCCCAGAACCTCATTTCCATGCATAGAGACATTTCAGATTTCTCGTCAAACACGTTTTGGCCGCTGAGACGTGGACGGCAACCGGAAGTCAGCCGTTTCCCCTCTTAACTTGTCGCCCGCAGCAGCAGCAGTAGTAGTAGCAGCAGCAGCAGCAGCAGCAGTGGTAGTAGTAGAAGTAGTAGTAGCAGTTACTAGCTATAGTAGCAGCAGTAGTAGTAGCAGCAGCAGCAGCAGCAGTAGTAGTAGTAGTAGTAGTAGTAGTAGTAGCAGAAGCAGTAGCAGTTACTAGCAGTAGCAGCAGCAGCAGCTGCAGTAGTATTAGCAGCAGCAGCAGCAGCAGCAGCAGTAGTAGTAGTAGAAGTAGTAGTAGCAGTTACTAGCAGTAGCAGCAGCAGCAGCAGCAGTAGTAGCAGCAGCAGCAGCAGCAGCAGCAGCAGCAGTAGTAGTAGTAGTAGTAGTAGTAGTAGTAGTAGTAGTAGCAGCAGACTGGCAGTAGCAGTAGCAGTAGCAGTAGCAATAGCAGTAGCAGTAGCAGTAGCAATAGCAATAGCAATAGCAGTAGCAGTAGCAGTAGCAGGAGCAGTAGCAGTAGTAGTAGTAGTAGTAGTAGTAGTAGTAGTAGTAGTAGTAGCAGTTACTAGCAGAAGCAGCAGGAGTAGTAGTAGAAGTAGCAGAAGCAGTAGTAGTAGTAGTAGTAGTAGTAGTAGTAGTAGTAGTAGTAGTAGTAGCAGTTACTAGCAGTAGCAGCAGCAGCAGTAGTAGTAGTAGTAGCAGACTAGCAGTAGCAGTAGCAGGAGCAGGAGCAGTAGCAGTAGTAGTAGTAGTAGTAGTAGTAGTAGTAGTAGCAGTTACTAGCAGTAGCAGCAGCAGCAGTAGTAGTAGTAGTAGCAGACTAGCAGTAGCAGTAGCAGGAGCAGGAGCAGTAGCAGTAGTAGTAGTAGTAGTAGTAGTAGTAGTAGTAGTAGTAGTAGTTACTAGCAGAAGCAGCAACAGCAGTAGCAGTAGCAGTAGAAGGAGCAGTAGTAGTAGTAGTAGTAGTAGTAGTAGTAGTAGTAGTAGTAGTAGTAGCAGTTACTAGCAGTAGCAGCAGCAGCAGCAGCAGCAGCAGCAGCAGTAGTAGTAGTAGTAGTAGTAGTAGTAGTAGTAGTAGTAGTAGTAGTAGTAGTAGCAGTAGTAGTAGTAGTACTTTACTTCAATTTGGATTTTAGGTTAGCGTACGGAATGCAAGTATCTCCAAAACATAATTTGCATAATGGTGTACATTTTTTTGAACTATTTCGGAAGAGGTACTGTATGTTAATAATTTGCAGTGATAATGTAATCTTGGGACCCAAATTCAAAAACGAAACACATTGACATTTGTTTCGTCATTTCCATGCTGAAACCAAGGAAGAAGATATTAGAGTTCAAATGAAACTTTCCTGAAATAGTAGAATGTTGGCATATGGATTTAAATAAGGTTTTTTTCTAATCGAAATGAACCCAATAAGTTGATTCTTACATGTTCTGTCGTGTTCTTGAATGCTGTTGAACTCATCAATGCAACACAAGCCACCATCTGCTAAAACCAAAGCCCCTGCTTCCAACTGCCACTCGCCAGAGTCTCTCACCGCTGCCACAGTTAGCCCAGCACTTGTTGACCCAATGCCGGTGGTCAGAACTGACCGTGGCATTATCTTGGCTGCATACTTTAGGAACTGTGATTTTCCTGTTCCTGAATTAAAAAATCCGAATTTTAAGATTAAAACACTCCACTGTTCAGAACTTGCTTTTCTTCAGGTAATTTTAAGTTCATTAAAATAAATTAAAGTGGCTTGCAGTTAGATTTTGGTATCAAATTATTAAGGCTGGGTATGTGGAATGAGAGTTCTGAAAGACAGTATTACAGTCGCAAAAATGGCAGAAAATTATCAGACTCATTATGAACAAAACAATCAACAAGCACACTATGCTTGCAAATTAAATATTTTGAGCATTTCCTTCCTGTTATCTTTCTTATAACAATATGAAAGGACCTCTTTTAAGGCTATGATGTGGAGCAATTCCAATTTTCTCCATAAACTTTAATACATGTACATTGTATACGCGCTTCGATCTTAACAGTTTAATAATAATTATTGGTAGATGAAAGCTGCAAAGTATACAGCAGCTCCCAAAGAAAAGAAGCAAAAGATATCATAGTACATTTTCTAGCAGTCTTTCTTGCTAAGGTACCAAGGAATAAGTGTACAGTCATTGACTATGTATGATAAAATCAAACATCGGAGTCACAATCAGTTGTTCTTTCAATTGTGAAGACTCTGTCAGCAACTCAGAGTAGCATATAAACCAATCACGTGCAATATAGTGAGAAATGTGACTAGTGGCACCTGTCACTAAGGAATGTCTCATGGGCCTTTTTGATTCGTGCAATAAATAGAGCCTACACTAGCCTATGTAGCACAAGTGGTAAAGGGGAGGAAGGAAGGAGGGAGGGGATAGAAGAAAGACAGAGAGGCAAAGAGATAGCATAATAATAATAATAATTAGTATCACCCAACGAGTGGACTAATGCAAATCCTGCATTTTGATTGGCCACGCTACTAGAGGGCTATTATTAAATTAAATAGTCCTCGAGTAGCGAAAAGCGTTACGCTTTCTTTTGTTTTATTCCCAAATAATTATTTCTTTAACTTGCATTTGCTAACTTTATTATTGCCTTTTCTGTCCGACTAGTTGGGTGATACTAAAACAATAAGACCCTTCGCCCTCAAGGGCCACGGGTCAATAGCTCATTCGGCTTTGCCTCATGGGCTATTGACCCGTAGCCCGCAAGGGCTATGGGTCTATTGTTAATTATTGTGACTTACCAGGGTCTCCCACCAAAAGTAGGTGCGACTCTCCCCTCACACGGGTCCCAGTTGGATCTATTCTTTGCACTCCACCAATGATTACCAAAGCAACAGCAAGTTTAACAACGTACAAGCCATACACTTGTGGACAAAAGCTGGAAAGGATATGGTTCCTCCCTAGCAGAGGAGAATCCTTGTACTTTGTCCAAAACTCTTCAAACTCACGTTTAAGCTCTTCAGTGACAACAACTCCGGCTCGTTGCTCATTGTTTACAGACACGTGATTTGCCTTCAGCACCAACTCGAGGTCACAGCGACTCTGTAGAATGTCAATCACAAAAAAATCTGTTGCCTGCTAGCATGCAGTGAAGGATTTTTAAAGGGGGAATGTGCAGTGACATTATCAGGAATTACTCATTGAAAAGAAGGGAGTACATAGTACATACAATAACCAAAATTAATTCACCTCTTAAAGTAAGATGATTAATATTATAATATTTTTTATAATATTTTATGACTTTAACAAACACTCCAGAATCCCTTCAATTTAGGTTAATTGTGTTTGACTTGGGCGCATGATAGCAGATTCAAGTCAACGTTGTTCAGTTAGGCTCATTAGGGCTAGTGATAGGGCGTAAACCCTTACCGGTATCTTAGAGTTAGGGTTAGTTTTAAGGTTTAAGGTTGCTGTTGAGTTGTCTTGTTTCTAGGCTTTTGACTATTTTTGTGAAAGGCTTTCCGAGGACCACTTTGTGCAAGTGTGTGTGAAGGTTTGGGAGGGGAGGTTAATTTTACGGGTAAGTGGGGTGAGTCAGTTAGGAGAGATTTGGCATCTGATTATCTGCAATCTTACATCAGCAAACACTGGTTTCCATCTCCTCATCACAATGCCACATGTAGTGACATCATCACCAGCTTTACAAGAATCCACCAAGTCATCCTCAAGGATCACCCACATGGATCGTGGGATTGTGCCAACAGCAAGCTTCTGGACTTGTTCCTGAATTTTGATCTCCTGGTAATCTCTGCAACTTTTGGGCTCTGATGCTAAAAAGAAAATCAAGCAATATATGACTGATTATCAAGAGAATTATCTCTTTAAGATACCAGTGAATTTCTCATCTCATTCTAGTAACTGTTGTTGTTTTGAACATCACCTTTGAGCATATGACTTCATATTTCAGCTGCAATTTGACTAATATTACAACATTTGTTGCAGTTAAGGACATTGCTATTGCGCATATGTTCTCTGCATCTCGAGATACTCGGATTTCCTATGCATGGTGCTTATTAACAAAGAGATATTTTAGCACGGTTTAAAACTATGCGGAAACAGTAGAACTTAGCAAGTGCTTTTGGTATCCAAAATGAAAATTGGGGATAACCATGCATTTTTCAGAGATAATTAAGCTTCAATTTGGAAATGAATGCCATACATTGCTTTGTACTTTAAAGCTTTTGACAAATATTGTTGATTAATGATCTTCGAAAAATGCGTGGTTACTAAATAAATTTTCTTTTTGGATTTCAATAACATTTGTCAAGATTTCCTTTTCCCACATATTCAGTAAACCGCTCAAAAATACCTTGGAATTAGTAGGCACCGTCCTTAACCAGGGGTTTCAATAGAAGCCGGTTACTGGCGGTATACCGCCGCCTGCTTTGCCTCACACTGCCGGCTAGTTTGCCTTGATTTTCACTGAAAATGCTATCATAAACTTGTCAAACTGCCGCCTTCAATGGGCTATCGTGGACGGCTATTTCAGAAGTTATTGAAACCCCTGCCTTAACTCACAGACTGAAAAAAAAAAGTAGAGCACACTGACAAGTTGCAAACTTACCAGAGTCTGAAAGACAAGTGAATTTGTTTGATTTGCATTCCTTAGATGAGGGACACTTGGTTGGTTTGGGAATGGAGTGGTATTGCTCAAAATCAGCTTGAATTCCAAA
>NC_090876.1:41550590-41558090 GCF_036669935.1 Montipora foliosa
TGTCTTGATTTCAATGGGAATGTTGGGCTTGATGTTCTCATTAATGTTAATTTTCATCTGGTTCCACTCTGCAAGTAATTTGCTACTTCTGGTCTTCTGGGAAGCATCGTTATCGGCCTGGTAAAAGTGTTGAGCAAGAGTAGCTATATCCCTGTTCCCATAGACATTGAAGCCCAACTCACTGGTTTCTGGCACAGCCAAAAAAGAAAAGGAAGTTATCTGTGAACTTGTTGCAGCTTTTCACTTTCAATTCTCTGCCATTTACGTTTTAAAGCGTTAGAATTTTGTTGTGAACTACACTGTGCTGTAAATTACATGATAAATCCAGATATAAATTACTTTCCGATTGCCATTCAAATGCTTGGCAACAAAGTGACATTTTTTTCTGATACTCCGATAAAAGCCATGAACTTTTCCACTTTCACAATTGAAGAAAGATCGGAATGATGTTTGCGTTTAAAATAGCGGGAAGTGAGTATGGTGGGCATGCTAAACAAACAGTTTTCAACCTTCAAATTATTTTTGGGGAGTCTCTTTTTGGGCGTTCTTTTTGCTTTTTTTTCCTGGTCAGTAACAAAACAAAAATATATTGTCCATCTGGAATGGAGACGGACAAACCTCCAGAGGAGGTGGCTCGATGAACCGGCAGCAGGCCGGTTTTGGTGACATGATTGAAAAACAAGAAAATGGAAGTCTTTCAGGGAGGAATGTACCTTGGTTAGGAAAAACTCTGCAAAGGAGCCAATTCGACTACTCAAAGACTAACTAGTTGATCCACCCATGGCCAGGAGTCAATCTGCCCGATATTATTATACTACTGTAACAGTCAATTTGCCCCACATGATGTTATACAACATTAAAGTCTAAGCACTCATTTTAATGACTTAAGTTAAGTACTCACTGACAGATTTTAAGTGGCACTGTCACGGATGTGGATGCATCAGATTTTTTAATCGAAACTTGAAAAATTCAACCTGAACATTTCAAGTTTGGACAGGTGCAGACAATATGGTGACCACTGTTGCACGCAAAGTTTTAAATACTCAGTGCACAAATAGTGATTCAATCTCCTCAAGAAAGCAAAGCAGAGCAGTCAAAATGCCAACACAGCATCCACAATGAAGAGACATTTTTTAAGGAATGAATTCATGAGAAATTCAATGTACGATGTAACCGAAGTGTCAACCGTTTTGCCATCAACAGGGATCGAAGTCCATCTCGGTGGCTCATTTGCAGCTAGTCACTTAAATATCAGAGACCACCATATCATCGTTTGTTGAAAAACATTTACTACCTTCGCTGACTGAAATGTGTATCAATTGAATATTTTGAAAAAAAAAACCTGCATGCAGATGAGTGTAACTGCACAAGTCTTTGTTAATGTAAAATCTATTACCAGTAAGTGTCACTCTCAGGGGTCAATGGGTTAGGAATAATAATAATTTAGGGTTGGTTAGCTCAGATATTTAGTTCAGAATAATGTGGGGGGATTTACTCTGGTTGATGGGAGGCAGATCGGACAGTAATAGACCAGTTCACGCTCTTGAGTGCATCATGGGTAATCAGGCCAACATGACAGGAAATTAAAAGGTTTGTATGAAATTCAAAGCAAAATAAACTGTCCATGACTCTACTTTTCTAGACTTTTTCCTTAATAAACCGAACAAATAAGTTCAAAGTTCACAACTGAGATGGACTGGAGTTGGTATCTATTCTATGGAATTTGGACCTAAATATTGCTTTTTTGTCTCTTCACATTCTCTGTAATTTTGTGCTTTTGGAATTACTGGAAATGTATGTCAGAAACTTTGTTTACTAGAATAATTTCTACAATAGCCAATCTCTCTAACTTTATTTTGCCACGGATGTCTTGAAAACAAAGACCGCTAATACCTAAGACCCCTATAAACACCCTAAAACTTGAAAACGAAGTTGCAACCCAAACCCTCAATTTGGCTAACCCTAGGCCTAAAAACCAACTTTAAGCCTAGTTACGCTTAGGGTCAGACAAAACTGAAGGTTTTGGGTTACTTTCTTCATTTTCGAGTTTTAGGGTGTTTATAGGGGTCTTAGGGATCTCTGTTTTCAAGACACCCATTCTGCCTCACCTTTGAGCGAATATCTTCTGTTTTGGGAAAATAAAAAAAAGCAAAATTGCATATCATGAAGTGACTTTTCATTGTTTTGAACTTCCAGGCAAACCTTTGAAATTCTCTTCATCTTACCCTGATTACCCATGATGCACTCAAGAGCGTGAACTCGTCTATTCACCCAAACTCAGGAAAATCCCATGCCACAGTAGTTCCTCGATCCAGCACAAACCAGGGGCCACAGAGTACATGAAAGTGGGGAGGAAGGGGGGGGGGGGGAAGGAGGAGGCAAGGTTTTCGTATGGATCACGGAAGTATGAGGGGAGGGGAGGTTAGCAAAAACAATACCATGGGAAAAAAGGGCCCCTCCCTCTCCACGGCCCCCGCAGACATAATTTTTTAAATCTCACCTGAAACAGCAAGGAATCGACCTATGTCCGAGGACTTTGGAATAGTGTCCCTGCGGAGCTCTGGACAGATGGGCAGATTGGACAACCGAACATGCATGTTCGATTTAAAGGACATAGAGACTTGGGTTGCATTTTCCTGCATGATGCTCACAGCTGCCTGCGATAGTGCACTGTCAAATAACGGAAGCATCTTGTTAGGCTCCGCTAACAATTTCTGGCTGACCTCTATGCTGGAATCGAAGAGCTCTAACGCATTCACTACTACGCTAAATTGTTCGGATAGCTCTTCCGAAAGAAGGATCCTTGCTATGTCGTCTTTGTGGTGTTCTTGAAGAAATGCCTGGAACACTGCGATATGATTGTCTTCTGCACTTTCAGACCTTGCAGTGGACATTGTTATATTACTTTGAGACATAAATTACAGCGATCAAAGTAGATTTTTGTGATTTCTTCGCCGTTATCAGTAAGTAAAGTAAATGGCCGTAAAATGTTACAAATTAGGCGCCATAACTGATGAAACGTTCCCAGGCTCTCTCGACCCACTGCAAACGCCTGACATAAAACTGATCTTCCCGCTCGCTCGGGGCTTCGATGTGTGAAAAATGTCTTCGTTGTCTGTTTTTCCGCCTCCTCCCGTAGAGGGAGAAATAACTTTGTGTGAATTCAATGCCAAGCTTATCGCTGAAAGTTCCGAGACAGCAAAGCTGTCGAAATATGTTCCTGCTACTCAGGTACATGGCTTCTGATATGCTGGATTTCTTATTTACTCACGTTTACTGTTGGTAACAACATTAGATTTGTTATCAGTTTCTCTCTACCATCTGGCCAAGTAGTATCATTCAAAAAACTTAAGACCTTCCTTTTTATTAGATTTATTGAGAGTAACTCATTATATTTTTAATTTTTAGTTTTTAATTTTTATTCCTAAATTTTATAATTGTAGTTTTAGAGATAATTTTGTAAAGCGCCTCGGACAGGTAATGGATGTGAGCGCTATATAAATGAAATATTATTATTATTATTATTATTATTATTATTATTATTATTATTCAACTGGAATTTTGTACTAAATTTGGAGGTTTGCATGTGACGTCATCACCGCCATGTTGGTGGACGAAAAGCTTCTTTTGTTCGCTCCCCCCCCCACCCTCCCCCCCTTCCGGGTTGACGAATAAAATCGTCTGGCGTTAGACGGAGCAAAATTTTAAGTGTCACTCTCAGGGGTCAAGGGGTTAAAGGTAGAATATCATGTGACACAGGGTCTTCTTTTGTAGAATAGGGCTTCACTCAGGGGTGGATCAAGTCATGCTTCTAATCACTTAAAAGAAATTGTGTCTATAAGAAAAGAGCTTAATTGCTAAAACATCGGTTTGGGCAGGAAAGAAAAGGAAAGGAACTTTATTTAAGTTGTCTACATGCGGTCTTCTAGTGCTGAAGCACTAAATTGGGGACACTGTGAACTGAGGTCAACAAATTAATGCAAATCATTTGAATCAAATGTTGGTTTTTTAGGAGAGGGGAAAACCAGAGTATCCAGAGAAAAACCTCTCATGCAGAGTAGATAACCAACAAACTTAACCCAAATATGACGCTGAGTCGGGGAATCAAACCCGGGCAACATTGGCTGGGAGGCGAGTGCTCTCACCAATGCGCCATTCCTGCACCCCAGGACCAATAATGTTACTGCTTTTGTTTAGGGACGGCTGCTACTCACTATGACTTATTGTGAAAGTCAATGATACAATTTCACAATTTATAAGGTAGATGTCATTGAAGTGGGTTAGGCTTGTTCATTGGACTTTTTAACTTCTCAACAGGGTCTTAATTACCCTTGTATTGGAACAAACACAGAGAGCATAAGAACATCAAAGAGTCTGTCAAAATTGACAGATTCAGAGTGGTGCCCATTTGTTCAGACAGAGGAAAATACCTATAAAAAGCTGCTTAACATATGGTAAGTTTTCATGATGAAGTTACCGGTACATGTACTATTGATCAACATCTGGTCAGGTGGGCTTGGATAGACTTGACTTTATCACACCATCTGTTATGATCCATCATCAGATTTGGGAGATTATGAGGTTGACATCCAGTAACCTTGTAAAGTTGGTTAAGTGTATTGTAGCTTAGCAACATCCAAGCTGGACCATGGCAAGGGAACTTCGATTACCGGCCATAAGAGCAGTAAGTCACTTGCCAGCTCCTGTTTGGTTTTTGCAGTGCTCAATGTCCAGCACATCTCCTTCTGCATTCTGTGATTAAATGTATCTCAGAATTAAGCCCCAAGAGGGGTCCCACTGGTGAGTAAAATTATCTGACCCCAGTTGTTCAAAGGGTGGATAGCGCTATCCACTGGATAACTCAATATTGGTTTTGCTAGTGTTTACCCGCTGGATAGTGAAATCTGGTGGATAGCGTTATCCACCTTTTGAACAACCGAGGCCTGGTGTGAGACAGAGCAACTATAAGTGGCAATTGGGAGTTAAATGGTTGAGTGTAAGAAAAAGTGTGATAATCTCATCCTCCTTAACTATCCCAGATACATGTAGTGTGCCTGCGATCAATTATCATTTAGCAGTAAATTAGCACACTTGACACTTGATGTGCTCTCATGCATCATTCAGTTGCTAAAAGGTACAGAAAATATAATATTTCTTGTGTTTTTTTCTCTTATTAATGTTATTATTATTATTTTTTGGTTCAATATATATTTTTTACCAATGAGGAAGCATTACAGTTATAATATTAAATTATTGCAGTAAAAAGATGAAGGCATTACACTTACAGTATAACCTTCAAATTCAGGTAGAAAGAAGTAATTTATTATTGTTAGGTCATAGGTAAAGCACAAGAATTTGTGAAAATAGAATAATATTATTCTGTTCTAAAGGCATTCCAAAGGATTTTCTGAAATGCTGCTTGAAATCAAGAAGAATAAAGATGAAGGTACTCTCAATTTGTGCTTCAGTTTTTACTGGGTCATTCAACTTTTATGCCGTAGTAGATATCAGGGCTTAAATTCTATGCGAAAAGTTATCAGTCTGATGATGATAATAATAAATCATACATGTATTAATTATTTCATTATTTCATGTTCCTACACTGGAACAAAATGTTTTTTTGTTACGGTGTTTTTTGTTTAAAGTATTTTTGTGATGCATTATTTTTTTCCTATCCTATGGATCCAAGTTCCCTCCTGGCTTTGGCATCTGAGTGGTGGTACTAGTGCTGTCCTTGTGTGGTTTTCATCCTTCTATGGTAAAATTTTCCCCCATTTGAATGTAAGTCTGTCCTCAATAGCAGATCAAAAGGGGCCCACACATTCTGTTTAATATGTAACCCTGGGCCTGGTTGTTTGAAAGCCGATTAACTTAATCCAGTATTAGCATAAACTTTTGCTTCACGTTTTCAACTTTTTGGTGGAAGTTTCTTTTGCTTATTTTTGCTTTTCAAGATTAAATTCTTCTAATGTAAAGTTTTACTGAAAATCAGCATTGAACAGCATTTGGGAGTAGAGAAATAAACTCCGTGGTTAATTGTTAATCTGGGATTAGCGTTAATCAGCTTTTGAACAACCAGGCCAGTGATACCCGGTAATTAATTTTTGTGGAAGATGTTTGGTATTAACCACAATGTGTTATTATCCACAACAGGATAATTTGGTAACTTATATATTAAGTTTAAAAAAAGTCAAATTTTCTTGAAAAACGAATACAAAAATACTAGTAAATTACATTAACCCATAGACGCCCAGGGGTTCTCCATTGACGAGTAAAATCGTCTGGCGTTAGACAGAGTAAAATACTAAGTCTGGCCTGTTTAGGCCTGTTTGCACATCAAAGGGTTAATGGGGACATTTTTCAGTGAGCACTTGATTAAAAATATAACCACAAAATAATGTTGTAAGTTGGTTGAACAAACAGATATTGTGGGCGCCCTGTGTATGTTGTGGTTCAATCATGTTTTTCCTTGAGGGCCTCCCAGGGAGGGAGGGAGGGGGGAGCTTTGTTGAACCCTTTAAATATTTCCTTGTGTTCCCCAAATTACTTTCAAACTTGTTCCCAGCTTTTTTATCCCTAAAATAATTGTTTTTTTTACCTAAAATATTTTGACATTGTTCCCCTGTTCTAAATAGTTCCCCTGGGAGGGCTTCTTCCTTGGTTTTAAATTTTTCAAACCAGTTCAATTTTGAGTTTTCTTTGCCTATATTCATCACCATACCTGTAGTGTAATCTGAAACAAAGGAAAATCAAAGTTGAACTGTGCAAGTGCATGCAATTTAGAATCATGATTTAGTTTTCTTGTTGTGTGACAACTTACAATAACTGCCTTTTGACAAAAGGCAGGAGAATACTTCCTATTATTTTTATTTCGTTATGGTAATTAAGTGAAAAGAGTTTATGACATAATTTAATTTACATGTTTTTTTTTCAGTTATCAAGAGAAGAAATGATCTGTGCATTTTCTGCTGTTTCATCTTGGTAAGTTTAAATTAGACAGCGATTAAATGCCTGAATTCCATATACCCTGTTGTAATAACTAGCACTGTTTTAATAATAATAATTTATAGTATAATTATTTAATATTTAGCTTGGAATCAGGCTCCCAGTGGTCACACCGAAACACCAAAACAGCGAAACGAAGCACCAAAACACCAGACATTGAATACTAACCAACAAAAATTTGGATTTGAGATTAAATCTCGTTTTAGGCCTAATTAGGTCTAAAACGTTATTGCTCTTAATATCAGTCTTAATCTGAATCCTAATCTTAATCTCAATAAATTAGGAGCAATAATGTTTTAGGCCTAATTAGACCTAAAACGATATTTCATCTCAAATCCAACCTTTTGTCGCTTAGTATTCAATTGTATGATGGAGTCATACATGAAGTTTTGATGCTTCGTTTCGCTGTTTTGCTGTTTTGTGGTTTAGTAATGCCCCTAAATCCCTGGCTGTCCCTTCCGTTAATAACACGAAAGGAAAAGTACTTTTTTTTCT
>NC_090876.1:41563090-41580590 GCF_036669935.1 Montipora foliosa
ACTCTGCATTTAATTTTAATTAATATTATTTTTTTGTTTTTGTCTGATAGTGATGTTGTTCCTTTGCTGAAGCACAAGCTGCAAAAAGCTGTGAGTTGTGTTTCTTGGAGGTAAACCTCAAATGTATGACCTTTTAACATTTTCATTTTCACTGTTATTAATTTTATTGTGGAGGTTAGGTGTCTGAGTGGCTGTAGTGAGCCATACTGTGGCTTCCACTGTTGGCAGCCAGCTCCAAGATGGAGACTGCACCAATGGCTGGCCAAACCTGACAAACCAGCCATGAGCCCCCACGCCCTCGAGAAGACAGGCACCCGTCACACTGATGAACAGTGGAAAGTAGAGGGGAGAGAGTGAGGGAGGGAAAAAATTGCTAAACGCTCCACACAAAATGCTCTTCTTCCCACCATGCCGATGAATACATGTAAGCTGTAGCACACATTTAGCACAAGGAATCCAACACATGCGCAAATAATAATAACACAACCACTGACGACAATAATTGACTGCAGTCGCTCGTAGCCGTGAACTCGGTTAAACTGCATTTAACCTCATTATACAGTTTAGTTTAAAAGTTGAATAGAAACAAGCAACACCTGAATGTGGATTAGTGACATGGGTGGATAATTTGGATAAGGATGTTCAAACACGCTTACAACCTGTCACTCAGATATGTGTACTTTGTATACCGGACCAGTAACATGAAATTCAAGGTGCTCAAGGCAAGTTCATACTGAAATCTAAATTTAAATATTTTCCTTTGTCTAGACCTCTGTCCGGTTCAGTTTTAGTGGTTGGATGTGACAATGGCCTCTTTGTGTGGACTGTTGATCCAACATCTCCAGTTGTTAGGTAACTATGTGTTTTATTCTGACCACCTTATTACATGAAATTTCGGCAACACTTTAATGGAGCAATTTTGAAAAATCCTTATTTAGTGGCACATTTACTCAGCGCTTGGTGGTTTTCAGAGGAATTTTCCATGTGAACTACAAGTTCAACTGGAATTTTTAGTCCACCTTGAATGAGTGGGGATCTTTCACATTTTAGCACCCTATAGAATGATAAATCTTCAGTTCTAAACCTTGAGATTTCCCATGGTAGTATCCAACTACAACTGGTGTAAGGCAACTACCAGCAGGATGGTGGTTGTTGAAACTGAACAGAGCCTTTTAATTTACTTTACTTCAAATAGCCACTTGTCTAGTAAGCGCTTTTCTGTGTTGCCCGCTGACGAGACTGGGCTTCTGTGGAATTGGTGAACCTTGTGGAAGAAAAAGACTCCATGAGTGAAAAGAACACTGCAGCACCCTTGAACGGACTCTGGGGAAGATGGTGACTAAGAGGGAAATTGCAAGCACAAAAAAGAAAAAAAAATGACCAGCTGCAATAAATACCACGTACAAGTGTTTCCGCTTGCCTCCACTTAATAATATCAGACCTTGGGTCTCCAAGCATGTTAAGAATACAGTAACTGATTATTATTATGTTCATCAATCAAGAGCCAGGGTAGACAAAGCAGACTGTGATCAATGTACTAGAACTTATTAAGCAAACCGGCTTTTTTCACCTGGCTCTTCTAATGTCTTTTGCCTTCCACTGAAAGTAAATCAATATTATTATAATTATTATAATCTACAATAATTGTTATTAACCCATTGATTCCTGAACCACCCCACCATTGACAATTAAAATCAACCGGCCTCAGTTGTTCAAAAGGTGGATAGCGCTATCCACTGGATAAATCACTATCCAGCGGATAAACACTAGCAAAAGCAATTGACGTATACAGTAAATATAGTGACCTATCCAGTGGATAGTGCTATCCACCCTTCAAACAACTGGGTCCCGGTGTTTAGACAGAGTAAAATTTATCAAGAGAACATTGAACCAATCACTGAGTGAAGTAATGCAAAACCAAGGCAATGAGTGCTTAATATCACTTTCAACACTCAATTGAAAACCTCTCTAATTTACTTTAATCTATAATTACATAAATTAAATAAATGAAATGCATCTTTGTGTGACCGAGGCCGCGCGAGTAAAGAGGGTAGCGAGCAACGAGGACAAATATGAACCCGTATATGACAATTTATTGGCCAAACAATGTAAAAAGGAAGATAACAAAAGGAGACAAACGCCGAAATTATCAGCCAAGCACAAAAGACAACAATAAGAGAAGGCTAAGAGAAAAAGGGCAATAGCGCCACTCCGTGCGAGGGGAGAACTCTGAAAGAACTTGGAAGACTAGCTAGATGTTCGCTCGACGATGGACTTTAACTTGTGAGCAATTAGGACATGTTGGGCGTCTAATGTATCCGTTTAACACAATAAACAACGAGCTCAAAGAAACTAATGGCTGACATCCTGTTTTTAACGATACGATTGGTCAACCATGGCTAGGTAAGCCACAAACTGATGAAACTTTCCTGTTTTCTGTGTCTCGATGAACCACAAAACATATACGGTACGTGCTCTAGTAGCACAATAGATAAAGAAACAGTAGCCTTAGCGGTTTTCCTAAAACAAAGCTGGTGTACTAAAGGGTGATAAATTTAATCATTTGTCTTCCTGCACACGTATCGTGTGGGAGAAATATGACAGAGCTTCAAGTTGATGACCACAAAGCACAACCGAAACGAACATTTTCCGTGGGAACCGAGATAAAGAGAACCACAAAGTGAAACCGAAAAATTGCTTTGTCACGTATAATCGAGCTTGGTTACATTTGAGTCCTGCATTTTGTTTCAGGTTAGGCAGCAGTTCAGTGCGACACCTCTCTTACCCAGGACATGCTCCAGTGACAACTGTCTCTTGGAGTCCCAGTGGACATTTATTGGTGTCTGGGTCACCAGCAGACAGTAACTTGATGGTTTGTGTCATGTGCGAATTTTTATGACAAGATTTGACTAGAGTTTTTTTAGTAGATGTGTTATTGAATGACAACTAGTGGGTTTGAGTGTATTAATGATATTTTTCACGATGCACACGAACATGAATTTTAGTTTGGTAATTTACCGGTAGTATTTTTATTGTGTATCTTGTAGTGCCGTTCTTGTTGTAATATTTTAAGAGAAAAGCAAGCTATTAGCAATTAATAATTATTTAATAATTAATGAAAAAGATTTTTTTCCAAGATTCAAGCTAAAAAATGATTCTTAAAATCTTACGTATTTAAATCCTAACCACAATAATAATATTATTAAGGTATGGGACATCTCGTTAGAGTTGGCTACACCCTTGTACAGAGCCGGTGGAGGAGTTACTCTTACTGCATGGTCTCCAGACGAAAGAAATCTATTTGCTGCTACGCCTTCCAGTTTGTTCAGGTGGGTGCTTATGATGATGTAAAAGCAGGAGGTCGTGGATAGACCACTTTCATAAATGCTGACCACTTTAATTTACATTCTTTTGTTTTTATGTTAATTAGACCTACTGCCCTCAGTTTGAAACAAAAATTCTTTTGAAATTTGCTCCTTGCAGCAAGGCTAGTTAGGCTTTTTAGCTTTAAAACAAAAGTGGTCTGTGTACCAGCTTGGTAACATCTAATAATAATTATAATATTATTATAATGTGGCTGGAAAAAATAAAATGAAAATAATCCATGATATTTTTAGCAAAAGCGACATTCCCACTCATGAAACAATTACTAGAAAATGTGGTATGTGCAAGTGAAGTCATGTCAGAGGAAATGCATTGAGTTGGTGGATGTCAGTCATAAGTACAATTAAAATAATTATTACATGTAATCATTCTTCTTGTGGTTACCCTAACTTCACGCCAACATCCAACGTTGTTTAATATGCACAAGCACAATGAAAAAGAAAAGTACAAAATATCATTTCTTGGGCCTATGATGGTTTTATTGCTGTGGATCTCATGACTGTGTTCCCACGCAGTTTCCCAGAAGAGGCACCTACTCTTTAAGATCATAACAGGGCACTTACGTTCTACTAATTTCAGAGAAAATAAATCAAATCAACGGTTGGGTTTTAGGAGAGGGACAACCCCAGTACCTCCTTAAAGGTACAGAACCAAGAAACTGAACTTGGCATAGATGCCAATTTTAGAATGTAAACCTTGAAGATCCTCTTGATACTTGTTGCTTGTGCCTGGGGCTGTGTATGTTTTATTGTTCTCTAGCCTTTTCTCCAATGTAGAGTACAGAGGTTTTTGCATTGGGTTAAGCACACAAAAATAAAAGAATTGGCACATGGCAAATGGAGGATGTTACAAATGATTATAATAATTATCAATGTAAACAGATACATTGTGGGAGGCGCGGTGGCCTCATGGTTAGTCACAGTGTTCGACTCCAGAGCGAATAGTCCGGGTTCGGGTCCTGGCCGGGAACATTGTGTTGTGTTCTTGGGCAAGACACTTTACTCCCATGGTGCCTCTCTCCACCCAGGTGTATAAATGGGTACCAGAAAAATGCTAGGGGTAACCCTGCGATGGACTGGCATCCCATCCAGGGGTAGTAGAAATACTCCCAGTCGCTTCATGCCATGGAAACCGGGATAAGCTCCGGCCTGATGGGCCACTTGGCTCGTATGCAGACTTTACCAAACAGATACATTATTTTGGGTTCTAGGTGTGGTTTGCTTATGCCCTAGCACCAGTCTACCAGATGTGGGTAAAAACATGGCTAACTTGGGTCAAAGATTCATTGGGGTTAGGCAAAGTGCCCTCATAAAAACTATACCAACACTACCATCCTTGAACTTTATTTACCATTACTGAGCAATTAAATGCTATTACCGGTAATTTTTCTGACAATAGACTAACACAAACCTTTACTTCCTGGCTACAACAAATAACAGCTTGAATGTGTTTGCTCATCAATCAGATTACAGTTTAAACTTGTCTAACATCGATTAACTAGCAAGAAATTTTCATTTGACTGTGAAGATGACTTCTAACTAGTCAGGTTGTCAAAACATCAGTCATCAGTCCTTCTCAATAATATACTTGCCATAGATGATCAAACTACATGTAGATGATTAAACCAAGATGGTCAAATGGTATTCAGCTTGTGAACATAATTTCAGTGCACTGCAAACCAGAATCAAAGGTGGCGTTTCTAAAACCTGAGGGTAAGGGGAAGACCAAGGGTGAGGGTAAGGGTAAGGAAACGAATGCAAAAAGTATCCTAAACATGCATAAAAGCTAACCTTAGGCCTAATTAGGCCTAACAAAAGTTTTTAAGCCTAAGGTTAGCTTTTATGAATGTTTAGAATGCTTTTTGCATTTCGTATCCTTACCCTTACCCTCGTTTTAGAAATGCCAAATCACAACCCCTCCCATGGCTAATATGTTTATGTCTCTGTGTTAATGGATCAAGTTTTGTACTTTTTATAGAATTTGGGAGACTCAGACCTGGACTTGTGATAAATGGTCAAACTTGGCAGGTACTTGTCAGGTAATTTTATTTCATTTATTAGAAAATAATGTTTTTGGTATCTCTCACATAATTACAAAAAAAAATTGAGTGGCTACATGTAATTTAGTGGTCCACATTCCTCAGCCAACCTGTGTGACATCATGGTGTGCTAATTCCTGTGCAATTCCCATTGGCATTGGATACAGCATTGATGGTTGCATGTTTTTATTATCACAAGTATTGATTGATACATGCACAGTAGCTTTTAACTTTATTTTCAGTCACTGAATCTCAATTGATTTTTACCGTAGGCAGCTTGTTGGAGCCCTGATGGAAAGGTTCTTCTGTTTTCAGTGGCAAATGAACCTGCTCTTTACTCACTACAGTTTCACGATATCAGTAAGACATACATGTAGTGTTTCTGTTAAGGTATTAATTTAAAAAGCAGTGAGTCATGATGAAGTGCATTGAAAAACTAGGAAAGTGGAGTCACCTACTTTTTTTGTTAGCAATTTCCCTTGTGGTTTTTCAAGACAAATCTACTGTTCTGTTGGGGTCTTCACTAAATTGTCATCCAGTTTACAATCCAAAAGAAACATGAGATGTCCCCCCCTCCCCCTCTTCCTAAACAATGGTGGGGACTACAATGTCGTGTAAAATATCTTTCATTTACAGCATTTGTGATGAAAATCCCCACCAAAAACAAAAGGTTCAGAAGCTTCCAAGATACTTTGAATTCTCTGTTTAACGTAACATTGAGCTCAAAGTAAATGTATATTTTTCACTTGATCAGCGCTTTTTATGCTTTTGACCCTTTTTTAGCTAAAAGAAGGATTCAAGTCTTTTCTCTCATGATCTTGTGAACTAAAGAATAAAATAAATCAATACAGTGTATTAACCCTGCATTCACCCCAAAACCGGCCATACTTAGTATTTTACTCTGTCTGACGCCAGAGTATTTTTACTCTGTCTAACGCCAGACAATTTTTCTCGTCAATGGGGAACCTCAACATGGATATATTTTTATTTTGCTTGGTTTGAAGGTGACAAGAAAAATAGCACATCCATGGCGAAGGGTGCAAGACTTGCTGTGAAATGTGCAGATTTGACACCACACACGTGGGAGATGAAGGATGAATCTGTAAACATTGGAGGATTTGTCCAGTCAATGGCTTGGGACCCTCTCGGAGAGAGGCTGGCAGTTATATTTAAAGGTACTTTTCTGCTCTGCTTTTGATTAAATTGCAGTTACAAGTAAGGTCCCTTTTTTTTTCCTTCTCTGACCTCAACAATGATATAAGTTTTATTGTTCATGTGGTAAAACAGCAATCTAATTGCGCTTTCGCTTCCCACCTGAATTTGTGTTTATGGATATACATGTATGCTTGGTATATAAGTGAAGCAGTCATCCACAGACTAAACAGAAGCCAGGGTTGTTGGCAACAAAAACACAATTTAATCCACTAATAAACTACAGTGCAGTTTTCGCAGCTTGCAAGATTATGTACATACAAAAATGCCACTGAGCTCTCCTGGGACTGCAGCCAACTTAATAAATTATAACAGTACTATTCGAACTAAACATGGCTACTTCCTTCTGTATTCAGCTTTGAGAGTTTTTCGCTGGGTACTTTGGACAGTTTTCTCTCTCCCAAAAATCGCAGTAATTAATTGATTTGATTTAAATGTACAATGTCCCCAGTTACTGCCCACACACTAGAGGGCTTCTTGACACTTAAATAAAGCTCACTGAAATCGAAGTTAGTTATTATAATAATTTGTAATTTTCATTATTCTTTCTGACACCAAGGATAAATTCTGTACGCAATGAGTTTTGGGGAAAATGGTACTGGAGATTCAAGTCATTATTACTTTGTTTGAAGAACAAAGTATAGTTTGCGATTCAGGTTTAGGACTTTGAACTTTTTTTATGGGAGGGGGGGTGGGGAGGGGAGTGTCACTACTTGGCTGCACATGTGTAAAATTCTAACTTGGTATACATATGACATACATACTTATTTGACCACTCCCCACAGGGGTTTTTCAGGGCCAATGAACACAATTAACGAAATGACAGAATGTAACAACAACTGTTAAGAATCTCAACTGGCCGGAGGCAAATCAGTTGGCTATTTACAAGTGCAGCTGGGAAGTTGAACCAGGGACTACCACGAACAAATTCAACCAGTGGTCAGAGCGATCGAGTCTTGAACCTGGGATCCCTGGATCTCAAGGCAAGCACCCTAACCACTGGGCCACACTGCCTCCTCACTCAGAGGCAATCGCGATGTTCACTAAAACCACAGACAACTATGCAACAGATTAATGATAGACTGATAAAAAGTAGTACACTTACAGTAGCATACATGTACTCTGGTCTTAAATTCCTAAAATCTTGGATTTTATATCAGGTGAAATAAAGGAAGCCCAGGAACTGGTTGCTGTCTTCAAAACAAGATTAGCTCCTACATTTGAAATAATGCCCTGGTAATGAAACAAAATTAATGAGAAATTAATACATGTAGTTACATGTAAGTAAGCAAAATAAGAGAAAGAAGAAAACAAATGAGAAAACGTTATTGAAAATAAGTAAAATTTAATAAGTAATGAAAAAACGGGCCTCAAAAATAACGTGCAGTTTGGACTCCACCAAAACCCAAAACTTTTTAAGTACAGTAGTACAGGACTGTGCTCTTAAATATTAAAAATTGACAGGCCTTGACTGTTTTACAAAAATATTTGAATTTATTCTGAAAACACGTACTGTCCAAGTAAGTTGTACCTTATTTCTGCTGTAAAGATTGCAAGTTGTTAGAATTTTAACAGTTAATAATATTATGCAAAAGGAATAATTTCAATGAATTACATTGCTCCACATAACTGCACGTCTGCAATTACATGTAAATGGTAAAACTTTTACTCACTCAGAAATAGACAGTCAAATGAAAAGATGATTCAAAATTGTGTTTTTTCCCAGCTGTTTTTTAATAGCTCATTGCCTCCAGTGTACATGGTTTGTATAGATACGGCTTGGATCAGCTCAGATAATATAACTATGGAAAATGTTCTCTTTGTTGGGTATAGTCACAGGAATTTGGTGTTATATCAAGAAGACACATCTTATTAAGTGGATAATACAATCTTCATTCTCAGTACCTATCTGACTGACATTTGATCGATTCATTGAAATTGTGAGGAGAATTTACATACTGATCATTTCTGGGTGTCAATTGCAAAGGGGTTAATAAAATGTTTTATTTGTGATTATCCAGCTGAAAAGGTATTTTGCCTGTACTGTATATTAATTTTGTCTATGTATTAATTAAGAAAGGGCATTGTGGCACATCATTGGATTCACAGAAAATAATATAATTTGCATCTTTCTGTTTGTAATTTGAAGTGGCTTTGTAAGAGGACCTCCAAATACTGTTCCAGAGCTTGTTACATTCCAGAAGAATTTCAAGAAGGGAGCACTTCTGACTGTTGTAAGTTTTCTTTGTTTTCAAGTTACATCATGTTTGCTCTGTGTTGAGTGCAGACTGTCATCAGGAGTTGGAAAGGAAGGGAGGGAGGGGGGGGGGGGGGGTCAATACTGAGAAAGAGAATCATGCCTGCTTACCACCACACACCACACAAGCTATAAATTCTCATGCAGCTTGCATGATTTGGCAGAACTTTACAGCTTTAGCCCAGTATGCTCTCACCATACATGTAGCTTGCGCCCTGACCTCACTGTGCTGTTTCTTAAAAGAAAACCCTCTGCTCCCTAGGTCTCTCTCTCTTTAATAGTTTTCTCATAATAGTTTATTGTTCAAGGCAAAGTTAGTTTAAGTCAAAGTCCTTTTAAGTCCAATGCTTTGAGCAATATTGTGGGTAAAATAATGCATAGAGGCTTAAGATGCTGCAAGCAGATGTCATGTGGATGGCCTAAATTGGGTGTGGTGCCAGGCTGCTGAGCAAGAGGTTTTGGGTTTAAGTAAGTCCCTGGTCGGACCAACACTCAGGGTCTTTCAAATAACTCAGGAAAAAGAACAATCTTTTCTCAGTCTGGTTGTTATAAACTGTGATGTTAAAAACCCACTATGTTATTAACTTAAAGGTCTCTTCATAGGTTCAATAATATGAAATTTCTAAAAATTACTTTTTAGCTGAAATTTAAATGTAATGACTAAGAGTATCAATTAGTGAAGATTTAAGTCCATCCAATTTTTGTAAAAGTCCATGTGTACAATGTCGGGGCAAAATGGCAAGTTGACCAGAAAACATTGCTTTGCGTTTTTTCCGCTTCAGAATATTGCGTAAGAGTCGCAAATTTTCAGAACTATTTTAACGTTTGATGTACAAAATTGTGTCAGCTGTGTTTTTCAATTTTTTGACATGTTTTGATTTTATACCATACTTTGTCTAAATTCCCGGTCAAAAACACTATTTTGAAATTTGATAGAAGAACCTATGATGAGACCTTAAAATGATTACTAGAAGTTTAATGTTGTTGTGAGTACCTACTACGAAAACCAGCGATCTGTGGAATGGGTGGGAATTTACTTGTCTCTAATCCCCGCCCACTTTCACTTGTAAATAGTTCAAATTCTTCAGAAGGGGAGCCTTCACCACAAGTTTCTTCGTGGGAAATTTTTCTGCGATTGCCAAAGAAAACAGAGATGAAATAATTATTTTGAAAACATATTTTTCCATTGTTGCAGTCGTTCTAGTACACCTTAAGCCCATGGGAAAGGAATTTCATCAAAATGTTTTACGAAAGTGGGTGGGCCAGTGACTGGGTAATTCGGGCCCATTCCACAGATCTGTGGTTTTTGTAGTAATAAAATTATTCATAATTTATTATGAAGCACTTAAGGACGGTGCCTACTAATTAGAGGGTATTTTTTCCCAGTTTATGAATTTGCGGGAAAAGCAGATCTTAACAAGATTAGTCTTATTGAAATCAAAAAGGAAAAGTGGGTGTAACCACGCATTTTTCAAAGATAATTAATCAACAGCGTTTGTCAAAGGCTTTAAAATACAAAGCAATGTATGGCATACTTTTCCAAACTGAAGCTTAATTATCTCTGAAAAATGCATGGTTACCCCCAATTTTCTTTTTGGATACCAAGAGCACTTGCGAAGTTTTGCTTTCTCCGCATGGTTTTAAATCGCGCTAAAATATCCCTGTATAAGTAAGCACCACCCGTTGGAAACCCAATTATCTTGAGGTGCGCAATAACAATAGTAGGCACTGTCCTTAAGAAATGCAGAGTATTAAAGTAGGAAGCTATAGAGTTGCTTATTCTGCAATAATAATTATTATATTGACTGTTGTGCTTCTCATAACCAGTCTTAACTTGTTTATGCATACTACAGTATGAAGTACCAATGTCGTTAAATTTAACAAAAGTTCAATCGACATGTTTCTTATTTTCAGTGTTGGTCAGATGGCAGCGTATCTTTCATCCCATTCCTCTTTTCACCGTCATCACTTGTTGGCTCTACAAGTAACTTTGAAAGTGGAGCTTTGAATTTTACAGATGGTCTGCTTTCTCAATAATTTTTACAAAAAAATGACTGCTTGTACATTATGGTTACCAGTATATCAACTAACCTTAAGTTTGTTTTCTGTCAGAGTGGTGAAAGTAAATTCATCCATGAAGCATGATAATGTTGTCCACTGTTTTGGCAAATGAATTCCTGAAGAGCTATAAAGAGCTCAAATTTAAATGCATAAATGTGGATTTTCATTTTGACCTAAAATAGCTATAATCATTGCAAATGGTCATGTGCATGCACAAATGGAGAGCAACTTATTTAGTACGATGAGACATCTACCGTCGTTTTCATTTAAGCGTGGACACCCGACGGGAAAACATGTTCTTTGAAGTTTGAGTTTGGCAGCCGTTAACATAAGCAAACGTTTGCGTGCGATAGTTTGACTGAACGTATTTGAAGCATACTTTATCAGATCAGGGTCAATCTCTTAGAAAAAGTCTTTTATATCCAGTCTTGCTGCCATTCTAGGAAAACTTGCATGAACATCCCTCAAACTGTGAAGGATTGAAGACAAAGCTTGTCATGTTTGCAACCAGTTAGAGCATGTTTTCCCCTTGACGTGTCCACGCTTAGGTGAAAACGACGGTATTATTAATTTCATTTCTTTGATTGGAGTGGGCGGTATCCTGAGAATGCAACAATCTGATTGGTTGTGCATGTGAGCAGGCAGAATTTTCCTATCTTTAGAGTCCATAGTCATGGTAACCAAAGATGCAAAGGGACAAGCAAAGCTGCAGATTTAATTAGTGAAGTTTTGGTCGGTCCGTATAGGAAAAAATTGTGCCCTCGGTATTGAGTACGGCCCTTGGGCACAGTTTTTCCCTATATAAACCTCCCAGCCGGTGAATAACATATTTATTTAAGCGCCTGTCTTCTAGCAGTGGAGCACTAATTTGGGGCACTGTAAACTGAATTCAACAAATTAACACAAGTCAAATCAAATGTTGGTTTTTGAGGAGTGCCCAGAGGAAAACCTCTCGGAGCAGAGTAGAGAACCAACAAACTCAACCCACATAGTGACGCCAAGTCTGGAAATCAAACCCCGGGCCACATTGGTGGGAGGCAAGTGCTCTCACCACTACGCAACCCTGCACCCCAAAAACAGACTTCGCAAGACATGAAAGCAATGAGCACAGGCTATAAAGAGTGATGCCTTTGTTTTATTATTTTTGTGAATATCAAAATTGCATGGCATTGATTCCCAAAAACTTGTACGCTATTGTACTGTAAAAACTCTTGCATGTTACCCATCCAAAAGGACGATAATGATAATACATGTATCATGATTCAGATTATCTTAAGTATACCATGTAAGATGACAGCTGTTGGTGTATAACCGTGATGAATAAAATTGCAATATTAGTATAATTCATTCAAAATCTTGGCTTTGGAATTCTTTGCAATTTTCTTTCTTGTCTTTGGACTTCCTATAAAAGAGAAAGTTTGATGACATTTCCAGAAAATTGCATACATTATATTAGATTCATTAAAAGGGTCTATGTGACTTCAAAATGATGACATTGTATTCATAGACTTTACATCTGTGTAATGATAATTTTTCAGTAATAAATATGAGTAACTTGAGCAATAGCTGGAGGACTACAATAACCGTGATATTATAAAGTCTTGTATGACATACATCATCTAATAATTTCTGTTTTTATAATAGTGTGGCATAATTAATTGTAAAGGTGGATTATAATTCTGGATTATAAGTCGTCATCACAGCCACCATGACCAGCATGACATAATGTAAAACCAAAGAATTTTGGCCAGTTATTGTGGTGAGAAAAGATTGCTTCCTAGGATTCAATAAATTGGTAGTCTTTACACTACATCATGAGTAAACTTAGGAAAATCCCAAGTCAAGTAATCTTTTCTTAATACTTCACACATTACACACAAATTTAATGCAAATACTTCAAGTAAACGTAAGCACAATGGTATGCTGTGATTGACATTGTTTTGGACCTCCTGGCGCAGCCCAAGAAACCGCAAGTCAGTCGTAAGGATGGTTTTCAAGTCACTTATCTCTTACTTGCATTAATGTTTCAACTTTCCAACTTTAAGGAGAAGCAAGGTAAAATAACTTGAGATTTTGCTTAGGCCTTCACACATGCATTTTTGGTTAAGTAAAACTTAGCTCCTTTCAAGTCTTTAATACTTAACAGCTCAGTGTAAAGACTACCATTGACTTAAACAGTATAACCTAAAATAACCAACTTTTTACCTTTCGCAAGCAGCTTCTTTAAACCAACACGAGAGCTCCACATCAACAATTTTGATTGGCAAATTTAGCAGGCTGTATTCCATATGGCTTGCTGTACTGCATGCTAAAATTGTTATTTCGATTCAACATTTTTTGTCAAGTTTTTCATGTTTATGTGAAATGAAATTGTGAAAATACTTGAATCTTGCAAGCAACTACATGTATTTCAAAAAGCCACTAAGATTTAATTGGTTTTCAGATTTTTACACATTCCAATAATTTGTGTCAGTTGAACGTTCCGCTTGACTTCAACTGGTTTCCTTTCCTGCATGCCTTATTTCCTGAGAGATATAATAAGTACCTTACGAACCTCGTTTTTTCTGTCCATACTGTAAGTTATGGATCCTATCCTTGTTTTTCCCACGTTGATTTATCAGGGTCGGCCAGAGGCGGTAGTGTTATACCAGTGTACCCGAAAAAAATTCGCCAAAAATACCCAAAATTAATGGAAGCATTGTATACTGTATACCTGAAATTAAAAAAAGTGATAATATACCGAATACCGGTATTTAAGCTGCAATATACCGTATACCCGATTTAAAAAGCCCCTGTATACTGTATACCCAAAAACCCTGGCCGACCCTGATTTATGGCCTGCACACTTAATTTGCGCATGAGCTGTAAATAAAAAGGCTGTATCAACAGGCTGTAAGTTACAGTGCGGACCTTGAAATCCGTTAGTAAGAGATTTATATTGCACAAAAAAACATTAACTGTCCAGCCAGAACAGGAATATGCCAGATATCACATGTAAAGTAGCTGGGGCATAAATGCAATATGAATAAGTGAAAAGAAAACTAAGAAAAAAATTAATCTCATGTAAATTTAAACAGAAAAACAAAGACGAAAATTTCATGGGATTAATCATTTTCCGCTTTCAATAAATTTGTATTTACTGAACTTTCTTTCAAGAAAGAGTCTTAGTACAACTTCATCTGTTTCTAGATCTGTTTGGTTAAATGGGCTGTGTAAAAAATTACTGTTATCTCCTTATAATATTTTGCAGTGAAATTCTTGCTAAATTTTTCTCTAAATCTACTGTACTGGCAAAAGCGGTAAAAGATCTTTCAACAAAAGCAGTTTTGACAACTTTGCTTATGTTTCATTCAAGTAATTAAATATTTAACGTTTTCCTCCAAACACATCACGCCACCCACACTCCCAGAATGCCAAGTAACGTACGCTACTGCAGTTTTTTTTTCTTAATCAAGCATTTCCAGTATGCCTTTTCTTAAGTTCTTTAACAGGTTTCGTTCCCTCGTTTTTGCTATTTTTGCCAGACGACTCTTTTCCATTCCACCGTTTGCTCTTTTTCTTATCTTTTTTCTGCGGTGGTGCTGATCTTAATAGCAACGTGTTCATCTGGATAGCGGCCAAAGTCCCCAAGGTTGGACCAAGCCAAAAAACAAACAAATGCTCATAGATCACCTCTTTCCTTGTGCAAAATACGAACGTCTGAGCGGTAGCTAACGCTGGATTCATCCACACTCCAGTAGTTTCAGAAAGAAAATAGCAAACAACAACTATACTAGCTGCACGAATAACCGCGTTGAATTTCTTTAACGCCTGTCCACGTGAACAGAAATCACTCATGGTCGTAACGAAGGTCCCTAGAATTTCGATCAAAAATCCGTATAACAGCGAGACTTCGAGAGTTGATCGAAGGCCTCTTTTGACTTGTTTGTCATGAAAATCGCTCCAGGAAGACTGCCAAAGCAACTGTATGAACGGGAAGCTTAGAAGACCGCCAACAACTTGACATGTAATTTTCGCAACATTGTCCTTCACGAAGTAAGCTTCTTTGTAAACAACATCTTCCAAAATCCCACACGGATTTGCCAGAGCCCCCTCAAAAATGAACTCTGCGTTTTTTAAGGCTAATAGGACAAAGGAACAGCTAAGACCGATCCAGACGCTGTAAAATCTTCCGACAACGGCGATCTCGAACACACAGACGGACAACTGGAACGTGGAGATCATTTCTTTCGCGTAGATGTAGTATTCTTTTGGAAGTGTTCTTTTTAAGATCATTCGCAAAAGTTCCCCTATAATATATCCAGCCAAGATAGCAGCTAGAGACCAATGAAGACCCATTTCACAAACCACAAAACACAACAGCTCAGAGGTTTTAGGTCCAAGTCGATGGATCAAAGCGTTGAATCATGTAATATTTATGATTAGCGTACCGGAAGTCACAGCCGATTATCTGGAAGTGAAATAATCTGACCTCGTTCCCAGAGTCCTTTCTCTTCCCACCCCAGGGATGTAGACCCCTTGTGTCGAGAGAATTAGGAGATGCCCTTTGGATCGTATTAAATTTCATGATACGCCATCACGAAAATATGCAAATAACATATTGATTCATTACTCTTTCTTCATGTTACTGCGGTTTTCATAATTTTGCGGAATCTTACCTTCAAGCGCAAGGCGCTAAACTGCGTTTTGGCTTCCATCAATCAAATTACCAAACATAGCTAGAAAGATCGACTCCGCGTCCGGAAAGCGAATTGGAGTTTTTGTTTAGTTCACAGTTCAAACACCATTATGATATGTTTTTAGAAATTCTTCGCTTTCCATACACCTTTTTCCAAAATGGCCGCCATATATTTAGATATTCTTTTGTTTTTATTCAAATTAAACCTTAATGCCTCGTTAAAGGCAAAATATTCTTTTGAATTTTAGGCTCAAGAACGAGGCATCAAGGGCTAATTTGAATAAAAACAAAACAATATTTAAATGGCGGCCTAGCCTGCGAGCAGGCTCACTTGTTAGGCAAGGGCGGCGGAGCCGCAACCGCGAGCCGGCGAAGCAGGCGAGAAGAATTGGGCGAGGAAAAGTCACTTTTCCTCGCCCCATTCTTCTCGCCGGCTTTGCCTACTCGCGGTTGCGGCGCCCTTGCTTGCCTAACAAGTGAGCCTGCTCGCAGGCTAATGGCGGCCATTTTGGAATAAGGTGTATGGGCGGCGAATTCGAATGTACGAATGTACCGTGGGAACCAAAGATGCTGATTGGTGGGTTAGAGCGAGTTTCAATCGAGTGTCGTAAAACCCAAACCAAAGTAATTACTTTGGCCAATCAAAAAGGACGCAGACAATTCAGTAAACCAGTCAAAACTCGAGGTAATTTACACGCAGCCGGCACAAAGCGCGTGAGAATGTGCACGCGCTAGCCACGATTGGTTTTGGTTTCACTTCTGCTTGGTTAAAAAAGCGGCGCGAGAACTTTGAACCAATCACTGAGTGAAGTGACGCAAAACCAAAGCAATCAATATTCGCTTATTGCTTTCGACACTCAATTAAAAACCGATCTAATGCAAAACCAAAGCAATTCGCTAAATACTTTCGACTTTCAATTGAAAATCGCTCTATGTCACGCATCAATTGATTTCGTCGTCTGTGGTTGGCGTCGGAAGTATGATTGGTGGAAGCCAAAACGCAGTTTGGCCATTGGTGCTTGAAGATGAATTCCGCAGAATTTTCAAAATCGCAGTAACCCATGCATATCAACTGTACATAGCAGGAACAGCTACCCGTATCTAAAGTACGGAAGGAACAGCTACCAACGCTGCCTACACTGGGAACAGCTATCTACACTGTCTTGGCAATTGAAAAAGAGCTGGATGAAGTTCATCGGGAACACGTTTGCGATAAGGAAAATCATGCTCTTCGTCGAAGTAAAAACTATTAACCGACAACACACAAACAAAAAGACTTCCTTAATTATTTTTTTTCTGGGACCAGTTATTTTCGACATTTCTTAATTAAACTAAAAAAAAAAGATCCACAGAGCACAAGCGAAGTAAAAATCTACTGATTTGGATTCCAACTATCGAAAATAGAACACTGAAACCGAACTCTTCAAACAATGCCTTGTACTTTTTTTCGCTTTGCAGACGTAATTTGCCTCTTACAGTTTCTCCAGCGGAGGAAGAGTTTATAAAACTTCCTATCTTCCTCCTTGGGGGCGCATTGGTCTCATGGCATGGGTTCGAGGACTCGATGGTCCTCGCGAAGTCAGTTGTTGTTTGTCTTCGTCATGTGGGGATTTGCTAGCAAAACAGAAGTACATGCACCCTGCCAGCATCTGGAGCCTTTCTTATCGACGAGAAAGAAAGGACTCTGCAGAAATCGTGTCAAGTCTTTATTGAGTGTGCGCAAGCCGTTGCTCGGAGACAGCTTCAGACCCAGGCCAAGTCTCGATCGCACTCCTAGACGCCATATTGATTTTCGTACCGAAGGCTCGATTTTGACAAATAATAGAGAGCTTTAGATACGAGGACGAGTACGAGATTTCACTGCCCGTTT
>NC_090876.1:41595590-41648090 GCF_036669935.1 Montipora foliosa
ACCCACGCCTTTGATTAAGGTGTTCACAGCACGCCGGTTAAATTTTTCACCGTACCGGCTAAAAATTCGTCCCGGCGACGATTTGGGCGTTCAAATGTTTGAACGGCGAGGCGTCTAAATTTTCGTTCGTTTAGCGTGGTTCTGTATGAACGGAAGCCCTAAATGCACGAATTTTCAACCGGTAGCAAATTCGTCCGGTACCGTGTGAATCAGGCCTGAGTTATAGTTTAAGGTTCCCTAACCTTCTAGAACCTTTATTTTCTCGTGGAATGGTCTAACTTAGAGATTGTAAATAGCCTCAGTTTCCCTTTATAAATGGTTAATAGTTTATGCCGAAAGGATGGAGAGTTTTTGAAAGGCAAGACTGGAGGAAACCAGTCTTATATTCAACACGCGTTCTAGTGTTTAATGTAGCGCCGGGGAAGTTTCGAAGAAAAACTAACCTGTATTGGGTCCAAACACTCGTTGGTTTATGAGTCTAGCAGACGCTTGTCCTGATGCTGGCTGCAAAAAGATTCAAGGAACACAACAAAACTAAGCCTGACAGACTTCAAACTCACATCGGCGATCGCTTTTTGTTTTTAAGGGTTAAACTTGCTTGCTGACAGTGGTCAGGACATTAGCAAGGAAATTCTCAACCTTGCTAGACGGCCTTCTTTAGAGAGGATCAATGCATGCTTAGAACATGACAAGCGAGGGTTGGGGCCTGGGGCCCGTTTCTCGAAAGTCCCGAAAACTTTTCGGGCCCGAAAAGCCATTTGTGAAATTGCCAACCACTTGTTTTAGAAAGTCGATCTTTTAACATGTTTTCAAGGCAACAAAAAGAAAAACAACTGTGAAGTTTGACGAATTAAATCCTCTCCGTTCTCGAGATACAAAGGGAATTGTGACCCCCGAAAACACCCCGTAAAGTTTCGGGACTTTTGAGAAACTGGCCCCTGGGAATGGGTTTTCTCTTCTCATCCTGTCTTGAAAAGGACGATCAATTATGGAAATTCACTCTTAGACAAATACAATCTTTTGTTTCTCACAACACCTAATTTTAGGGCTGAGGTTGAACGTTCAAATATTGTTTTTCAGATATGAGCATGTAAACGTTGTTGGTGCTGTTCTTAAAGTTTTGTGGTATTCTAAGTTCACCTAATTAAAACTACAGATTACTCAAGACACTTGAGTAGCCGAGTATTGTTTTTTTTTGTTACCTTTATTTATACTACTAGCAAAGCAAAAAAACAAGTGAGCAAAATTAAGACGTTCTTTTGATTAATCTTAGCCTTAACGTTCTTATAAATAAAGATTCTTATTAAATGAAAAAGAAAACGCAACGTCACCTAGGCTTGCAATTGAAGGATCTTATTACCGTTGTTGTAGAAAATGGTCTCTTGGGACTTGACTATTATTTAGAGTGTTCTGAAGATCAAAGAATGCCCTTAATAATCTTGATGCATTTAATATCCTTTCTGTTAAATTTGGTATAGTTCTGATATTGGCCACACCTTCGGTAAGACAAGAGAGAATGTTATAGCGAATGTGAAATCGGTCTTAATTTTATAAGTAGCTTAATGACGGGAAGATTGATATTTTGGTAGAAGAACTACATCGCTTTGTGTCCCGAAATTATTTAAAAAAACCTGAACAAGTAAAACACTCTGGAAAAACTTTGAAATCAATTCAACAGTTGTGAGCATTTCGGGGTGGCTAGGCGGGGGAAGCAAGGCCGGAAAATAGAGGAAAGAAAATGTGAATACTTACGAGATTGTAGTACGCGTACGCAGATGCGGTGGTTACCAACAGCAAAATGGTGATAACTTGCTTAAGCATGGTGAGCCAGTTATCAGCGAAGACTGAAATCAGCGAAGAAGAAAAACAAAAACATTTGTCCTCATTTGCTCAGATGAATGCAAGATTGTTTTAGTTTTTAAGACCACGCGTTTAGGAAATCCAAGGAATTTGGTTTGATGCTGTAATTGGTTATTTTGTTCTTCCACTTAGTTTTTTCGATTATGACAGATATGTTAGGATTTTGGCTTAAGACCGTTTATCAAGTTTAAACGGGTCAGTATGGTTGTTGATTGAAAATGAATAAGAGATGGCCAAGCGAATACCAAAACAGGATGGAGGTTTCCCCTGTTAATATGTGCTTACCCCAACTTGACGTTTTAACTTGTCTTGTGCTGATTTTGTGATTTGTTCCTCTCTGGTCGAGAACAGAACTGATTAGTTGACCAGCGATATGCTGCAATGTATTTAAAGCAGTCTTAATTTCAATGGGGTATAAAAAGTAATTATCTCTTTCTTTGGTTTTGAACTTCTATTGCTTCTTGGTGATTGGCTAAAAAAATTCAAGCCACGTTCTTGTCCAGCAAGAAGAAAAAGCAAATCCAATAGGGACTTTCTTCCTGCCGGCATCATGTATGATCTCCCCGTTTTGATTGGCTAATGGTTTGATTGTATGCATCTTTTGTGAGTTCTTTTGTGTCCAGCCAAAGCACATACCTTGATTTGGGTTCAAGGCAATCAACCAAGATCCGCTCTAATTATTAAAGTCTGATTAACTGTTAAGGTACGCAAGGGCTTTAGACTAAAAGAAGCTTGCTTAAAGTAATGATTTCATTCAACTTTGAGGTCAAATAAGAGCCGAAATAAATACAAGTACATTTGCGCCTTCAAACTCTTAGTTATGTATATATATTGTTTTGGAACCAAGATCGAAGTCTTCTGTAGCGACCAACAAAGAAGCGGGAATGAATGCAAATGAGGCAGGCGGGATTTGCTGGCTCATTCTGTTGGAATTAGCGGCCTTTGTTTCATGGAGACCGGCAAATACATAATGATAATAACAATACTACTGCTACTAATGATAATAATAGAACTATATTTTCAGTAGTTATTGTTTAAAGGCTGAATAGCTTGTGGGGTCATGTACAAACGAATCAAATCAAATTAATACATATTAAATCATATTGGTTTTTGAAGAGAGGGGAATTTCGAAGACCGGAGTATACGGAGAAAAACCTCTCGGTGCAGAGTAGAGAACCAACAAACTCAACCCACATGTGACGCCGGATCTGGGAATCGAACCCGTGCCACATTGGTGAGAGGTGAGTGGTAAGGCATTGTTTGTAAAAATAGCAATCAACTGAAATCCCCTTTAACTCCCGAAAGTCTGATTATAGGACGTTTTCAACCAACCTCTAGAGACACCAATAACAATAGAGAATTGTGTGACTTCTGGTGGACGAACAAAAGAAGCCAATGAGAGATCTTTCGCTTTCGTCCACCAACAGGGCGGCGATAATATCACGTGAAAACCTCCTGAAGTTTTTATTCGGTAGTTAATGCGCCAACACTTCTTACACTTCTCTCGATTTGCCGCTATCTTCGTTTCGTTCGGCGACGCCTAAATCTTTGCATTGTATAGCCTCAGTGACATTCAGTTATTAGCAAATGAGAAACCGCAAAATACGGAACAGACCTTTTTGCAGATACGGCGGTCATTTTGATTTCTATTGTTTCAAATGGCTATTATGGGATGCCCAGGGGGCAAAAAACGTATTAATTTGCCCCCTGAGCACCCATAATATCTTTCGAAACAATAGACATCAAAATGGCCGCCGTATCTACAAAGAGGTCTATTGTGGCGGATCTTGCTGTACAGTACATACTGAGATTTTAATTAAGAGGTGTTACAATGATTCTGTGGTATTAATAATGGCAAGATTAAATGGTTCTCTAATCATCAATTATTTTCCATTATGCAGCGTTAGAAATGTAATTTATAAAATTGTTCGCAGTAGGGCTAGTGGGTTTTTTTGCACGGAACATCGGGAGTATCTGATTTGTAGTGCAGTTGAATGGTTTCATAATGTATGCTTCTTAGTGGAAATAAGCATGTGGGTCTTGTGAGTATACTCGATGGGTTTTGAAAAGACACCTTTTATATCCACAACCATTTCGATGAATAGGGTTGTATTATATTAGACCAGCTTTTTATGGGTTTTAGCGGAAAGCTATATAAACCCTTTCGTCAAGCGTCGTTGTTGTGGCCAATAAAGAGTCGGGAGGTGGGATTTGCTGGCTAATCCCGTTGTTTCAATGCCCGGAATGGGATCGGCAAATACGGTTCTGTTTGTAAAAATGCAATCAACCGAAATCCCCTTCAGTCCCCTAAAGTCCGATTATAGTGTTAATTCAGAAGTTAATCCTTCAACACCTCTTGCACTTCTTTCGATTCGCGTTAATCTTCGTTCAGTTTGGTGACGTCCAATCTTTGCAGTAAGTACATTCACTACTAATTACAGTTATTGGCAAACGAGAAATTGCAAAATACGGAATGAAATGCAGCCAAGGGTGGATATTGTTGTACAGTACATACTGCCGGATTTTAATTAAGAGATGGCAAAATGATTCTGCGAGTTTAATCATGGCAAGATTAAATGGTTATCTAATCATGTGGGTACCTTTTATATCTACAACCATTTCGATGAATAGGGTTGTATTACAATATACCAGCCTTTTGTGGGTTTTAGCGGAATGCCATGTAGAGCATTCAGTAAAGCGTCGTTTTGTAATTCGACTCAAATAGTCATGGTTATTTTCTTTGAACATGGACTTGTATGCCGGTAAAAAAACAACATTGTTTTGAGGGGATTCTCGTTAACCTGGACAACCAGGGTTTGATCAAAATTATCCGTGGACTGTCGGTTGACATCTCATTTTTCCAAAAAAAAAACAGACAATATTCTGTGACAACGATGCTCATTTTGTAGCCAGCTTGACGGACATTATCCCATTTCCAGGCTGCTTTATTTTCCAGAAATACACATGTCGGCGAAAATGGCGAATACAACTTGAAGTTTGGCGAATGTTCCTATGAGGTGACAAAGGGGCCCCTTTCAGAGTGGCAATTTTGGCAAATTTGACGAAAATGGCACACTTAGCTAAATTGGTGACAATGGCGAAAATTCGCTCATGCCGTAGCTACAAGTCAGATGAAGAGGCAAAGGGGCTGGCTACTTTTGAAGGCTGTGAAAGGGATCACGTGTCGTTACATTATGCAACTAGATCACGCGCGCATATCTCCGCTCAAACAAGTTGAGTCTGTGAATAATCAGAATGTTTTCCCGGTTTTCCGGAAAAAAAACCCACAAACGAGCCATCTCTGCGAAGCTTTTGAAAAATAGAGAAACCTCGAAATAATTCCTCACAAGCTTTTTTAGTCAGTTAAACCTGTTAGCGGACATTTGGCAAATGACAGCGAAAAAATTTGCTTCGCCCTTCAAGTGAGGTAATTAATTTTATTCATTCATTCGAATTCTGTCTTCTTGTTCCAAAAACCCAGCGTTTCGTTCGGACTGTAACCTGCGTAGCTGTTCCGTAGCTGGCGGTATGTTGTTAGCGAGTTTGAGCAAAAACGACGGCTGCGGCTACTACGACGCCACGAACCAAGAATATTATTGGTTAAAAAAAGGAAAAATACTCGTGCTGCACGTGCATCACGAATCTCCGTGCATTTCTCTGCGGTACTCCACAAAAAACAACAACGTGAACTCACATAATTTAAGGTTTTGACGACAACGTGAGCATATAACAATGAAACAGTCATGTTCTGTTTTGACTTTAAAACCGTTCGTACCCATTCAGTTACAGGATGGTTCGCCTGTAATGTACAAGGTGAACAAGAGAAATAATCGCGAAACACTTGCGATAGCGCCAAGTTATGTTCTAAAGTGACGTTTTCGTTGCCGTAGCCGTCGTCTTTTAAGGACGTTCGCGCCAAAATCTTCCTACGGTGAGATTTTCTTCATTTCTCGCCTAGAGTTAGGTCATAAAGTACTTACTCCAAAAATGAAAAAAAAAATGGGGGTCACCGACTTTGTTTCGGAGAAAATGGCAGTGGAAAAATGCCTTAATTTTAAGAAATCGGTCATAATAGCGAGATGTAGGCTCATCTGCTCATCCATCGAAAATCATAAAAATAAACTGTTGGAGTGAAAGTTTCCATGCATAGGTTTTTAGGAGTGAGATTTTTTGATAATTGTATGCCGCTAGGGATGTGGTAAACAGTAGAGTTCATCCTCGACGAGTGTTTTCGTAAGCTCTATCCGTTGCAACCACTACCGGAATTCGATGGCACGAGGAAAGAAAATGTTAAAAAAAGATAACTTGTTACGGTGAGAATTTTTTTATTTCATCATATTTTGTAGATAGTAAGTAAAGTAAGTGAATCATGATTTAAAAAATAGGGGTCACCGATGATCTGAACGAGTAAAATCGATGTGATTTTGCAAAGCTCATGGAAAAGTTCGTTTGTCACGCTTTTGCGTGACCTGTCGGGCAAGGACTGGAACCCAAGAGAGGATCGATCGTTGAAGAGATGAAAGGTTTTTACCGAAAAAAAAAACCTTTTTCGAGCATAGCAACGACATTTTAAGCAGGGATCATCTTCATTTGGTTGGTGTTTTGTATAATATCTCCCCATTGCCGTCATGCTCATCCTCTGGAGTGTGCTTTTTTGTGAAATTCAATCGCTGATAGTTTCCACGCAGGTCCACACTATTCAAGCGGACGAGGACGAAAATACTCCTCAATTTTCACGAAAGTAAAGGGAAAGAACTTTAAAAACATGCATTCACTTTGAACTTAAGTTGGTAGGGTAATAAAAACATTAAAAAGAAATAACCCCATTAAATTTACGCAACGGTTCGTCCACGAGTTTTCCAAACTTTCAGCCACTAGTCTACTCGATCAGCTACCTTTTCCAGAGCTTTTCCATCCTCCCGCTCACTTCTCTTTGAAGTTTCATGATGATTCGGAAATAAATCTGCCATTCTTTTGCCGGCCTGTAATTTTTTCCTTGGCGTTTTTGTCGCCATGTTATTTTAACTGATGCTTGAAAAATTTGTATGAAAGTCAAGTAGACTAGTGCACGACTGATAAAACCTCGCGAATATCAGTCATGCAGTAGTCTACTTGACTTTCATAAATATTTTAGATCAATTTTGACTGATCACGATCTTCTCTGATCCAACGCTGTGCAAGACATACCGTCCGCGGTTTTTGCAAAGGTTTTAAAACCTCAACTTCACTACTGCTCAAAGTAATGCGTGACATATTACAGTCGCGTTACATGCGCAGTAACGTTGCGCACAAACAATTAGCGCGAACGTCCTTAATTGCTCAGGGAGACGCAAATTAACAAGCGGCGAAGCCGCGCGGAGAATGGAGTGGGGCGCTTCGAAATACCGCCTTGATTAAACAAGGTTTCGGTCTATAAAAGAGTGTTTTTTAATAATCTCCGAATTGTAATTTCAGATGACATGCACATAATCTACAGCAATCGTTCGCGGATTTACTTGCCAGTCTTTCTCATTTTACTTGCTTTTTTGGTCTATCTACCCTTTCCATCCATGCTTTCCAAAATTAACATCTGTGTTTGCTATCTTCCCATCTTCCGTGCATGCCGCCCAAATATCGAATTTTGCAATATAAAACTTGGTGTCGCATGTAGAGTTTTACTCTGATTGGCTGTTCGCAATTGGAGTCAAAGTGGGCGGCACTCAAAAAACGACAGGCGTGCAGGCAGAATTTCACAGCGCTCCTCCCCATTCCCCGCGCGGCTTATGCCTTTCACTCTCACTCAGCCTATTTGACTTACTCGTAGCTCCTCTACTACAACATATAAAATAAAAAATGGTCAATAGTTTGGACTTTTTTTCTTGCATTTCGCCATGTGGGAAGCACATTTACCTATCACACGAGTGTACGTAAAGAACGCATGCGTATTTGTGACATTTGTACACACAGAAAAAAAAAAAAAAACTCTATTCGGGGCCCCATGCTACTTTCAATCCTAAGAGGGAGAGATTAATCGGCCCCTAAACCATACGCAACTAACCCCTTGACTACTCGTAGCTCTTCTCTTACACTGAGTAAAATAAGGGATGGTCTATACTTTGGAATTTTTTCCTTGCATTTCGCCATGTGGTAAGCACATTTACCTATCACGCGGATGCACGTACAGAACGCATGCGTATTTTTGACATTTGTACAAACATTTGGCCATGTGGTAAGCACATTTACCTATCAGGCTATCAGGCGAGTGTACGTACAGAACGCATGCGTATTTGTGACATTTGTACACAAGAAGGAAAAAAAAAAGAAAAAACTGTTCGGGGCCCCGGGCTACTTTCGATCCTGGGAGGGAGAGATTAATCGGCCCCTAAACCATACGCGACTAACCCCTTGACTACTCGTAGCTCTTCTCTTACACTGAGTTTTTTTTTTGTATTTAGGCGATCCCCCGAGCGAGGTGCAATGCCCGGAAGTCTTGACAACAGAAAATGGAAACAACAGAAATGGGGATCGCCCAGGAGAGGGAGCACCCCCTAAACGGGGCCGGCACACCAAATTCGTCGGGGAGTCGAACCCCGCCTCTCCTACAGAGATAAAAAGTCTAAAACGCGAAACATGCTAATAAAAGGCAAAACAACAAAAAAGGATTAAAAACAGACGTGGAGATGAAAAAAATAAGTGTAAGCAATATTTACAAGAGCGAATGAACTAGAAAGAGCAAACGAAGGAGGAACCACTAATGTGTCCAAAAACGCCGTTACCACCCCACTGGCGGAGGAAGTATTTGCGGCGACGGCTAGAGTTAAAACGTTTAAAATACAAAGGCAGATAAAAACGTAGGCGGGCCTTTATTCCAGAGATAAGGTGAACTGCACTGGGGTGCTCTGAGCGAAAACGGTGATCATTGCGCTGTGACCAGACCAGATATTTACAAACGTTCAACAGGTAGCAAAATACCCTGGGAACGCAACGCATTTCATCCGACGAAAAACCAAAGAGGGCATGGCGAAGAGAAATAGACGGAGCCAGAGGGCAAGCCCGGGAGAGTTGAGTCTGGACCCAAGCATACCCACTCTGAACAAGAGGACAAAAGAAGAATAGGTGTTCGAGACTTTCCAGCTGAAACCCACAAAAACAGGATAAAGGGATAGTGGGACACCATGAAGAAATGCGCTCGGCAGTATATAGGACCCCGTGGGCAATCTTCCAGTTTAGATCGGACACCTTGCGATCTAGGGGGAGGAAAAACAATGAACTCCAGGTGGCAGGCCAGTACAATGCACCAAAAGAAGGGAAAAACTTGGAAACGCAGTTGGGCACGGCAGGGTTAAGCTTGAGGAAGAGAGAGTAAACAAACTTGCAGGACATCGAGTGGACAGGAAAAGGGCCACCAACAGACCCACCGAAAACCAAACCAGAAGGGGACATGGAGCCACCAAGGGCCGACCATGAACGAAATAGGGCAGAATAGAAGGGAGGGAAAGAGGCAGACGGAAAAGATGAAGGGCTCGAAAGAAAGGCGAGAGGAGAAACTCCAAGCCGGTCGAGAAGCCAGTACTTCAACAGAAAAACCCAACCATTTGGACAAACAACAAGGCGACGGACCCATTGAACCAACAGTGAGGAGACCTTGAGGTCAATGGAGACCACCGAAAAACCACCAGCCTCCTTGGGATGAAACATTACATTGCGACAAACTAGGTCAGGCTTGCCAGACCACAGAAACTTGAAGACAAGACGGTTGAGCTCTGTACGCACCCACGGAGGCATATGGACCAAGGAGGCCACATACCAAACACGTGAGAGTGCCAGGGCATTTACGATGAGGGCCTTTCCGGAAAGGGAAAGGGCCCGGGAACGCCACGCATCAAGACAGCGCGACACCGCGTCAATCCGGGGCCGCCAGTTAGCTTCAGCCAGGTCGCCGTGCCCAATATAAACACCAAGGACTTTAATTTTTGAAGAGGTCCAAGCGATGTCAACGGAAGTAGAACCACTACGAAAACGCCAAGGACCAAGCCAAAGGCCCTCGCACTTACCAAGATTAAGCTTGGAACCCGTTCCCTTTTCAAACTTTCCATAGGTATCAAAGACGGCAATGATAGCGGAGTCCGAAGCAGCCACAACGGAAGTGTCATCAGCATATAAGGAAAGAACAGGCAAACTAGTGGATAGACCGGGCGGCCGCAGCCCCACAATGTCAGGGTGGGCCCGAAGGTTAACAGCCAGCACTTCGATAGAGATGACGTAGAGAAGAGGGGAGAGCGGGCAGCCCTGACGGACGCCGCGGGAAGGTCGAAAGAAATCTGACGAATAACCATTTAGGAGAACCGTGCTTCTGACATCCGTGTACAAAAGACGAACCCACGAAATAAACGTCGGACCAAAGCCAAAACGGGAAAGAGTGCGGAAAAGGAAAGCCCAGTCCACCCTGTCAAAGGCTTTCTCTTGGTCCAATGACAGAATGGCGGCAGGTGTCTTAGTCTCGGAAGTAAATTCCACCAGATCTCTTAGGAAAGCCACATTCTCACCAATGTAGCGTCCACGGACGCCACAGGTTTGATCGGGGCCAATCACCAGATGAAGCACTTTTAAAAGACGCCCAGCCAGAGCCCTGGCACACAGCTTGTAGTCAACATTTAATAGACTAATCGGGCGCCAGTTTTTATGATCTAAACGGTCACCCTTCTTGAAGATAAGACAAATGAGGGCACCTCGGAGAGAAAACGGAAGAGACCCAGACGCAAAAGAATCATTGAGCACATCCACAAGATCAGCGCCTAGGATTCCCCAGAAAGTACGATAAAACTCCTTCGGGAGCCCATCTGATCCCGGTGACTTGACATCAGCCATACCATCCAAAGCCTGAAAAACCTCACCCACAGTCAAAGGACCCTCACAAGAGTCGCAGGCCGCTGGGGGAAGACGAGAGGACAGATTGTTCAAGAGATCATCCTGCACAGAGAGATCAATACTACCAGCAGAAAACAGAGATGAGTAGAAATCTACCCACGAAGAACAGATGGACGAAATATCCGTGGCAAGGGAACCATCAGAGCGCCGCATGGCGGTAATCCAGTCCGAGGTGCCACGCTTCTTCTCAAGACGCAGGAAATACTTCGAAGACATCTCACCCTCCTCCGCCCAGCGCACCCTAGAACGGATTCGGGCCCCCTCAGCCTCAAAACTGTCCAACTCCGAGATCTTTTTTAGCACCTTCTCGTAAACGTCCAGAAAGGAAATCCTACCGGCATCAATATGCGACTTCAGGTGGCAAGCAAGGGCAGTGTACACGGAACGGGAGGTCTTTCGTTCAGCCTGCTTACCCAAACAAAAACGGATGGCAATGCTCTTAATATGTTCCTTACCCCTGTCCCACCAAGAATGGAGGGAAGAGGAAGGTTTACGCAGCCTCCATGACTTCCAAAAATCCTCAACTAAAGAAACAAACTCCTGTTCCTTCAAGATAGATATATTCATTTTCCAACGACCAGGACCCCGAGGTAGAGGGGTAGGAATAGGACAGACAAGGAGAACAGCAGAGTGGTCCGAATAAGGACAGGGTAAAATTTCACATGACTTGACACAGTGAACCCAAGGTATAGGACAACCGATCAAATCTATTCGAGACGAAAGGGTCCCATCACTTCTCAGCCACGTAAAAGCTGCCGTATTAGGATGCAAGTAACGCCAAATGTCCACGACGCAACAGTCATTAAAAAGAGACTGAAGGGAACCGGAGCTGTCCGGAGCTAGATTTCGGGGGACCGGGCCACGACGATCCAAAGGCCGACTAAACACCGCATTAAAATCTCCACATAAAACAGTGGGGATAGCGGGATCCACAGTATCTGAGACAAACTGAAAAAAGTCATCGCGAGCCGGGTTTTGGTTTGGCGCATATAGACAAACCACCCGAAAAACAATACCGTTCAGTTCGAATTCCGCTAAAACAAAGCGGCCAGAAGAGTCACAAAGGCTCTTACGCAGGACATACTTGGGCCGGAACAGGAGAACCGAGCCACAAGAAAAAGCTGTACCAGGCGACGCAACGGCCTGAAAGCCGAAAGGAGAGAACCAAGATGTGCACTCGGCACTTGAAGGAACGTGCGTCTCTTGGAGGCACGCAAAATCGACCGTAGACTGTGACAGCCACTGAAGGAACGATGAACGCTTATTTGCGTCCCGTAAACCACGAACATTAACAGTTAGAAACCTGGCCATGACTGAGGAAAAAAAGAAAAAAACTACTCGGGAGAGAAATCCGTCCGCTGACCATCCTCAAGGAGAGAGGAGTCAAGGGACTCAGCAGAAGCAGAGACATCAAGAGAAACGTCAGTCTCGGCCACCAACACCACATCCCCACCAAGCACAGAAGGAGAGGGCGTTGGAGAGCCGGCTTCACAAGACACATCAGACTCAGACTCAAGAGAGATATTACCAACCTTAGCGGAACCTTCGTTAATATTATCTTCACTATCGGTACTGAGTTTCCGTTTTCTGTTGGTGATACCCTTAGCATCATTACTAACGTCAAAGTCATTATCAACTACAGCATCATCATCATCATCATCATCATCATCATCATCATCATCATCATCATCAGGAATTCTTTCATTTTCAATAACACCATTTTGCAAACTGTCACTTACATTATTTCCAACTACATTAACGTTTCCATTTTCAGTAACATTACTTTGCAGATCATTACCATGATCAAGCAATTCACTTTCAACAACAGTACTAACACTTACTTTACTCTCTTTAATTACAGTACTTTCTATATCCTTAACAATTCCACCCTTTTCACTTCTGTCGCTGACAGAAACGACCAAAGGTTCATTAGCGACGCCAGGACTACTGGCGGCGCCATTTGTTACAGCGCTAGGAACAACTTCATCCTCCATAGGGCTAGGCCCGAGAGGAGAGCTCGTATCGTCAGCGTTGTCATCATCTGCGTTCTCATCATCTGCGTTCTCATCATCTGCGTTCCCATCATTTGACCCATCGTCCGAAAGCCTTTCAACAACAGCAAGACCAGCCGGGGCACCTCCAGGGGAGGGACCCGTAGTCAGATGAGGAAAGTCAGAAACACTAAGAGCCGACGAACCCACACTATCAGCATCAGAGGAACCGCCCCATGGATTGGGACAGGAGCGAGCAAAATGGCCGGACTGCCCACAGAGGCGACACTTATCCTTATTCGGGCAGTTGGCAGACACATGCCCCTGCTTAGAACACAGATTACACACAATAGGTTGCCCTCTATACCAGATGCGACAGTGATACCCATCAATAGAGATGGACCTAGGAGGGGTTTCCCTCAGAACAATGGAGACCAGCCTGGTACCAGTGTAAATTTGCTGACTCGACAGATAGGTCTGCTTCCTGACCTTTTTTACCTCACCAAAATCAGCCAGAGCATGCTCAATTTCAACATCGCTTTCCTCAAAGGGATAGTCGAAAACGTGGACCAAAGTGGTAGCAGGGCCACCACCCAAGATTTTACACCATAGTCCAAAAAGAGATACGCCTTCCATAGACTTTGCCCTGCTAAAGGCTTCATCAGAGCAAAAAGTAACCCGAACAATCTCATAACCAATCTGCACAGCCAAGATGGAGTCAACATCCCCAAACTGGACAACAACCTCTTTCATTATATCTTCCTTCAACTTGCCGGCCAATTTTCTGCCGGTCAAAATATTAAGAGTATTTGGCAGCCTCATAATGTTTTTTTGTTTTTTGTTTTGTTTTTTTGTTTCAAAATGAACGACGGGAACAGGAAAGAATAAACAAGAAAAAAACGAGCTTCGCCCAAAAGCCAAGTGGACACAAACAAAGCCACCAGCTCGAGAAAAAACCAAACGTTAACTAAATACTACTTTACTGTATAATATTTTAACTATTTTGTTATAGTTTAACTATTTACTATTTAAGGCAGCCTCAGGCTGAACAAATTAACGGCTAATTTCAATATTAACTCCAACTACAAAACGTGGGGCTCACCCACGTAAAATATATTTATATACAAGGAACTTTTGCGGGATTTCCACAAAAGAAACTATGCACAAAAGGCCAAATGGCCAAACAACACCAAAGGGCACGAAGCCCAATTGGGGAAAAAACAAATGAAAAAAGAAGGAGGAAAAAAGGACAAGAGGGCAAAAGGAAGCCCAAAAAAGGGAAAAAAAACAATGAAAAAGCGGAAAAGATAGCAGAAAAAGATGTGGCGTACCCCGGGTTACGGCAAAAGCCGAGCATAAATCCCCGGGAGGGTAGCCAAAGGAAAGAAAAAGAAAAAGAAGGTCTTACCAAAAATGTCCTCACGATCTCCAAAGGCGAACCACAAGTGCCGCAAATCCAAAGGCAATAACAGTAGCTTGAACCACAAGTGCCACAGGCTTCCCAAGAATAGGCTGAGATCCACGTCAAGAAAACCCCTTGACTACTCGTAGCTCTTCTCTTACACTGAGTAAAATAAGGGATGGTCTATAGTTTGGAATTTTTTCCTTGCATTTCGCCATGTGGTAAACACATTTACTTATCACGCAAATGCACGTACAGAACGCATGCGTATTTTTGACATTTGTACAAACATTTGGCCATGTGGTAAGCACATTTACCTATCAGGCTATCAGGCGAGTGTACGTACAGAACGCATGCGTATTTGTGACATTTGTACACAAGAAGGAAAAAAAAAAGAAAAAACTGTTCGGGGCCCCGGGCTACTTTCGATCCTGGGAGGGAGAGATTAATCGGCCCCTAAACCATACGCGACTAACCCCTTGACTACTCGTAGCTCTTCTCTTACACTGAGTAAAATAAGGGATGGTCTATAGTTTGGAATTTTTTCCTTGCATTTCGCCATGTGGTAAGCACATTTACCTACCACGCGAATGCACGTACAGAACGCATGCGTATTTTTGACATTTGTACAAACATTTGGCCATGTGGTAAGCACATTTACCTATCAGGCTATCAGGCGAGTGTACGTACAGAACGCATGCGTATTTGTGACATTTGTACACAAGAAGGAAAAAAAAAAGAAAAAACTGTTCGGGACCCCGGGCTACTATCGATCCTGGGAGGGAGAGATTAATCGGCCCCTAAACCATACGCGACTAACCCCTTGACTACTCGTAGCTCTTCTCTTACACTGAGTAAAATAAGGGATGGTCTATAGTTTGGAATTTTTTCCTTGCATTTCGCCATGTGGTAAGCACATTTACCTACCACGCGAATGCACGTACAGAACGCATGCGTATTTTTGACATTTGTACAAACATTTGGCCATGTGGTAAGCACATTTACCTATCAGGCTATCAGGCGAGTGTACGTACAGAACGCATGCGTATTTGTGACATTTGTACACAAGAAGGAAAAAAAAAAGAAAAAACTGTTCGGGACCCCGGGCTACTATCGATCCTGGGAGGGAGAGATTAATCGGCCCCTAAACCATACGCGACTAACCCCTTGACTACTCGTAGCTCTTCTCTTACACTGAGTAAAATAAGGGATGGTCTATAGTTTGGAATTTTTTCCTTGCATTTCGCCATGTGGTAAGCACATTTACCTATCACGCGAATGCACGTACAGAACGCATGCGTATTTTTGACATTTGTACAAACATTTGGCCATGTGGTAAGCACATTTACCTATCAGGCTATCAGGCGAGTGTACGTACAGAACGCATGCGTATTTGTGACATTTGTACACAAGAAGGAAAAAAAAAAGAAAAAACTGTTCGGGGCCCCGGGCTACTTTCGATCCTCGGAGGGAGAGATTAATCGGCCCCTAAACCATACGCGACTAACCCCTTGACTACTCGTAGCTCCTCTCTTACACTGAGTTTTTTTTTTGTATTTAGGCGATCCCCCGAGCGAGGTGCAATGCCCGGAAGTCTCGACAACAGAAAATGGAAACAACAGAAATGGGGATCGCCCAGGAGAGGGAGCACCCCCTAAACGGGGCCGGCACACCAAATTCGTCGGGGAGTCGAACCCCGCCTCTCCTACAGAGATAAAAAGTCTAAAACGCGAAACATGCTAATAAAAGGCAAAACAACAAAAAAGGATTAAAAACAGACGTGGAGATGAAAATAATAAGTGTAAGCAATATTTACAAGAGCGAATGAACTAAAAAGAGCAAACGAAGGAGGAACCACTAATGTGTCCAAAAACGCCGTTACCACCCCACTGGCGGTGGAAGTATTTGCGGCGACGGCTAGAGTTAAAACGTTTAAAATACAAAGGCAGATAAAAACGTAGGCGGGCCTTTATACCAGAGATAAGGTGAACTGCACTGGGGGGCTCTGAGCGAAAACGGTGATCATTGCGCTGTGACCAGACCAGATATTTACAAACGTTCAACAGGTAGCAAAATACCCTGGGAACGCAACGCATCTCATCCGACGAAAAACCAAAGAGGGCATGGCGAAGAGAAATAGACGGAGCCAGAGGGGAAGCCCGGGAGAGTTGAGTCTGGACCCAAGCATACCCACTCTGAACAAGAGGACAAAAGAAGAATAGGTGTTCGAGACTTTCCAGCTGAAAACCACAAAAACAGGATAAAGGGATAGTGGGACACCATGAAGAAATGCGCTCGGCAGTATATAGGACCCCGTGGGCAATCTTCCAGTTTAGATCGGACACCTTGCGATCTAGGGGGAGGAAAAACAATGAACTCCAGGTGGCAGGCCAGTACAATGCACCAAAAGAAGGGAAAAACTTGGAAACGCAGTTGGGCACGGCAGGGTTAAGCTTGAGGAAGAGAGAGTAAACAAACTTGCAGGACATCGAGTGGACAGGAAAAGGGCCACCAACAGACCCACCGAAAACCAAACCAGAAGGGGACATGGAGCCACCAAGGGCCGACCATGAACGAAAAAGGGCAGAATAGAAGGGAGGAAAAGAAGCAGACGGAAAAGATGAAGGGCTCGAAAGAAAAGCGAGAGGAGCAACTCCAAGCCGGTCGAGAAGCCAGTACTTCAACAGAAAAACCCAACCATTTGGACAAACAACAAGGCGACGGACCCATTGAACCAACAGTGAGGAGACCTTGAGGTCAATGGAGACCACCGAAAAACCCCCAGCCTCCTTGGGATGAAACATTACATTGCGACAAACTAGGTCAGGCTTGCCAGACCACAGAAACTTGAAGACAAGACGGTTGAGCTCTGTACGCACCCACGGGGGCATATGGACCAAGGAGGCCACATACCAAACACGTGAGAGTGCCAGGGCATTTACGATGAGGGCCTTTCCGGCAAGGGAAAGGGCCCGGGAACGCCACGCATCAAGACAACGCGACACCGCGTCAATCCGGGGCCGCCAGTTAGCTTCAGCCAGGTCGCCGTGCCCAATATAAACACCAAGGACTTTAATTTTTGAAGAGGTCCAAGCGATGTCAACGGAAGTAGAACCACTACGAAAACGCCAAGGACCAAGCCAAAGGCCCTCGCACTTACCAAGATTAAGCTTGGAACCCGTTCCCTTTTCAAACTTTCCATAGGTATCAAAGACGGCAAGAATAGCGGAGTCCGAAGCAGCCACAACGGAAGTGTCATCAGCATATAAGGAAAGAACAGGCAAACTAGTGGATAGACCGGGCGGCCGCAGCCCCACAATGTCAGGGTGGGCCCGAAGGTTAACAGCCAGCACTTCGATACAGATGACGTAGAGAAGAGGGGAGAGCGGGCAGCCCTGACGGACGCCGCGGGAAGGTCGAAAGAAATCTGACGAATAACCATTTAGGAGAACCGTGCTTCTGACATCCGTGTACAAAAGACGAACCCACGAAATAAACGTCGGACCAAAGCCAAAACGGGAAAGAGTGCGGAAAAGGAAAGCCCAGTCCACCCTGTCAAAGGCTTTCTCTTGGTCCAAAGACAGGATGGCGGCAGGTGTCTTAGTCTCGGAAGTAAATTCCACCAGATCTCTTAGGAAAGCCACATTCTCACCAATGTAGCGTCCACGGACGCCACAGGTTTGATCGGGGCCAATCACCAGATGAAGCACTTTTAAAAGACGCCCAGCCAGAGCCCTGGCACACAGCTTGTAGTCAACATTTAATAGACTAATCGGGCGCCAGTTTTTATGATCTAAACGGTCACCCTTCTTGAAGATAAGACAAATGAGGGCACCTCGGAGAGAAAACGGAAGAGACCCAGACGCAAAAGAATCATTGAGTACATCCACAAGATCAGCGCCCAGGATTCCCCAGAAAGTACGATAAAACTCCTTCGGGAGTCCATCTGATCCCGGTGACTTGACATCAGCCATACCATCCAAAGCCTGAAAAACCTCACCCACAGTCAAAGGACCCTCACAAGAGTCGCAGGCCGCTGGGGGAAGACGAGAGGACAGACTGTTCAAGAGATCATCCTGCACAGAGAGATCAATACTACCAGCAGAAAACAGAGATGAGTAGAAATCTACCCACGAAGAACAGATGGACGAAATATCCGTGGCAAGGGAACCATCAGAGCGCCGCATGGCGGTAATCCAGTCCGAGGTGCCACGCTTCTTCTCGAGACGCAGGAAATACTTCGAAGACATCTCACCCTCCTCCGCCCAGCGCACCCTGGAACGGATTCGGGCCCCCTCAGCCTCAAAACTGTCCAACTCCGAGATCTTTTTTAGCACCTTCTCGTAAACGTCCAGGAAGGAGATCCTACCGGCATCAATATGCGACTTCAGGTGGCAAGCAAGGGCAGTGTACACGGAACGGGAGGTCTTTCGTTCAGCCTGCTTACCCAAACAAAAACGGATGGCAATGCTCTTAATATGTTCCTTACCCCTGTCCCACCAAGAATGGAGGGAAGAGGAAGGTTTACGCAGCCTCCATGACTTCCAAAAATCCTCAACTAAAGAAACAAACTCCTGTTCCTTCAAGATAGAAATATTCATTTTCCAACGACCAGGACCCCGAGGTAGAGGGGTAGGAATAGGACAGACAAGGAGAACAGCAGAGTGGTCCGAATAAGGACAGGGTAAAATTTCACATGACTTGACACAGTGAACCCAAGGTATAGGACAACCGATCAAATCTATTCGAGACGAAAGGGTCCCATCACTTCTCAGCCACGTAAAAGCTGCCGTATTAGGATGCAAGTAACGCCAAATGTCCACGACGCAACAGTCATTAAAAAGAGACTGAAGGGAACCGGAGCTGTCCGGAGCTGGATTTTGGGGGACAGGGCCACGACGATCCAAAGGCCGACTAAACACCGCATTAAAATCTCCACATAAGACAGTGGGGATAGCGGGATCCACAGTATCTGAGACAAACTGAAAAAAGTCATCGCGCGCCGGGTTTTGGTTTGGCGCATATAGACAAACCACCCGAAAAACAATACCGTTCAGTTCGAATTCCGCTAAAACAAAGCGGCCAGAAGAGTCACAAAGGCTCTTACGCAGGACATACTTGGGCCGGAACAGGAGAACCGAGCCACAAGAAAAAGCTGTACCAGGCGACGCAACGGCCTGAAAGCCGAAAGGAGAGAACCAAGATGTGCACTCGGCACTTGAAGGAACGTGCGTCTCTTGGAGGCACGCAAAATCGACCGTAGACTGTGACAGCCACTGAAGGAACGATGAACGCTTATTTGCGTCCCGTAAACCACGAACATTAACAGTTAGAAACCTGGCCATGACTGAGGAAAAAAAGAAAAAAAAAAAAACTACTCGGGAGAGAAATCCGTCCGCTGACCATCCTCTAGGAGAGAGGAGTCAAGGGACTCAGCAGAAGCAGAGACATCAAGAGAAACGCCAGTCTCGGCCACCAACACCACATCGTCACCAAGCACAGAAGGAGAGGGCGCTGGAGAGCCGGCTTCACAAGACACATCAGACTCAGACTCAAGAGAGATATTACCGACCTTAGCGGAACCTTCATTAATATTATCTTCACTATCGGTACTGAGTTTCCGTTTTCTATTGGTGATACCCTTAGCATCATTACTAACGTCAAAGTCCTTATCAACTACAGCATCATCATCATCATCATCATCATCATCAGGAATTCTTTCATTTTCAATAACACCATTTTGCAAACTGTCACTTACATTATTTCCAACTACATTAACGTTTCCATTTTCAGTAACATTACTTTGCAGATCATTACCATGATCAAGCAAATCACTTTCAACAACAGTACTAACACTTACTTTACTCTCTTTAATTACGGTACTTTCTATATCATTTACAATTCCACCTTTTTCACTTCTGTCGCTGACAGAAACGACCAAAGGTTCATTAGTGACGCCAGGACTACTGCCGGCGCCATTTGTAACAGAGCTAGGAACAACTTCATCCTCCATAGGGCTAGGCCCGAGAGGAGAGCTCATATCGTCAGCGTTCTCATCATCTGCGTTCTCATCATCTGCGTTCCCATCATTTGACCCATCGTCCGAAAGCCTTTCAACAACAGCAAGACCAGCCGGGGCACCTCCAGGAGAGGGACCCGTAGTCAGATGAGGAAAGTCAGAAACACTAAGAGCCGACGAACCCACACTATCAGCATCAGAGGAACCGCCCCATGGATTGGGACAGGAGCGAGCAAAATGGCCGGACTGCCCACAGAGGCGACACTTATCCTTATTCGGGCAGTTGGCAGACACATGCCCCTGCTTAGAACACAGATTACACACAATAGGTTGCCCTCTATACCAGATGCGACAGTGATACCCATCAATAGAGATGGACCTAGGAGGGGTTTCCCTCAGAACAATGGAGACCAGCCTAGTACCAGTGTAAATTTGCTGACTCGACAGATAGGTCTGCTTCCTGACCTTTTTTACCTCACCAAAATCAGCCAGAGCATGCTCAATTTCAACATCGCTTTCCTCAAAGGGATAGTCGAAAACGTGGACCAAAGTGGTAGCAGGGCCACCACCCAAGATTTTACACCATAGTCCAAAAAGAGATACGCCTTCCATAGACTTTGCCCTGCTAAAGGCTTCATCAGAGCAAAAAGTAACCCGAACAATCTCATAACCAATCTGCACAGCCAAGATGGAGTCAACATCCCCAAACTGGACAACAACCTCCTTCATTATATCTTCCTTCAACTTGCCGGCCAATTTTCTGCCGGTCAAAATATTAAGAGTATTTGGCAGCCTCATAATGTTTTTTTGTTTTTTGTTTTGTTTTTTTGTTTCAAAATGAACGACAGGAACAGGAAAGAATAAACAAGAAAAAAACGAGCTTCGCCCAAAAGCCAAGTGGACACAAACAAAGCCACCAGCTCGAGAAAAAGCCAAACGTTAACTAAATACTACTTTACTGTATAATATTTTAACTATTTTGTTATAGTTTAACTATTTACTATTTAAGGCAGCCTCAGGCTGAACAAATTAACGGCTAATTTCAATATTAACTCCAACTACAAAACGTGGGGCTCACCCACGTAAAAATATATATATACAAGGAACTTTTGCGGGATTTCCACAAAAGAAACTATGCACAAAAGGCCAAATGGCCAAACAACACCAAAGGGCACGAAGCCCAATTGGGGAAAAAACAAATGAAAAAAGAAGGAGGAAAAAAGGACAAGAGGGCAAAAGGAAGCCCAAAAAAGGGAAAAAAACAATGAAAAAGCGGAAAAGATAGCAGAAAAAGATGTGGCGTACCCCGGGTTACGGCAAAAGCCGAGCATAAATCCCCGGGAGGGTAGCCAAAGGAAAGAAAAAGAAAAAGAAGGTCTTACCAAAAATGTCCTCACGAACTCCAAAGGCGAACCACAAGTGCCGCAAATCCAAAGGCAATAACAGTAGCTTGAACCACAAGTGCCACAGGCTTCCCAAGAGTAGGCTGAGATCCACGTCAAGAAAACCCCTTGACTACTCGTAGCTCTTCTCTTACACTGAGTAAAATAAGGGATGGTCTATAGTTTGGAATTTTTTCCTTGCATTTCGCCATGTGGTAAGCACATTTACCAATCACGCGAATGCACGTACAGAACGCATGCGTATTTTTGACATTTGTACAAACATTTGGCCATGTGGTAAGCACATTTACCTATCAGGCTATCAGGCGAGTGTACGTACAGAACGCATGCGTATTTGTGACATTTGTACACAAGAAGGTAAAAAAAAAAAAAAAATTGTTCGGGGCCCCGGGCTACTTTCGATCCTGGGAGGGAGAGATTAATCGGCCCCTAAACCATACGCGACTAATTAGCCCCTTGACTACTCGTAGCTCTTCTCTTACACTGAGTAAAATAAGGGATGGTCTATAGTTTGGAATTTTTTCCTTGCATTTCGCCATGTGGTAAGCACATTTACCTATCACGCGAATGCACGTACAGAACGCATGCGTATTTTTGACATTTGTACAAACATTTGGCCATGTGGTAAGCACATTTACCTATCAGGCTATCAGGCGAGTGTACGTACAGAACGCATGCGTATTTGTGACATTTGTACACAAGAAGGTAAAAAAAAAAAAAAAATTGTTCGGGGCCCCGGGCTACTTTCGATCCTGGGAGGGAGAGATTAATCGGCCCCTAAACCATACGCGACTAATTAGCCCCTTGACTACTCGTTTTTTTTTTTGTGTTTAGGCGATCCCCCGAGCGAGGTGCAATGCCCGGAAGTCTTGACAACAGAAAATGGAAACAACAGAAATGGGGATCGCTCAGGAGAGGGAGCACCCCCTAAACGGGGCCGGCACACCAAAATCGTCGGGGAGTCGAACCCCGCCTCTCCTACAGAGATAAAAAGTCTAAAACGCGAAACATGCTAATAAAAGGCAAAACAACAAAAAAGGATTAAAAACAGACGTGGAGATGAAAATAATAAGTGTAAGCAATATTTACAAGAGCGAATGAACTAGAAAGAGCAAACGAAGGAGGAACCACTAATGTGTCCAAAAACGCCGTTACCACCCCACTGGCGGAGGAAGTATTTGCGGCGACGGCTAGAGTTAAAACGTTTAAAATACAAAGGCAGATAAAAACGTAGGCGGGCCTTTATTCCAGAGATAAGGTGAACTGCACTGGGGGGCTCTGAGCGAAAACGGTGATCATTGCGCTGTGACCAGACCAGATATTTACAAACGTTCAACAGGTAGCAAAATACCCTGGGAACGCAACGCATCTCATCCGACGAAAAACCAAAGAGGGCATGGCGAAGAGAAATAGACGGAGCCAGAGGGGAAGCCCGGGAGAGTTGAGTCTGGACCCAAGCATACCCACTCTGAACAAGAGGACAAAAGAAGAATAGGTGTTCGAGACTTTCCAGCTGAAACCCACAAAAACAGGATAAAGGGATAGTGGGACACCATGAAGAAATGCGCTCGGCAGTATATATGACCCTGTGGGCAATCTTCCAGTTAAGATCGGACACCTTGCGATCTAGGGGGAGGAAAAACAATGAACTCCAGGTGGCAGGCCAGTACAATGCACCAAAAGAAGGGAAAAACTTGGAAACGCAGTTGGGCACGGCAGGGTTAAGCTTGAGGAAGAGAGAGTAAACAAATTTACAGGACATCGAGTGGACAGGAAAAGGGCCACCAACAGACCCACCGAAAACCAAACCAGAAGGGGACATGGAGCCACCAAGGGCCGACCATGAACGAAATAGGGCAGAATAGAAGGGAGGGAAAGAGGCAGACGGAAAAGATGAAGGGCTCGAAAGAAAGGCGAGAGGAGAAACTCCAAGCCGGTCGAGAAGCCAGTACTTCAACAGAAAAACCCAACCATTTGGACAAACAACAAGGCGACGGACCCATTGAACCAACAGTGAGGAGACCTTGAGGTCAATGGAGACCACCGAAAAACCACCAGCCTCCTTGGGATGAAACATTACATTGCGACAAACTAGGTCAGGCTTGCCAGACCACAGAAACTTGAAGACAAGACGGTTGAGCTCTGTACGCACCCACGGAGGCATATGGACCAAGGAGGCCACATACCAAACACGTGAGAGTGCCAGGGCATTTACGATGAGGGCCTTTCCGGAAAGGGAAAGGGCCCGGGAACGCCACGCATCAAGACAACGCGACACCGCGTCAATCCGGGGCCGCCAGTTAGCTTCAGCCAGGTCGCCGTGCCCAATATAAACACCAAGGACTTTAATTTTTGAAGAGGTCCAAGCGATGTCAACGGAAGTAGAACCACTACGAAAACGCCAAGGACCAAGCCAAAGGCCCTCGCACTTACCAAGATTAAGCTTGGAACCCGTTCCCTTTTCAAACTTTCCATAGGTATCAAAGACGGCAAGGATAGCGGAGTCCGAAGCAGCCACAACGGAAGTGTCATCAGCATATAAGGAAAGAACAGGCAAACTAGTGGATAGACCGGGCGGCCGCAGCCCCACAATGTCAGGGTGGGCCCGAAGGTTAACAGCCAGCACTTCGATAGAGATGACGTAGAGAAGAGGGGAGAGCGGGCAGCCCTGACGGACGCCGCGGGAAGGTCGAAAGAAATCTGACGAATAACCATTTAGGAGAACCGTGCTTCTGACATCCGTGTACAAAAGACGAATCCACGAAATAAACGTCGGACCAAAGCCAAAACGGGAAAGAGTGCGGAAAAGGAAAGCCCAGTCCACCCTGTCAAAGGCTTTCTCTTGGTCCAAAGACAGGATGGCGGCAGGTGTCTTAGTCTCGGAAGTAAATTCCACCAGATCTCTTAGGAAAGCCACATTCTCACCAATGTAGCGTCCACGGACGCCACAGGTTTGATCCGGGCCAATCACCAGATGAAGCACTTTTAAAAGACGCCCAGCCAGAGCCCTGGCACACAGCTTGTAGTCAACATTTAATAGACTAATCGGGCGCCAGTTTTTATGATCTAAACGGTCACCCTTCTTGAAGATAAGACAAATGAGGGCACCTCGGAGAGAAAACGGAAGAGACCCAGACGCAAAAGAATCATTGAGCACATCCACAAGATCAGCGCCCAGGATTCCCCAGAAAGTACGATAAAACTCCTTCGGGAGCCCATCTGATCCCGGTGACTTGACATCAGCCATACCATCCAAAGCCTGAAAAACCTCACCCACAGTCAAAGGACCCTCACAAGAGTCGCAGGCCGCTGGGGGAAGACGAGAGGACAGACTGTTCAAGAGATCATCCTGCACAGAGAGATCAATACTACCAGCAGAAAACAGAGATGAGTAGAAATCTACCCACGAAGAACAGATGGACGAAATATCCGTGGCAAGGGAACCATCAGAGCGCCGCATGGCGGTAATCCAGTCCGAGGTGCCACGCTTCTTCTCAAGACGCAGGAAATACTTCGAAGACATCTCACCCTCCTCCGCCCAGCGCACCCTGGAACGGATTCGGGCCCCCTCAGCCTCAAAACTGTCCAACTCCGAGATCTTTTTTAGCACCTTCTCGTAAACGTCCAGAAAGGAAATCCTACCGGCATCAATATGCGACTTCAGGTGGCAAGCAAGGGCAGTGTACACGGAACGGGAGGTCTTTCGTTCAGCCTGCTTACCCAAACAAAAACGGATGGCAATGCTCTTAATATGTTCCTTACCCCTGTCCCACCAAGAATGGAGGGAAGAGGAAGGTTTACGCAGCCTCCATGACTTCCAAAAATCCTCAACTAAAGAAACAAACTCCTGTTCCTTCAAGATAGATATATTCATTTTCCAACGACCAGGACCCCGAGGTAGAGGGGTAGGAATAGGACAGACAAGGAGAACAGCAGAGTGGTCCGAATAAGGACAGGGTAAAATTTCACATGACTTGACACAGTGAACCCAAGGTATAGGACAACCGATCAAATCTATTCGAGACGAAAGGGTCCCATCACTTCTCAGCCACGTAAAAGCTGCCGTATTAGGATGCAAGTAACGCCAAATGTCCACGACGCAACAGTCATTAAAAAGAGACTGAAGGGAACCGGAGCTGTCCGGAGCTGGATTTGGGGGACCGGGCCACGACGATCCAAAGGCCGACTAAACACCGCATTAAAATCTCCACATAAAACAGTGGGGATAGCGGGATCCACAGTATCTGAGACAAACTGAAAAAAGTCATCGCGAGCCGGGTTTTGGTTTGGCGCATATAGACAAACCACCCGAAAAACAATACCGTTCAGTTCGAATTCCGCTAAAACAAAGCGGCCAGAAGAGTCACAAAGGCTCTTACGCAGGACATACTTGGGCCGGAACAGGAGAACCGAGCCACAAGAAAAAGCTGTACCAGGCGACGCAACGGCCTGAAAGCCGAAAGGAGAGAACCAAGATGTGCACTCGGCACTTGAAGGAACGTGCGTCTCTTGGAGGCACGCAAAATCGACCGTAGACTGTGACAGCCACTGAAGGAACGATGAACGCTTATTTGCGTCCCGTAAACCACGAACATTAACAGTTAGAAACCTGGCCATGACTGAGGAAAAAAAGAAAAAAACTACTCGGGAGAGAAATCCGTCCGCTGACCATCCTCAAGGAGAGAGGAGTCAAGGGACTCAGCAGAAGCAGAGACATCAAGAGAAACGTCAGTCTCGGCCACCAACACCACATCCCCACCAAGCACAGAAGGAGAGGGCGTTGGAGAGCCGGCTTCACAAGACACATCAGACTCAGACTCAAGAGAGATATTACCAACCTTAGCGGAACCTTCATTAATATTATCTTCACTATCGGTACTGAGTTTCCGTTTTCTATTGGTGATACCCTTAGCATCATTACTAACGTCAAAGTCATTATCAACTACAGCATCATCATCATCATCATCAGGAATTCTTTCATTTTCAAAAACACCATTTTGCAAACTGTCACTTACATTATTTCCAACTACATTAACGCTTCCATTTTCAGTAACATTACTTTGCAGATCATTACCATGATCAAGCAAATCACTTTCAACAACAGTACTAACACTTACTTTACTCTCTTTAATTACGGTACTTTCTATATCATTTACAATTCCACCTTTTTCACTTCTGTCGCTGACAGAAACGACCAAAGGTTCATTAGTGACGCCAGGACTACTGGCGGCGCCATTTGTAACAGAGCTAGGAACAACTTCATCCTCCATAGGGCTAGGCCCGAGAGGAGAGCTCATATCGTCAGCGTTCTCATCATCTGCGTTCTCATCATCTGCGTTCTCATCATCTGCGTTCTCATCATCTGCGTTCTCATCATCTGCGTTCCCATCATTTGACCCATGGTCCGAAAGCCTTTCAACAACAGCAAGACCAGCCGGGGCACCTCCAGGAGAGGGACCCGTAGTCAGATGAGGAAAGTCAGAAACACTAAGAGCCGACGAACCCACACTATCAGCATCAGAGGAACCGCCCCATGGATTGGGACAGGAGCGAGCAAAATGGCCGGACTGCCCACAGAGGCGACACTTATCCTTATTCGGGCAGTTGGCAGACACATGCCCCTGCTTAGAACACAGATTACACACAATAGGTTGCCCTCTATACCAGATGCGACAGTGATACCCATCAATAGAGATGGACCTAGGAGGGGTTTCCCTCAGAACAATGGAGACCAGCCTAGTACCAGTGTAAATTTGCTGACTCGACAGATAGGTCTGCTTCCTGACCTTTTTTACCTCACCAAAATCAGCCAGAGCATGCTCAATTTCAACATCGCTTTCCTCAAAGGGATAGTCGAAAACGTGGACCAAAGTGGTAGCAGGGCCACCACCCAAGATTTTACACCATAGTCCAAAAAGAGATACGCCTTCCATAGACTTTGCCCTGCTAAAGGCTTCATCAGAGCAAAAAGTAACCCGAACAATCTCATAACCAATCTGCACAGCCAAGATGGAGTCAACATCCCCAAACTGGACAACAACCTCCTTCATTATATCTTCCTTCAACTTGCCGGCCAATTTTCTGCCGGTCAAAATATTAAGAGTATTTGGCAGCCTCATAATGTTTTTTTGTTTTTTGTTTTGTTTTTTTGTTTCAAAATGAACGACAGGAACAGGAAAGAATAAACAAGAAAAAAACGAGCTTCGCCCAAAAGCCAAGTGGACACAAACAAAGCCACCAGCTCGAGAAAAAGCCAAACGTTAACTAAATACTACTTTACTGTATAATATTTTAACTATTTTGTTATAGTTTAACTATTTACTATTTAAGGCAGCCTCAGGCTGAACAAATTAACGGCTAATTTCAATATTAACTCCAACTACAAAACGTGGGGCTCACCCACGTAAAAAATATATATACAAGGAACTTTTGCGGGATTTCCACAAAAGAAACTATGCACAAAAGGCCAAATGGCCAAACAACACCAAAGGGCACGAAGCCCAATTGGGGAAAAAACAAATGAAAAAAGAAGGAGGAAAAAAGGACAAGAGGGCAAAAGGAAGCCCAAAAAAGGGAAAAAAACAATGAAAAAGCGGAAAAGATAGCAGAAAAAGATGTGGCGTACCCCGGGTTACGGCAAAAGCCGAGCATAAATCCCCGGGAGGGTAGCCAAAGGAAAGAAAAAGAAAAAGAAGGTCTTACCAAAAATGTCCTCACGAACTCCAAAGGCGAACCACAAGTGCCGCAAATCCAAAGGCAATAACAGTAGCTTGAACCACAAGTGCCACAGGCTTCCCAAGAGTAGGCTGAGATCCACGTCAAGAAAACCCCTTGACTACTCGTAGCTCTTCTCTTACACTGAGTAAAATAAGGGATGGTCTATAGTTTGGAATTTTTTCCTTGCATTTCGCCATGTGGTAAGCACATTTACCTATCACGCGAATGCACGTACAGAACGCATGCGTATTTTTGACATTTGTACAAACATTTGGCCATGTGGTAAGCACATTTACCTATCAGGCTATCAGGCGAGTGTACGTACAGAACGCATGCGTATTTGTGACATTTGTACACAAGAAGGTAAAAAAAAAAAAAAATTGTTCGGGGCCCCGGGCAACTTTCGATCCTGGGAGGGAGAGATTAATCGGCCCCTAAACCATACGCGACTAATTAGCCCCTTGACTACTCGTAGCTCTTCTCTTACACTGAGTAAAATAAGGGATGGTCTATAGTTTGGAATTTTTTCCTTGCATTTCGCCATGTGGTAAGCACATTTACCTATCACGCGAATGCACGTACAGAACGCATGCGTATTTTTGACATTTGTACAAACATTTGGCCATGTGGTAAGCACATTTACCTATCAGGCTATCAGGCGAGTGTACGTACAGAACGCATGCGTATTTGTGACATTTGTACACAAGAAGGTAAAAAAAAAAAAAAAATTGTTCGGGGCCCCGGGCAACTTTCGATCCTGGGAGGGAGAGATTAATCGGCCCCTAAACCATACGCGACTAATTAGCCCCTTGACTACTCGTAGCTCTTCTCTTACACTGAGTAAAATAAGGGATGGTCTATAGTTTGGAATTTTTTCCTTGCATTTCGCCATGTGGTAAGCACATTTACCTATCACGCGAATGCACGTACAGAACGCATGCGTATTTTTGACATTTGTACAAACATTTGGCCATGTGGTAAGCACATTTACCTATCAGGCTATCAGGCGAGTGTACGTACAGAACGCATGCGTATTTGTGACATTTGTACACAAGAAGGTAAAAAAAAAAAAAAAATTGTTCGGGGCCCCGGGCAACTTTCGATCCTGGGAGGGAGAGATTAATCGGCCCCTAAACCATACGCGACTAATTAGCCCCTTGACTACTCGTAGCTCTTCTCTTACACTGAGTAAAATAAGGGATGGTCTATAGTTTGGAATTTTTTCCTTGCATTTCGCCATGTGGTAAGCACATTTACCTATCACGCGAATGCACGTACAGAACGCATGCGTATTTTTGACATTTGTACAAACATTTGGCCATGTGGTAAGCACATTTACCTATCAGGCTATCAGGCGAGTGTACGTACAGAACGCATGCGTATTTGTGACATTTGTACACAAGAAGGTAAAAAAAAAAAAAAATTGTTCGGGGCCCCGGGCAACTTTCGATCCTGGGAGGGAGAGATTAATCGGCCCCTAAACCATACGCGACTAATTAGCCCCTTGACTACTCGTAGCTCTTCTCTTACACTGAGTAAAATAAGGGATGGTCTATAGTTTGGAATTTTTTCCTTGCATTTCGCCATGTGGTAAGCACATTTACCTATCACGCGAATGCACGTACAGAACGCATGCGTATTTTTGACATTTGTACAAACATTTGGCCATGTGGTAAGCACATTTACCTATCAGGCTATCAGGCGAGTGTACGTACAGAACGCATGCGTATTTGTGACATTTGTACACAAGAAGGTAAAAAAAAAAAAAAAATTGTTCGGGGCCCCGGGCAACTTTCGATCCTGGGAGGGAGAGATTAATCGGCCCCTAAACCATACGCGACTAATTAGCCCCTTGACTACTCGTAGCTCTTCTCTTACACTGAGTAAAATAAGGGATGGTCTATAGTTTGGAATTTTTTCCTTGCATTTCGCCATGTGGTAAGCACATTTACCTATCACGCGAATGCACGTACAGAACGCATGCGTATTTTTGACATTTGTACAAACATTTGGCCATGTGGTAAGCACATTTACCTATCAGGCTATCAGGCGAGTGTACGTACAGAACGCATGCGTATTTGTGACATTTGTACACAAGAAGGTAAAAAAAAAAAAAAAATTGTTCGGGGCCCCGGGCAACTTTCGATCCTGGGAGGGAGAGATTAATCGGCCCCTAAACCATACGCGACTAATTAGCCCCTTGACTACTCGTAGCTCTTCTCTTACACTGAGTAAAATAAGGGATGGTCTATAGTTTGGAATTTTTTCCTTGCATTTCGCCATGTGGTAAGCACATTTACCTATCACGCGAATGCACGTACAGAACGCATGCGTATTTTTGACATTTGTACAAACATTTGGCCATGTGGTAAGCACATTTACCTATCAGGCTATCAGGCGAGTGTACGTACAGAACGCATGCGTATTTGTGACATTTGTACACAAGAAGGTAAAAAAAAAAAAAAAATTGTTCGGGGCCCCGGGCAACTTTCGATCCTGGGAGGGAGAGATTAATCGGCCCCTAAACCATACGCGACTAATTAGCCCCTTGACTACTCGTAGCTCTTCTCTTACACTGAGTAAAATAAGGGATGGTCTATAGTTTGGAATTTTTTCCTTGCATTTCGCCATGTGGTAAGCACATTTACCTATCACGCGAATTCACGTACAGAACGCATGCGTATTTTTGACATTTGTACAAACATTTGGCCATGTGGTAAGCACATTTACCTATCAGGCTATCAGGCGAGTGTACGTACAGAACGCATGCGTATTTGTGACATTTGTACACAAGAAGGTAAAAAAAAAAAAAAAATTGTTCGGGGCCCCGGGCAACTTTCGATCCTGGGAGGGAGAGATTTTTTTTTTGTGTTTAGGCGATCCCCCGAGCGAGGTGCAATGCCCGGAAGTCTTGACAACAGAAAATGGAAACAACAGAAATGGGGATCGCTCAGGAGAGGGAGCACCCCCTAAACGGGGCCGGCACACCAAAATCGTCGGGGAGTCGAACCCCGCCTCTCCTACAGAGATAAAAAGTCTAAAACGCGAAACATGCTAATAAAAGGCAAAACAACAAAAAAGGATTAAAAACAGACGTGGAGATGAAAATAATAAGTGTAAGCAATATTTACAAGAGCGAATGAACTAGAAAGAGCAAACGAAGGAGGAACCACTAATGTGTCCAAAAACGCCGTTACCACCCCACTGGCGGAGGAAGTATTTGCGGCGACGGCTAGAGTTAAAACGTTTAAAATACAAAGGCAGATAAAAACGTAGGCGGGCCTTTATTCCAGAGATAAGGTGAACTGCACTGGGGGGCTCTGAGCGAAAACGGTGATCATTGCGCTGTGACCAGACCAGATATTTACAAACGTTCAACAGGTAGCAAAATACCCTGGGAACGCAACGCATCTCATCCGACGAAAAACCAAAGAGGGCATGGCGAAGAGAAATAGACGGAGCCAGAGGGGAAGCCCGGGAGAGTTGAGTCTGGACCCAAGCATACCCACTCTGAACAAGAGGACAAAAGAAGAATAGGTGTTCGAGACTTTCCAGCTGAAACCCACAAAAACAGGATAAAGGGATAGTGGGACACCATGAAGAAATGCGCTCGGCAGTATATATGACCCTGTGGGCAATCTTCCAGTTAAGATCGGACACCTTGCGATCTAGGGGGAGGAAAAACAATGAACTCCAGGTGGCAGGCCAGTACAATGCACCAAAAGAAGGGAAAAACTTGGAAACGCAGTTGGGCACGGCAGGGTTAAGCTTGAGGAAGAGAGAGTAAACAAATTTACAGGACATCGAGTGGACAGGAAAAGGGCCACCAACAGACCCACCGAAAACCAAACCAGAAGGGGACATGGAGCCACCAAGGGCCGACCATGAACGAAAAAGGGCAGAATAGAAGGGAGGGAAAGAGGCAGACGGAAAAGATGAAGGGCTCGAAAGAAAGGCGAGAGGAGAAACTCCAAGCCGGTCGAGAAGCCAGTACTTCAACAGAAAAACCCAACCATTTGGACAAACAACAAGGCGACGGACCCATTGAACCAACAGTGAGGAGACCTTGAGGTCAATGGAGACCACCGAAAAACCACCAGCCTCCTTGGGATGAAACATTACATTGCGACAAACTAGGTCAGGCTTGCCAGACCACAGAAACTTGAAGACAAGACGGTTGAGCTCTGTACGCACCCACGGAGGCATATGGACCAAGGAGGCCACATACCAAACACGTGAGAGTGCCAGGGCATTTACGATGAGGGCCTTTCCGGAAAGGGAAAGGGCCCGGGAACGCCACGCATCAAGACAACGCGACACCGCGTCAATCCGGGGCCGCCAGTTAGCTTCAGCCAGGTCGCCGTGCCCAATATAAACACCAAGGACTTTAATTTTTGAAGAGGTCCAAGCGATGTCAACGGAAGTAGAACCACTACGAAAACGCCAAGGACCAAGCCAAAGGCCCTCGCACTTACCAAGATTAAGCTTGGAACCCGTTCCCTTTTCAAACTTTCCATAGGTATCAAAGACGGCAAGGATAGCGGAGTCCGAAGCAGCCACAACGGAAGTGTCATCAGCATATAAGGAAAGAACAGGCAAACTAGTGGATAGACCGGGCGGCCGCAGCCCCACAATGTCAGGGTGGGCCCGAAGGTTAACAGCCAGCACTTCGATAGAGATGACGTAGAGAAGAGGGGAGAGCGGGCAGCCCTGACGGACGCCGCGGGAAGGTCGAAAGAAATCTGACGAATAACCATTTAGGAGAACCGTGCTTCTGACATCCGTGTACAAAAGACGAATCCACGAAATAAACGTCGGACCAAAGCCAAAACGGGAAAGAGTGCGGAAAAGGAAAGCCCAGTCCACCCTGTCAAAGGCTTTCTCTTGGTCCAAAGACAGGATGGCGGCAGGTGTCTTAGTCTCGGAAGTAAATTCCACCAGATCTCTTAGGAAAGCCACATTCTCACCAATGTAGCGTCCACGGACGCCACAGGTTTGATCCGGGCCAATCACCAGATGAAGCACTTTTAAAAGACGCCCAGCCAGAGCCCTGGCACACAGCTTGTAGTCAACATTTAATAGACTAATCGGGCGCCAGTTTTTATGATCTAAACGGTCACCCTTCTTGAAGATAAGACAAATGAGGGCACCTCGGAGAGAAAACGGAAGAGACCCAGACGCAAAAGAATCATTGAGCACATCCACAAGATCAGCGCCCAGGATTCCCCAGAAAGTACGATAAAACTCCTTCGGGAGCCCATCTGATCCCGGTGACTTGACATCAGCCATACCATCCAAAGCCTGAAAAACCTCACCCACAGTCAAAGGACCCTCACAAGAGTCGCAGGCCGCTGGGGGAAGACGAGAGGACAGACTGTTCAAGAGATCATCCTGCACAGAGAGATCAATACTACCAGCAGAAAACAGAGATGAGTAGAAATCTACCCACGAAGAACAGATGGACGAAATATCCGTGGCAAGGGAACCATCAGAGCGCCGCATGGCGGTAATCCAGTCCGAGGTGCCACGCTTCTTCTCAAGACGCAGGAAATACTTCGAAGACATCTCACCCTCCTCCGCCCAGCGCACCCTGGAACGGATTCGGGCCCCCTCAGCCTCAAAACTGTCCAACTCCGAGATCTTTTTTAGCACCTTCTCGTAAACGTCCAGAAAGGAAATCCTACCGGCATCAATATGCGACTTCAGGTGGCAAGCAAGGGCAGTGTACACGGAACGGGAGGTCTTTCGTTCAGCCTGCTTACCCAAACAAAAACGGATGGCAATGCTCTTAATATGTTCCTTACCCCTGTCCCACCAAGAATGGAGGGAAGAGGAAGGTTTACGCAGCCTCCATGACTTCCAAAAATCCTCAACTAAAGAAACAAACTCCTGTTCCTTCAAGATAGATATATTCATTTTCCAACGACCAGGACCCCGAGGTAGAGGGGTAGGAATAGGACAGACAAGGAGAACAGCAGAGTGGTCCGAATAAGGACAGGGTAAAATTTCACATGACTTGACACAGTGAACCCAAGGTATAGGACAACCGATCAAATCTATTCGAGACGAAAGGGTCCCATCACTTCTCAGCCACGTAAAAGCTGCCGTATTAGGATGCAAGTAACGCCAAATGTCCACGACGCAACAGTCATTAAAAAGAGACTGAAGGGAACCGGAGCTGTCCGGAGCTGGATTTTGGGGGACCGGGCCACGACGATCCAAAGGCCGACTAAACACCGCATTAAAATCTCCACATAAAACAGTGGGGATAGCGGGATCCACAGTATCTGAGACAAACTGAAAAAAGTCATCGCGAGCCGGGTTTTGGTTTGGCGCATATAGACAAACCACCCGAAAAACAATACCGTTCAGTTCGAATTCCGCTAAAACAAAGCGGCCAGAAGAGTCACAAAGGCTCTTACGCAGGACATACTTGGGCCGGAACAGGAGAACCGAGCCACAAGAAAAAGCTGTACCAGGCGACGCAACGGCCTGAAAGCCGAAAGGAGAGAACCAAGATGTGCACTCGGCACTTGAAGGAACGTGCGTCTCTTGGAGGCACGCAAAATCGACCGTAGACTGTGACAGCCACTGAAGGAACGATGAACGCTTATTTGCGTCCCGTAAACCACGAACATTAACAGTTAGAAACCTGGCCATGACTGAGGAAAAAAAGAAAAAAACTACTCGGGAGAGAAATCCGTCCGCTGACCATCCTCAAGGAGAGAGGAGTCAAGGGACTCAGCAGAAGCAGAGACATCAAGAGAAACGTCAGTCTCGGCCACCAACACCACATCCCCACCAAGCACAGAAGGAGAGGGCGTTGGAGAGCCGGCTTCACAAGACACATCAGACTCAGACTCAAGAGAGATATTACCAACCTTAGCGGAACCTTCATTAATATTATCTTCACTATCGGTACTGAGTTTCCGTTTTCTATTGGTGATACCCTTAGCATCATTACTAACGTCAAAGTCATTATCAACTACAGCATCATCATCATCATCATCAGGAATTCTTTCATTTTCAAAAACACCATTTTGCAAACTGTCACTTACATTATTTCCAACTACATTAACGCTTCCATTTTCAGTAACATTACTTTGCAGATCATTACCATGATCAAGCAAATCACTTTCAACAACAGTACTAACACTTACTTTACTCTCTTTAATTACGGTACTTTCTATATCATTTACAATTCCACCTTTTTCACTTCTGTCGCTGACAGAAACGACCAAAGGTTCATTAGTGACGCCAGGACTACTGGCGGCGCCATTTGTAACAGAGCTAGGAACAACTTCATCCTCCATAGGGCTAGGCCCGAGAGGAGAGCTCATATCGTCAGCGTTCTCATCATCTGCGTTCTCATCATCTGCGTTCTCATCATCTGCGTTCTCATCATCTGCGTTCTCATCATCTGCGTTCCCATCATTTGACCCATGGTCCGAAAGCCTTTCAACAACAGCAAGACCAGCCGGGGCACCTCCAGGAGAGGGACCCGTAGTCAGATGAGGAAAGTCAGAAACACTAAGAGCCGACGAACCCACACTATCAGCATCAGAGGAACCGCCCCATGGATTGGGACAGGAGCGAGCAAAATGGCCGGACTGCCCACAGAGGCGACACTTATCCTTATTCGGGCAGTTGGCAGACACATGCCCCTGCTTAGAACACAGATTACACACAATAGGTTGCCCTCTATACCAGATGCGACAGTGATACCCATCAATAGAGATGGACCTAGGAGGGGTTTCCCTCAGAACAATGGAGACCAGCCTAGTACCAGTGTAAATTTGCTGACTCGACAGATAGGTCTGCTTCCTGACCTTTTTTACCTCACCAAAATCAGCCAGAGCATGCTCAATTTCAACATCGCTTTCCTCAAAGGGATAGTCGAAAACGTGGACCAAAGTGGTAGCAGGGCCACCACCCAAGATTTTACACCATAGTCCAAAAAGAGATACGCCTTCCATAGACTTTGCCCTGCTAAAGGCTTCATCAGAGCAAAAAGTAACCCGAACAATCTCATAACCAATCTGCACAGCCAAGATGGAGTCAACATCCCCAAACTGGACAACAACCTCCTTCATTATATCTTCCTTCAACTTGCCGGCCAATTTTCTGCCGGTCAAAATATTAAGAGTATTTGGCAGCCTCATAATGTTTTTTTGTTTTTTGTTTTGTTTTTTTGTTTCAAAATGAACGACAGGAACAGGAAAGAATAAACAAGAAAAAAACGAGCTTCGCCCAAAAGCCAAGTGGACACAAACAAAGCCACCAGCTCGAGAAAAAGCCAAACGTTAACTAAATACTACTTTACTGTATAATATTTTAACTATTTTGTTATAGTTTAACTATTTACTATTTAAGGCAGCCTCAGGCTGAACAAATTAACGGCTAATTTCAATATTAACTCCAACTACAAAACGTGGGGCTCACCCACGTAAAAAATATATATATACAAGGAACTTTTGCGGGATTTCCACAAAAGAAACTATGCACAAAAGGCCAAATGGCCAAACAACACCAAAGGGCACGAAGCCCAATTGGGGAAAAAACAAATGAAAAAAGAAGGAGGAAAAAAGGACAAGAGGGCAAAAGGAAGCCCAAAAAAGGGAAAAAAACAATGAAAAAGCGGAAAAGATAGCAGAAAAAGATGTGGCGTACCCCGGGTTACGGCAAAAGCCGAGCATAAATCCCCGGGAGGGTAGCCAAAGGAAAGAAAAAGAAAAAGAAGGTCTTACCAAAAATGTCCTCACGAACTCCAAAGGCGAACCACAAGTGCCGCAAATCCAAAGGCAATAACAGTAGCTTGAACCACAAGTGCCACAGGCTTCCCAAGAGTAAGCTGAGATCCACGTCAAGAAAACCCCTTGACTACTCGTAGCTCTTCTCTTACACTGAGTAAAATAAGGGATGGTCTATAGTTTGGAATTTTTTCCTTGCATTTCGCCATGTGGTAAGCACATTTACCTATCACGCGAATGCACGTACAGAACGCATGCGTATTTTTGACATTTGTACAAACATTTGGCCATGTGGTAAGCACATTTACCTATCAGGCTATCAGGCGAGTGTACGTACAGAACGCATGCGTATTTGTGACATTTGTACACAAGAAGGTAAAAAAAAAAAAAAAATTGTTCGGGGCCCCGGGCAACTTTCGATCCTGGGAGGGAGAGATTAATCGGCCCCTAAACCATACGCGACTAATTAGCCCCTTGACTACTCGTTTTTTTTTTGTATTTAGGCGATCCCCCGAGCGAGGTGCAATGCCCGGAAGTCTTGACAACAGAAAATGGAAACAACAGAAATGGGGATCGCCCAGGAGAGGGAGCACCCCCTAAACGGGGCCGGCACACCAAATTCGTCGGGGAGTCGAACCCCGCCTCTCCTACAGAGATAAAAAGTCTAAAACGCGAAACATGCTAATAAAAGGCAAAACAACAAAAAAGGATTAAAAACAGACGTGGAGATGAAAAAAATAAGTGTAAGCAATATTTACAAGAGCGAATGAACTAGAAAGAGCAAACGAAGGAGGAACCACTAATGTGTCCAAAAACGCCGTTACCACCCCACTGGCGGAGGAAGTATTTGCGGCGACGGCTAGAGTTAAAACGTTTAAAATACAAAGGCAGATAAAAACGTAGGCGGGCCTTTATTCCAGAGATAAGGTGAACTGCACTGGGGTGCTCTGAGCGAAAACGGTGATCATTGCGCTGTGACCAGACCAGATATTTACAAACGTTCAACAGGTAGCAAAATACCCTGGGAACGCAACGCATTTCATCCGACGAAAAACCAAAGAGGGCATGGCGAAGAGAAATAGACGGAGCCAGAGGGCAAGCCCGGGAGAGTTGAGTCTGGACCCAAGCATACCCACTCTGAACAAGAGGACAAAAGAAGAATAGGTGTTCGAGACTTTCCAGCTGAAACCCACAAAAACAGGATAAAGGGATAGTGGGACACCATGAAGAAATGCGCTCGGCAGTATATAGGACCCCGTGGGCAATCTTCCAGTTTAGATCGGACACCTTGCGATCTAGGGGGAGGAAAAACAATGAACTCCAGGTGGCAGGCCAGTACAATGCACCAAAAGAAGGGAAAAACTTGGAAACGCAGTTGGGCACGGCAGGGTTAAGCTTGAGGAAGAGAGAGTAAACAAACTTGCAGGACATCGAGTGGACAGGAAAAGGGCCACCAACAGATCCACCGAAAACCAAACCAGAAGGGGACATGGAGCCACCAAGGGCCGACCATGAACGAAATAGGGCAGAATAGAAGGGAGGGAAAGAGGCAGACGGAAAAGATGAAGGGCTCGAAAGAAAGGCGAGAGGAGAAACTCCAAGCCGGTCGAGAAGCCAGTACTTCAACAGAAAAACCCAACCATTTGGACAAACAACAAGGCGACGGACCCATTGAACCAACAGTGAGGAGACCTTGAGGTCAATGGAGACCACCGAAAAACCACCAGCCTCCTTGGGATGAAACATTACATTGCGACAAACTAGGTCAGGCTTGCCAGACCACAGAAACTTGAAGACAAGACGGTTGAGCTCTGTACGCACCCACGGAGGCATATGGACCAAGGAGGCCACATACCAAACACGTGAGAGTGCCAGGGCATTTACGATGAGGGCCTTTCCGGAAAGGGAAAGGGCCCGGGAACGCCACGCATCAAGACAGCGCGACACCGCGTCAATCCGGGGCCGCCAGTTAGCTTCAGCCAGGTCGCCGTGCCCAATATAAACACCAAGGACTTTAATTTTTGAAGAGGTCCAAGCGATGTCAACGGAAGTAGAACCACTACGAAAACGCCAAGGACCAAGCCAAAGGCCCTCGCACTTACCAAGATTAAGCTTGGAACCCGTTCCCTTTTCAAACTTTCCATAGGTATCAAAGACGGCAATGATAGCGGAGTCCGAAGCAGCCACAACGGAAGTGTCATCAGCATATAAGGAAAGAACAGGCAAACTAGTGGATAGACCGGGCGGCCGCAGCCCCACAATGTCAGGGTGGGCCCGAAGGTTAACAGCCAGCACTTCGATAGAGATGACGTAGAGAAGAGGGGAGAGCGGGCAGCCCTGACGGACGCCGCGGGAAGGTCGAAAGAAATCTGACGAATAACCATTTAGGAGAACCGTGCTTCTGACATCCGTGTACAAAAGACGAACCCACGAAATAAACGTCGGACCAAAGCCAAAACGGGAAAGAGTGCGGAAAAGGAAAGCCCAGTCCACCCTGTCAAAGGCTTTCTCTTGGTCCAATGACAGAATGGCGGCAGGTGTCTTAGTCTCGGAAGTAAATTCCACCAGATCTCTTAGGAAAGCCACATTCTCACCAATGTAGCGTCCACGGACGCCACAGGTTTGATCGGGGCCAATCACCAGATGAAGCACTTTTAAAAGACGCCCAGCCAGAGCCCTGGCACACAGCTTGTAGTCAACATTTAATAGACTAATCGGGCGCCAGTTTTTATGATCTAAACGGTCACCCTTCTTGAAGATAAGACAAATGAGGGCACCTCGGAGAGAAAACGGAAGAGACCCAGACGCAAAAGAATCATTGAGCACATCCACAAGATCAGCGCCTAGGATTCCCCAGAAAGTACGATAAAACTCCTTCGGGAGCCCATCTGATCCCGGTGACTTGACATCAGCCATACCATCCAAAGCCTGAAAAACCTCACCCACAGTCAAAGGACCCTCACAAGAGTCGCAGGCCGCTGGGGGAAGACGAGAGGACAGATTGTTCAAGAGATCATCCTGCACAGAGAGATCAATACTACCAGCAGAAAACAGAGATGAGTAGAAATCTACCCACGAAGAACAGATGGACGAAATATCCGTGGCAAGGGAACCATCAGAGCGCCGCATGGCGGTAATCCAGTCCGAGGTGCCACGCTTCTTCTCAAGACGCAGGAAATACTTCGAAGACATCTCACCCTCCTCCGCCCAGCGCACCCTAGAACGGATTCGGGCCCCCTCAGCCTCAAAACTGTCCAACTCCGAGATCTTTTTTAGCACCTTCTCGTAAACGTCCAGAAAGGAAATCCTACCGGCATCAATATGCGACTTCAGGTGGCAAGCAAGGGCAGTGTACACGGAACGGGAGGTCTTTCGTTCAGCCTGCTTACCCAAACAAAAACGGATGGCAATGCTCTTAATATGTTCCTTACCCCTGTCCCACCAAGAATGGAGGGAAGAGGAAGGTTTACGCAGCCTCCATGACTTCCAAAAATCCTCAACTAAAGAAACAAACTCCTGTTCCTTCAAGATAGATATATTCATTTTCCAACGACCAGGACCCCGAGGTAGAGGGGTAGGAATAGGACAGACAAGGAGAACAGCAGAGTGGTCCGAATAAGGACAGGGTAAAATTTCACATGACTTGACACAGTGAACCCAAGGTATAGGACAACCGATCAAATCTATTCGAGACGAAAGGGTCCCATCACTTCTCAGCCACGTAAAAGCTGCCGTATTAGGATGCAAGTAACGCCAAATGTCCACGACGCAACAGTCATTAAAAAGAGACTGAAGGGAACCGGAGCTGTCCGGAGCTGGATTTCGGGGGACCGGGCCACGACGATCCAAAGGCCGACTAAACACCGCATTAAAATCTCCACATAAAACAGTGGGGATAGCGGGATCCACAGTATCTGAGACAAACTGAAAAAAGTCATCGCGAGCCGGGTTTTGGTTTGGCGCATATAGACAAACCACCCGAAAAACAATACCGTTCAGTTCGAATTCCGCTAAAACAAAGCGGCCAGAAGAGTCACAAAGGCTCTTACGCAGGACATACTTGGGCCGGAACAGGAGAACCGAGCCACAAGAAAAAGCTGTACCAGGCGACGCAACGGCCTGAAAGCCGAAAGGAGAGAACCAAGATGTGCACTCGGCACTTGAAGGAACGTGCGTCTCTTGGAGGCACGCAAAATCGACCGTAGACTGTGACAGCCACTGAAGGAACGATGAACGCTTATTTGCGTCCCGTAAACCACGAACATTAACAGTTAGAAACCTGGCCATGACTGAGGAAAAAAAGAAAAAAACTACTCGGGAGAGAAATCCGTCCGCTGACCATCCTCAAGGAGAGAGGAGTCAAGGGACTCAGCAGAAGCAGAGACATCAAGAGAAACGTCAGTCTCGGCCACCAACACCACATCCCCACCAAGCACAGAAGGAGAGGGCGTTGGAGAGCCGGCTTCACAAGACACATCAGACTCAGACTCAAGAGAGATATTACCAACCTTAGCGGAACCTTCGTTAATATTATCTTCACTATCGGTACTGAGTTTCCGTTTTCTGTTGGTGATACCCTTAGCATCATTACTAACGTCAAAGTCATTATCAACTACAGCATCATCATCATCATCATCATCATCATCATCATCATCATCATCATCATCAGGAATTCTTTCATTTTCAATAACACCATTTTGCAAACTGTCACTTACATTATTTCCAACTACATTAACGTTTCCATTTTCAGTAACATTACTTTGCAGATCATTACCATGATCAAGCAATTCACTTTCAACAACAGTACTAACACTTACTTTACTCTCTTTAATTACAGTACTTTCTATATCCTTAACAATTCCACCCTTTTCACTTCTGTCGCTGACAGAAACGACCAAAGGTTCATTAGCGACGCCAGGACTACTGGCGGCGCCATTTGTTACAGCGCTAGGAACAACTTCATCCTCCATAGGGCTAGGCCCGAGAGGAGAGCTCGTATCGTCAGCGTTGTCATCATCTGCGTTCTCATCATCTGCGTTCTCATCATCTGCGTTCCCATCATTTGACCCATCGTCCGAAAGCCTTTCAACAACAGCAAGACCAGCCGGGGCACCTCCAGGGGAGGGACCCGTAGTCAGATGAGGAAAGTCAGAAACACTAAGAGCCGACGAACCCACACTATCAGCATCAGAGGAACCGCCCCATGGATTGGGACAGGAGCGAGCAAAATGGCCGGACTGCCCACAGAGGCGACACTTATCCTTATTCGGGCAGTTGGCAGACACATGCCCCTGCTTAGAACACAGATTACACACAATAGGTTGCCCTCTATACCAGATGCGACAGTGATACCCATCAATAGAGATGGACCTAGGAGGGGTTTCCCTCAGAACAATGGAGACCAGCCTGGTACCAGTGTAAATTTGCTGACTCGACAGATAGGTCTGCTTCCTGACCTTTTTTACCTCACCAAAATCAGCCAGAGCATGCTCAATTTCAACATCGCTTTCCTCAAAGGGATAGTCGAAAACGTGGACCAAAGTGGTAGCAGGGCCACCACCCAAGATTTTACACCATAGTCCAAAAAGAGATACGCCTTCCATAGACTTTGCCCTGCTAAAGGCTTCATCAGAGCAAAAAGTAACCCGAACAATCTCATAACCAATCTGCACAGCCAAGATGGAGTCAACATCCCCAAACTGGACAACAACCTCTTTCATTATATCTTCCTTCAACTTGCCGGCCAATTTTCTGCCGGTCAAAATATTAAGAGTATTTGGCAGCCTCATAATGTTTTTTTGTTTTTTGTTTTGTTTTTTTGTTTCAAAATGAACGACGGGAACAGGAAAGAATAAACAAGAAAAAAACGAGCTTCGCCCAAAAGCCAAGTGGACACAAACAAAGCCACCAGCTCGAGAAAAAACCAAACGTTAACTAAATACTACTTTACTGTATAATATTTTAACTATTTTGTTATAGTTTAACTATTTACTATTTAAGGCAGCCTCAGGCTGAACAAATTAACGGCTAATTTCAATATTAACTCCAACTACAAAACGTGGGGCTCACCCACGTAAAATATATTTATATACAAGGAACTTTTGCGGGATTTCCACAAAAGAAACTATGCACAAAAGGCCAAATGGCCAAACAACACCAAAGGGCACGAAGCCCAATTGGGGAAAAAACAAATGAAAAAAGAAGGAGAAAAAAAAGGACAAGAGGGCAAAAGGAAGCCCAAAAAAGGGAAAAAAAACAATGAAAAAGCGGAAAAGATAGCAGAAAAAGATGTGGCGTACCCCGGGTTACGGCAAAAGCCGAGCATAAATCCCCGGGAGGGTAGCCAAAGGAAAGAAAAAGAAAAAGAAGGTCTTACCAAAAATGTCCTCACGATCTCCAAAGGCGAACCACAAGTGCCGCAAATCCAAAGGCAATAACAGTAGCTTGAACCACAAGTGCCACAGGCTTCCCAAGAATAGGCTGAGATCCACGTCAAGAAAACCCCTTGACTACTCGTAGCTCTTCTCTTACACTGAGTAAAATAAGGGATGGTCTATAGTTTGGAATTTTTTCCTTGCATTTCGCCATGTGGTAAGCACATTTACCTATCACGCGAATTCACGTACAGAACGCATGCGTATTTTTGACATTTGTACAAACATTTGGCCATGTGGTAAGCACATTTACCTATCAGGCTATCAGGCGAGTGTACGTACAGAACGCATGCGTATTTGTGACATTTGTACACAAGAAGGTAAAAAAAAAAAAAAATTGTTCGGGGCCCCGGGCAACTTTCGATCCTGGGAGGGAGAGATTAATCGGCCCCTAAACCATACGCGACTAATTAGCCCCTTGACTACTCGTTTTTTTTTTGTATTTAGGCGATCCCCCGAGCGAGGTGCAATGCCCGGAAGTCTTGACAACAGAAAATGGAAACAACAGAAATGGGGATCGCCCAGGAGAGGGAGCACCCCCTAAACGGGGCCGGCACACCAAATTCGTCGGGGAGTCGAACCCCGCCTCTCCTACAGAGATAAAAAGTCTAAAACGCGAAACATGCTAATAAAAGGCAAAACAACAAAAAAGGATTAAAAACAGACGTGGAGATGAAAAAATAAGTGTAAGCAATATTTACAAGAGCGAATGAACTAGAAAGAGCAAACGAAGGAGGAACCACTAATGTGTCCAAAAACGCCGTTACCACCCCACTGGCGGAGGAAGTATTTGCGGCGACGGCTAGAGTTAAAACGTTTAAAATACAAAGGCAGATAAAAACGTAGGCGGGCCTTTATTCCAGAGATAAGGTGAACTGCACTGGGGTGCTCTGAGCGAAAACGGTGATCATTGCGCTGTGACCAGACCAGATATTTACAAACGTTCAACAGGTAGCAAAATACCCTGGGAACGCAACGCATTTCATCCGACGAAAAACCAAAGAGGGCATGGCGAAGAGAAATAGACGGAGCCAGAGGGCAAGCCCGGGAGAGTTGAGTCTGGACCCAAGCATACCCACTCTGAACAAGAGGACAAAAGAAGAATAGGTGTTCGAGACTTTCCAGCTGAAACCCACAAAAACAGGATAAAGGGATAGTGGGACACCATGAAGAAATGCGCTCGGCAGTATATAGGACCCCGTGGGCAATCTTCCAGTTTAGATCGGACACCTTGCGATCTAGGGGGAGGAAAAACAATGAACTCCAGGTGGCAGGCCAGTACAATGCACCAAAAGAAGGGAAAAACTTGGAAACGCAGTTGGGCACGGCAGGGTTAAGCTTGAGGAAGAGAGAGTAAACAAACTTGCAGGACATCGAGTGGACAGGAAAAGGGCCACCAACAGATCCACCGAAAACCAAACCAGAAGGGGACATGGAGCCACCAAGGGCCGACCATGAACGAAATAGGGCAGAATAGAAGGGAGGGAAAGAGGCAGACGGAAAAGATGAAGGGCTCGAAAGAAAGGCGAGAGGAGAAACTCCAAGCCGGTCGAGAAGCCAGTACTTCAACAGAAAAACCCAACCATTTGGACAAACAACAAGGCGACGGACCCATTGAACCAACAGTGAGGAGACCTTGAGGTCAATGGAGACCACCGAAAAACCACCAGCCTCCTTGGGATGAAACATTACATTGCGACAAACTAGGTCAGGCTTGCCAGACCACAGAAACTTGAAGACAAGACGGTTGAGCTCTGTACGCACCCACGGAGGCATATGGACCAAGGAGGCCACATACCAAACACGTGAGAGTGCCAGGGCATTTACGATGAGGGCCTTTCCGGAAAGGGAAAGGGCCCGGGAACGCCACGCATCAAGACAGCGCGACACCGCGTCAATCCGGGGCCGCCAGTTAGCTTCAGCCAGGTCGCCGTGCCCAATATAAACACCAAGGACTTTAATTTTTGAAGAGGTCCAAGCGATGTCAACGGAAGTAGAACCACTACGAAAACGCCAAGGACCAAGCCAAAGGCCCTCGCACTTACCAAGATTAAGCTTGGAACCCGTTCCCTTTTCAAACTTTCCATAGGTATCAAAGACGGCAATGATAGCGGAGTCCGAAGCAGCCACAACGGAAGTGTCATCAGCATATAAGGAAAGAACAGGCAAACTAGTGGATAGACCGGGCGGCCGCAGCCCCACAATGTCAGGGTGGGCCCGAAGGTTAACAGCCAGCACTTCGATAGAGATGACGTAGAGAAGAGGGGAGAGCGGGCAGCCCTGACGGACGCCGCGGGAAGGTCGAAAGAAATCTGACGAATAACCATTTAGGAGAACCGTGCTTCTGACATCCGTGTACAAAAGACGAACCCACGAAATAAACGTCGGACCAAAGCCAAAACGGGAAAGAGTGCGGAAAAGGAAAGCCCAGTCCACCCTGTCAAAGGCTTTCTCTTGGTCCAATGACAGAATGGCGGCAGGTGTCTTAGTCTCGGAAGTAAATTCCACCAGATCTCTTAGGAAAGCCACATTCTCACCAATGTAGCGTCCACGGACGCCACAGGTTTGATCGGGGCCAATCACCAGATGAAGCACTTTTAAAAGACGCCCAGCCAGAGCCCTGGCACACAGCTTGTAGTCAACATTTAATAGACTAATCGGGCGCCAGTTTTTATGATCTAAACGGTCACCCTTCTTGAAGATAAGACAAATGAGGGCACCTCGGAGAGAAAACGGAAGAGACCCAGACGCAAAAGAATCATTGAGCACATCCACAAGATCAGCGCCTAGGATTCCCCAGAAAGTACGATAAAACTCCTTCGGGAGCCCATCTGATCCCGGTGACTTGACATCAGCCATACCATCCAAAGCCTGAAAAACCTCACCCACAGTCAAAGGACCCTCACAAGAGTCGCAGGCCGCTGGGGGAAGACGAGAGGACAGATTGTTCAAGAGATCATCCTGCACAGAGAGATCAATACTACCAGCAGAAAACAGAGATGAGTAGAAATCTACCCACGAAGAACAGATGGACGAAATATCCGTGGCAAGGGAACCATCAGAGCGCCGCATGGCGGTAATCCAGTCCGAGGTGCCACGCTTCTTCTCAAGACGCAGGAAATACTTCGAAGACATCTCACCCTCCTCCGCCCAGCGCACCCTAGAACGGATTCGGGCCCCCTCAGCCTCAAAACTGTCCAACTCCGAGATCTTTTTTAGCACCTTCTCGTAAACGTCCAGAAAGGAAATCCTACCGGCATCAATATGCGACTTCAGGTGGCAAGCAAGGGCAGTGTACACGGAACGGGAGGTCTTTCGTTCAGCCTGCTTACCCAAACAAAAACGGATGGCAATGCTCTTAATATGTTCCTTACCCCTGTCCCACCAAGAATGGAGGGAAGAGGAAGGTTTACGCAGCCTCCATGACTTCCAAAAATCCTCAACTAAAGAAACAAACTCCTGTTCCTTCAAGATAGATATATTCATTTTCCAACGACCAGGACCCCGAGGTAGAGGGGTAGGAATAGGACAGACAAGGAGAACAGCAGAGTGGTCCGAATAAGGACAGGGTAAAATTTCACATGACTTGACACAGTGAACCCAAGGTATAGGACAACCGATCAAATCTATTCGAGACGAAAGGGTCCCATCACTTCTCAGCCACGTAAAAGCTGCCGTATTAGGATGCAAGTAACGCCAAATGTCCACGACGCAACAGTCATTAAAAAGAGACTGAAGGGAACCGGAGCTGTCCGGAGCTGGATTTCGGGGGACCGGGCCACGACGATCCAAAGGCCGACTAAACACCGCATTAAAATCTCCACATAAAACAGTGGGGATAGCGGGATCCACAGTATCTGAGACAAACTGAAAAAAGTCATCGCGAGCCGGGTTTTGGTTTGGCGCATATAGACAAACCACCCGAAAAACAATACCGTTCAGTTCGAATTCCGCTAAAACAAAGCGGCCAGAAGAGTCACAAAGGCTCTTACGCAGGACATACTTGGGCCGGAACAGGAGAACCGAGCCACAAGAAAAAGCTGTACCAGGCGACGCAACGGCCTGAAAGCCGAAAGGAGAGAACCAAGATGTGCACTCGGCACTTGAAGGAACGTGCGTCTCTTGGAGGCACGCAAAATCGACCGTAGACTGTGACAGCCACTGAAGGAACGATGAACGCTTATTTGCGTCCCGTAAACCACGAACATTAACAGTTAGAAACCTGGCCATGACTGAGGAAAAAAAGAAAAAAACTACTCGGGAGAGAAATCCGTCCGCTGACCATCCTCAAGGAGAGAGGAGTCAAGGGACTCAGCAGAAGCAGAGACATCAAGAGAAACGTCAGTCTCGGCCACCAACACCACATCCCCACCAAGCACAGAAGGAGAGGGCGTTGGAGAGCCGGCTTCACAAGACACATCAGACTCAGACTCAAGAGAGATATTACCAACCTTAGCGGAACCTTCGTTAATATTATCTTCACTATCGGTACTGAGTTTCCGTTTTCTGTTGGTGATACCCTTAGCATCATTACTAACGTCAAAGTCATTATCAACTACAGCATCATCATCATCATCATCATCATCATCATCATCATCATCATCATCATCATCAGGAATTCTTTCATTTTCAATAACACCATTTTGCAAACTGTCACTTACATTATTTCCAACTACATTAACGTTTCCATTTTCAGTAACATTACTTTGCAGATCATTACCATGATCAAGCAATTCACTTTCAACAACAGTACTAACACTTACTTTACTCTCTTTAATTACAGTACTTTCTATATCCTTAACAATTCCACCCTTTTCACTTCTGTCGCTGACAGAAACGACCAAAGGTTCATTAGCGACGCCAGGACTACTGGCGGCGCCATTTGTTACAGCGCTAGGAACAACTTCATCCTCCATAGGGCTAGGCCCGAGAGGAGAGCTCGTATCGTCAGCGTTGTCATCATCTGCGTTCTCATCATCTGCGTTCTCATCATCTGCGTTCCCATCATTTGACCCATCGTCCGAAAGCCTTTCAACAACAGCAAGACCAGCCGGGGCACCTCCAGGGGAGGGACCCGTAGTCAGATGAGGAAAGTCAGAAACACTAAGAGCCGACGAACCCACACTATCAGCATCAGAGGAACCGCCCCATGGATTGGGACAGGAGCGAGCAAAATGGCCGGACTGCCCACAGAGGCGACACTTATCCTTATTCGGGCAGTTGGCAGACACATGCCCCTGCTTAGAACACAGATTACACACAATAGGTTGCCCTCTATACCAGATGCGACAGTGATACCCATCAATAGAGATGGACCTAGGAGGGGTTTCCCTCAGAACAATGGAGACCAGCCTGGTACCAGTGTAAATTTGCTGACTCGACAGATAGGTCTGCTTCCTGACCTTTTTTACCTCACCAAAATCAGCCAGAGCATGCTCAATTTCAACATCGCTTTCCTCAAAGGGATAGTCGAAAACGTGGACCAAAGTGGTAGCAGGGCCACCACCCAAGATTTTACACCATAGTCCAAAAAGAGATACGCCTTCCATAGACTTTGCCCTGCTAAAGGCTTCATCAGAGCAAAAAGTAACCCGAACAATCTCATAACCAATCTGCACAGCCAAGATGGAGTCAACATCCCCAAACTGGACAACAACCTCTTTCATTATATCTTCCTTCAACTTGCCGGCCAATTTTCTGCCGGTCAAAATATTAAGAGTATTTGGCAGCCTCATAATGTTTTTTTGTTTTTTGTTTTGTTTTTTTGTTTCAAAATGAACGACGGGAACAGGAAAGAATAAACAAGAAAAAAACGAGCTTCGCCCAAAAGCCAAGTGGACACAAACAAAGCCACCAGCTCGAGAAAAAACCAAACGTTAACTAAATACTACTTTACTGTATAATATTTTAACTATTTTGTTATAGTTTAACTATTTACTATTTAAGGCAGCCTCAGGCTGAACAAATTAACGGCTAATTTCAATATTAACTCCAACTACAAAACGTGGGGCTCACCCACGTAAAATATATTTATATACAAGGAACTTTTGCGGGATTTCCACAAAAGAAACTATGCACAAAAGGCCAAATGGCCAAACAACACCAAAGGGCACGAAGCCCAATTGGGGAAAAAACAAATGAAAAAAGAAGGAGAAAAAAAAGGACAAGAGGGCAAAAGGAAGCCCAAAAAAGGGAAAAAAAACAATGAAAAAGCGGAAAAGATAGCAGAAAAAGATGTGGCGTACCCCGGGTTACGGCAAAAGCCGAGCATAAATCCCCGGGAGGGTAGCCAAAGGAAAGAAAAAGAAAAAGAAGGTCTTACCAAAAATGTCCTCACGATCTCCAAAGGCGAACCACAAGTGCCGCAAATCCAAAGGCAATAACAGTAGCTTGAACCACAAGTGCCACAGGCTTCCCAAGAATAGGCTGAGATCCACGTCAAGAAAACCCCTTGACTACTCGTAGCTCTTCTCTTACACTGAGTAAAATAAGGGATGGTCTATAGTTTGGAATTTTTTCCTTGCATTTCGCCATGTGGTAAGCACATTTACCTATCACGCGAATTCACGTACAGAACGCATGCGTATTTTTGACATTTGTACAAACATTTGGCCATGTGGTAAGCACATTTACCTATCAGGCTATCAGGCGAGTGTACGTACAGAACGCATGCGTATTTGTGACATTTGTACACAAGAAGGTAAAAAAAAAAAAAAAATTGTTCGGGGCCCCGGGCAACTTTCGATCCTGGGAGGGAGAGATTAATCGGCCCCTAAACCATACGCGACTAATTAGCCCCTTGACTACTCGTAGCTCTTCTCTTACACTGAGTAAAATAAGGGATGGTCTATAGTTTGGAATTTTTTCCTTGCATTTCGCCATGTGGTAAGCACATTTACCTATCACGCGAATGCACGTACAGAACGCATGCGTATTTTTGACATTTGTACATGTTCATGTGGTGAGCTCGAGATTATTCGTAGTCCTTCTTGTTCATAGTGCATTTTGGGTAATCCTGTACAACAACATTGATGGATCTCCCGCCACAGAACACATTCAAAATGGGACTAAGTCTGCAAGCACAACTCCAATTCCTAGTGGGAAGCAATTAAACGCGTGGGAAATTGCCATTGTTTTCTAACTTTGACGTTTTTTGGCCCGAGGGGCGCTTAGTTTTTAGGCTCTGTGCTTGCAAACTCTTAGCCCCACAGATCGACATCTGGCTCGAGCCGGACAAGGTTGCAAACTCGTCTTGCAACCTTCTCCACGCCTCTTAGTGCTTCAAGAGACGTCAAGACTTGCGGGCTTTGAGACTTAATGATGTCTTTCGGCCACCAGACGTCGTTATATAGCCGCTGCTTATCTCAACGGCCGACCGATAACTGCCGCTTGATTGTTTTAGCCGCAAGTCTACCTGGGAGTCTTTTCCAGCTCACAGCAGAGCGCCGCTTTGAGCAGTACAAACTTGCTTTTCTTGGTCTTTTTTTTGGAACGTGGAGGGTTGGATGCAGGCACGGTTTCGACGATTAAAAAAGCCAGCTTCATCTTATCTTAAATTCTTATCTCTGACACGAAATTGTCACGAATCTAAAACAACAGTGAGTACAGAACTTTCTATTCATATGTTTAATACTTGTATTTGTATTTTAACTGGTATGTACTTTTAGCTGTTTATTTTCAAAGATTTGATGGATATTGGTCCCTGCCTTTTGATCTTTACTACAATAACAATAATTAATATTCTTTGTTACATTTGGTATTAGTTATTTAGTTCTAATGGGAATAGAAAAAGAAAGAAATGTACCAGGGTACTGGCAACTTAAAATAGCCAATAGGTTAAAAGTACTAGGTTGTCAGTATGCAAACTGACTTTGCTAAAATATGTCAGAGTCACACTACACACATCACACACAGACGCATCCACAGGTGCACACACCCAAACTACATATATATTGTGTACGTGAACATTTAGAAAATTTAGGTATAATATACTAGAAAGAAAAGAGCAATACCATACTTAGTGGTCAATAATTATTGTACCAGGTATGTGAAATCAATGTTATGTAATGTTAAAAGATAAAGCAAATAAAATATTGTGACAAACTGTTGCAAAACCGAAATATTACCAGCGAAAAGAAACTGTAAATAAGTTTAACTAGAGTAAGTGTTATTTTGACAGAAGAGCGATGTATAATTCTGAACGTATCAATTTCTTGATCATTCATGCAGTCAGGAGTGAAATATACCATCCCTTCTTATGTTCCAAAACTTCATGAGCTTCTGTAACAACCCTTTCATTAAGTTCAGATGTGGAGCTCAAATTTCTTCTTCTATATAGCTCTAATTAATTTGACTGTATCACTGTCAAGCAGATCACTTTCTTCTCACCATGGGTAATAGAGCATACCGTATCTACTCGAGTAATAAGTATAGCCTTAATTGTATATAATTCCAGATTTAGATCTATTAAGAATTTTTGTAAAATAAGATATCTAATAGCGCTTTCTCCTAATGTGGTGCTAATTAACTCAGAAACTTAATTTTATAATTTATTCACTTGTACATTTATCTTCTTGATTTTTTTATGTAAACTTGTCTACCTACTCTTTTTAGTTACGACATTACCCACCTAGATTAGCATCTGCTACCTGTGGGCATGTCCAGGTTGTTAACAATACCTACCCGGTATTAGAAAAATAAAGAACTGAACTGAACTGAACTGCAATTCACTGCTACACCATTAAGTAAAATACTTTTCTGTTAATTAGATAGAAGGTAAATAAGCGCCTCCCTCAAATAAGTGCTGTCCCCAAATAAGTGATGCACTTGAGGCACGAAAAATTAAATAAATGCTGTGGCACTTATTCAAGTAAATACGGTAAGTAATTGTTGAAACTACTTTCTGATTCTTTCTCACTTACTTGGTGTGTGATACCTTATCTGACAACCCTTATTTAGAACTACACAAGGGGAGAGTGGTAGTGCACTGGTGAGGGCACTGGCCTGCCACCAATGTG